>NC_135236.1:200044466-200353008 GCF_051348905.1 Ranitomeya variabilis
GGTAATGTGGTGGGGGCGGCCAGCAAGGTGGCGCAGTGGATAGCACAGCAGCCCTGCAGCGCTGGAGTCCTGGGCTCAAGCCCCACCAAGGACAACATCTGCAAAGAGTTTGTATGTTCTCTCCGTGTTTGCGTGGGTTTCCTCCAGGTACTCCGGTTTCCTCCCACATTCCAAAGACATTCTGATAGGGAATTTAGATTGTGAGCCACAACGGGGACAGCGACGATAATGTGTGCAAACTGTAAAGCGCTGTTGAATATGTTAGCGCTATATAAAAATAAAGATTATTATTATTATTATGTGTTGCAATGTGGTGGGGGGACGGGATTATGTGTGGTAATGTGGTGGGGTGGGATTATGTGTGGTAATGTGGTGGGGGGGCGGGATTATGTGTGGTAATGTGGTGGGGGGCGGAGTTATGTGCTGTAATGTGGTGGGGGGCGGGATTATGTGCGGTAATGTGGTTTGGGGCAGGATTATGCGCGGTAATGTGGTGTGGGGCAGGATTATGCGTGGTAATGTGGTGGGGGGCGGGATTATGTGCGGTAATGTGGTGGGGGGCGGGATTATGTGCGGTAATGTGGTTTGGGGCAGGATTATGCACGGTAATGTGGTGGGGGGCGGGATTATGTGCGGTAATGTGGTTTGGGGCAGGATTATGCGCGGTAATGTGGTGTGGGGCAGGATTATGCGTGGTAATGTGGTGTGGGGCAGGATTATGCGTGGTAATGTGGTGGGAGGCGGGATTATGCATGGTAATGTGGTAGGGGGGTGGGATTATGTGTGGTAATGTGGTGGGGGACGGGATTATGTGTGGTAATGTGGTGGGGGGCGGGATTATGTGTGGTAATGTGATGGGGGCGGTATTATGTGTGGTAATGTGGTGGGGGGGTTGGATTATGTGTGGTAATGTGGTGGGGGGCGGGATTATGTGTGGTAATGTGGTGGGGGGGCGGGATTATGTGTGGTAATGTGGTGGGGGGTGGGATTATGTGTTGTAATGTGGTGGGAGGCGGGATTATGTGTGGTAATGTGGTGGGGGGCGGAGTTATGTGCTGTAATGTGGTGGGAGGCAGGATTATGCGTGGTAATGTGGTGGGGGGCGGGATTATGTGCGGTAATGTGGTTTGGGGCAGGATTATGCGTGGTAATGTGGTGTGGGGCAGGATTATGCGTGGTAATGTGGTGGGAGGCGGAATTATGCATGGTAATGTGGTAGGGGGGCGGGATTATGTGTGGTAATGTGGTGGGGGACGGGATTATGTGTGGTAATGTGGTGGGGGGCGGGATTATGTGTGGTAATGTGATGGGGGGCGGTATTATGTGTGGTAATGTGGTGGGGGGGTTGGATTATGTGTGGTAATGTGGTGGGGGGCGGGATTATGTGTGGTAATGTGGTGGGGGGGCGGGATTATGTGTGGTAATGTGGTGGGGGGTGGGATTATGTGTTGTAATGTGGTGGGAGGCGGGAGTATGTGTGGTAATATGGTGGGGGGCGGAGTTATGTGCTGTAATGTGGTGGGAGGCAGGATTATGTGCGGTAATGTGGTGTGGGGCGGGATTATGTGCGGTAATGTGGTGGGGGGCGGGATTATGCGCGGTAATGTGGTGTGGGGCAGGATTATGCGTGGTAATGTGGTGGGGGCGGCCAGCAAGGTGGCGCAGTGGATAGCACAGCAGCCTTGCAGCACTGGAGTCCTGGGTTCAAGCCCCACTAAAGACAACATCTGCAAAGAGTTTGTATGTTCTCTCCGTGTTTGCGTGGGTTTCCTCCGGGTACTCTGGTTTCCTCCCACATTCCAAATATATTCTGATAGGGAATTTAGATTGTGAGCCAGGGGACAGTGACGATAATGTGTGCAAACTGTAAAGCGCTGTGGAATATGTTAGTGCTATATAAAAATAAAGATTATTATTATGTGTTGCAATGTGGTGGGGTGGGATTATGTGTGGTAATGTGGTGGGGGGTGGGGTAATGTGGTGGGAGGCGGGATTATGTGTGGTAATGTGGTGGGAGGCGGGATTATGTGCGGTAATGTGGTGTGGGGCAGGATTATGCGCGGTAATGTGGTGTGGGGCAGGATTATGCGTGGTAATGTGGTGGGGGGCAGGATTATGCGTGGTAATGTGGTGGGGGGCGGGATTATGCATGGTAATGTGGGGGGGCAGGATTGTCTGTGGTAATGTGGTAGGGGGGTGGGATTATGTGTGGTACTCTGGTGGGGGGGTGGGATTATGTGTGGTAATGTGGTGGGGGGGCGGGATTATGTGTGGTAATGTGGTGGGACGTGGGATTGTGTGTGGTAATGTGGTGGGGGGCGGGATTGTGTGTGGTAATGTGGTGGGGGCGTTATTGTGTGTGGTAATGTGGTGGGGGGTGGGATTGTGTGTAATAATGGGGTGGGGTGCGGGATTATGTGTGGTGATGTGTGGGGTCAGAGCTACTGTGCAGGGGGCAGGATTAGCAAGTAATCACGATGCCTCTTATAATATATAGATTTTATATGTATTGTTCCACACTTACCATATGTTTTAACAATTTTTTCATTTGTTTATATTTATTTTTCATTTTTAACCCTTTATTTTGGATTTTGTTGCATGGTTTCGGCCTCCTTTCCCTGCAATACTGGGGTTTTGGTTTTTTACATTCTTTTCTTTTTTTCTTTTTCAGAATATTGGATTTTTTATGTTATGTACTTTAGCTGTATTCTCACATGTTGCTTTCTCTCTTTCAGTTACTCAATAATTAAGGTAAAAATGTCTGTTTAACTATTTATAACTTTGTATATGACCACTTGTTTTGCTCCATTAAACATTGATTTTTGCGTTATAGACTATAATAAATCAAGTTTGTTTTCACCATAATCTCAAGAGTGTGCAGTGAACTTTTGATTCTCTATTCTCTGAGATCACACCTTGGAGATGAAGAATGAGGAGCAGGAGGTGGTGCAGCAACTGTTGGCAGAGGTGGAAGAAACTGTCATAGAAATAGGGCCAGCAATCATTGGCGTCAGTAGCACATCTGCTGTTCCAGAGTGGGATTCGGCCACAGCCTCCACAATGTTCAGCCAGTGTGCTGTCAGGAAAATGTAGTGTCCCTGGACACAAGCACTTGTCCACGTGTTTGTTACGTGTACAATCCCAGTAACTTTAATGGTAAGGGCACGGGTGATGTTACTGGACATGTGCTGGTACAAGGTGGGGATGCCACACCAAGAGAAATAGTGTTGGCTGAGACCCGAGTACTGAGGGATGACCATGAGTCAGTAGAAATATTTTGTGTCTACATGTCTAAATAACAACATTTCCACGGCAAGCATCCTAGAAGTATGCCTGCTTAGCATTTGAGCCTGTGGGTGGGTGGGTGGCTGGGAACTTTCAGTTTCATTCCAAGTCCTGGGGTAGGAAAAGCTGAACACTGTGGTAGGACAAGTTTTTAGAATTTTCTCATGTTGGTGCCTCAGAATTTACAAGGACAGGTCCAGGGCTGGAGGCATCTGTGCCAGTTTCATGGACAGGGCATTGGCAAGCACCTAACATAGGGGAAGAGACAGTGGTGTCACCCGCTGACACCAATTGTGGACCCAGGCGTTCAGCCCACTGAGTTAGGTGCTTAGAGGAGATTTAAAAAAATTGGTCTGGTCACTAAGGGGTTAAATAATAATGTTTAATATGCACACTGATATACTAACTTCACAAATGATGTAATGAGTTTATTTATTCTTATAGCTGCAATAAACTTCACTGGATTTATTCGTCATCATTGTCATCTGACCTCCATTTATAAAAATAGATATAAGTGAAGCTCGATTAACAGGACATTTTAATTAATTCCGTTATACTTAGGAACTATTGGGGAAATGTATCAAAATTGTTGTAGAATGCAAGCTTGCGTAAATTAAAAATTGCAAAAATAATACAAACCACTTATATTTCATGCATCCAGCTAGATATTTTTCCCTTCCTCCTATCTTTATATATACAGTACAGACCAAAAGTTTGGACACACCTTCTCATTTAAAGATTTTTCTGTATTTTCATTACTATGAAAATTGTACATTCACACTGAAGGCATCAAAACTATGAATTCACACATGTGGAATTATATACTTAACAAAAAAGTGTGAAACAACTGAAATTATGTCATATTCTAGGTTCTTCAAAGAAGCCACCTTTTGCTTTGATGACTGCTTTGCACACTCTTGGCATTCTCTTGATGAGCTTAAAGAGGTAGTCACTGGGAATGGTCTTCCAACAATCTTGAAGGAGTTCCAAGAGATGCTTAGCACTTGTTGGCCCTTTTGCCTTCACTCTGCAGTCCAGTTCACCCCAAACCATCTCGATTGGGTTCAGGTCTGGTGACTGTGGAGGCCAGGTCATCTGGTGTAGCACCCCATCACTCTCCTTCTTGGTCAAATAGCCCTTACACAGCCTGGAGGTGTGTTTGCAGTCATTGTCCTGTTGAAAAATAAATGATGGTCCAACTAAATGCAAATCGGATGGAATAGCATGCTGCTGCAAGATGCTGTGGTAGCCATGCTGGTTCAGTATGCCTTCAATTTTGAATAAATCCCCAACAGTGTCACCAGCAAAGCACCCCCACACCATCACACCTCCTCCTCCATGCTTCATGATTTTCCATGCCTCTACAGTCCATCCGTTCACCTTTTCTGCGTTGCACAAAGACACGGAGGTTGGAACCAAAGATCTCAAATTTGGACTCATCAGACCAAAGCACAGATTTCCACTGGTCTAATGTCCATTCCTTGTGTTCTTTAGCCCAAGCAAGTCTCTTCTGCTTGTTGCCTGTCCTTAGCAGTGGTTTTCTAGCAGCTATTTTACCATGAAGGCCTGCTGCACAAAGTCTCCTCTTAACCGTTGTTGGAGAGATGTGTCTGCTGCTAGAACTGTGTGTGGCATTGACCTGGTCTCTAATCTGAGCTGCTGTTAACCAGTGATTTCTGAGGCTGGTGACTCGGATAAACTTATGCTCAGAAGCAAAGGTGACTCTTGGTCTTCCTTTCCTGGGGCGGTCCTCATGTGTGCCAGTTTCTTTGTAGCGCTTGATGGTTTTTGCCACTGCACTTGGGGAAACTTTCAAAGTTTTCCCAATTTTTCGGACTGACTGACATTTATTTCTTAAAGTAATGATGGCCACTCATTTTTCTTTACTTAGCTGCTTTTTTCTTGCCATAATATAAATTCTAACAGTCTATTCAGTAGGACTGTCAGCTGTGTATCCACCAGACTTCTGCACAACACAACTAATGGTCCCAACCCCATTTATGAGGCAAGAAATCCCACTTATTAAACCTGACAGGGCACACCTGTGAAGTGAAAAGCATTCCTACCTCTTGAAGCTCATCAAGAGAATGCCAAGAGTGTGCAAAGCAGTCATCAAAGCAAAAGGTGGCTACTTTGAAGAACCTAGAATATAAGACATATTTTCAGTTGTTTCACACTTTTTTCTTAAGTATCTTTAAATGAGAAAGTGTGTCCAAACGTATGGCCTGTACTATATATATATATATATATATATATATATATATATATATATATTGTTCAAAAAATAAAGGGAACACTAAAATAGCACATCCTAGATATCACTGAATTAAATATTTCACAATGGTTTGATTTACTTGGAATCAGATTCGTTGTTTAAGTCTAAGTGTTCCGTTTTTTTAAACTGTGTGTGTGTGTTTATATATATATATATATATATACACTGCTCAAAAAATTAAAGGGAACACTTTAACATCAGAATATAACTCCAAGTAAATCAAACTTCTGTGAAATCAAACTATCCACTTAGGAAGCTACACTGTTGACAATCAATTTCACATGCTGTTGTGCAAATGGAATACACAACAGATGGAAATTATTGGCAATTATCAGGACACATTCAATAAAGGAGTGGTTCTGCAGGTGGGGACCACAGACCACATTTCAGTACCAATGCTTTCTGGCTGATGTTTGGTCACTTATGGATGTTGGTTGTGCTTTCACACTCGTGGTAGCATGAGACAGACTCTACAACCCACACAAGTGGCTCAGGTAGTGCAACTGATCCAGGATGGCACATCAATGTGAGCTGTGGCAAGAAGGTTTGCTGTGTCCGTAGTGGTAGTGTCCAGAGGCTGGAGGCGCTGCCAGGAGACAGTCCAGCAGCAGGACTGCTACCTCAGCCTTTATGCAAGGAGGAGCAGGAGGAGCACTGCCAGAGTCCTGCAAAATGACATCCAGCAGGCCACAAATGTGCATGTGTCCGCACAAATGGTTAGAAACTGACTCCATGAGGATGGTCTGAGGGCCCGATGTCCATAGATGGAGGTTGTGCTGACAGCCCAACATCGTGCAAGACGATTGGCATTTGCCACAGAAAACCAGGATTGGCAAATTCGCCACTGGCGCCCTGTGCTCTTCACAGATGAAAGCAGGTTCACACTGAGCACATGTTACAAATGTGACAGAGTCTGGAGATGCTGTGGAGAGCGATCTGCTGCATCATCCTTCAGCATTACCTGTTTGGCAGTGGGTCAGTAATGGTGTGGGGTGGCATTTCTTTGGAGGGCCACACAGCCCTCCATGTGCTCGCCAGAGGTAGCCTGACTGCCATTAGGTACCAAGATGAGATCCTCAGACCCCTTGTGAGACCATATACTGGTGCAGTAGGCCCTGGGTTCCTCCTAATGCAGGACAATGCCAGACCTCATGTGGCTGGAGTGTGTCAACATTTCCTGCAAGATGAAGGTGTTTAAGCTATGGACTGGCCCGCACGTTCCCCAGACCTGAATCCAATTGAACACATCTGGGACATCAGGTCTCGCACCATCCACCATTTATAATGCTGCACCGCAGTCTGTCCAGGAGTTGGCAGATCCTTTAGTCCAGGTCTAGGAGGAAAGCCCTCAGGAGACCATCTGCCGCCTAATCAGGAGCATGCCCAGGCATTGTAGGGAGGTTATATAGGCAGTTGGTGGTCACACACACTACTTAGAATCATTTCCTTGTCTTGAGGCATTTCCACTGAAGTTGGATCAGCCTGTAATTTTATTTTCCACTTTGATTTTGAGTATCATTCCAAATTCAGACCTCCATGGGATATTAATTTTGATTTACATTGATCATTTTTATGTTTTAGTCTTCTAAACGCATTCCACTATGTCATGAACAAAGATTTGCAACTGGAATATTCAATTCAGTGATATCTAAGATGTGGGATTTTAGTGTTCCCTTTATTTTTTTGAGCAGTGTATATATATATATATACATATATATATATATATATATATATATATATATATATATATATATATATATATATTTTGACTATTGCTATGAGAATATTGTATATGACTGCGACAATTTTATAGACCTTCTGCAATATCCAGTATCTTGTAGCAAATGATGTATTATTTAGATTGAACTGGAAGAATAAGCCTAAGGAACACTGCATTAGGTTGAGGGTTGGTGGATTGGAAATATCTTGACCAAGTAATTTTTTTACTTTCCATGCAAATTCAGTTTTAAAGGGAGTAGGTCATATTTTTGAAAAATATCAAAATGACTATAATTACTTGATGGGGTTCTCTGATCCTGATAAATGGGTAAAATTGCAAAGTGCTTGCAAAATATCAGTTATAAAACATCCTGTCAATTTTCAAGTGTGCAGGGATTTTCAATTCTAGCTTTTTTGCTTAGCTATTTCTACAGTCTATCAGAGGTGGCTGGTCTCCTAGGTAATGAGCCCAGAATTTGTAATCTTATTGCTCTGTAGCTCATCAGATCGATGGATTTATCCAGCTTCAGTCCCCCTGCACTCCTCCAATGCTACACAGCCAAGCATGAAACTGCTTGCAACATGGAAAAGCGCACGGTTTTGGTCAGTGGCTGAACCATGCCATTGATCTAAACCTGTCAATCTTCAGGAGTCCCCGGCAAATATAAAGCCAGGAGGCTAAGGATATGGAGAGCAACCCTTCAAATAAGACCAGTAATTTACAGTAGCGTTGTAGTTTATCATTGTCCTCTTCATGTTCAAGAATTTATGTAATAGATGAGTTACAGAATAGTACTGCTTAACCGTCAGTTATGGCAACTTGACTTTTAGCCACTATTTTGTTTGCAGGACCTTTAACCTATTAATATTAATGAATAATGTCTGCAATATACATATTAAGTGACCCAAAATATCTTTCAGATTCATTATAATGAAGATTGTAATTTTTTTGTCTCCGTCAAACATCTAATCACAGTTCTTCTCTCAGAGCCTGGCTAGCGGATGCACACAATTTATAATGGCCTTAATGTACAAGGAGCATTTTCACATCTGCGGGAGCCTTTGATGACTGTGACAGAGTAATTTCCTTTTTCTCCCCATTCTTGACCTTATTGGACAATCAGTCAGTGTATGAATTAGTTGCTCTAAAGGAAGTGATTGCTAACTGCCTGGAGTTTTCTAATTGCATAAATGTACATTTTTTTTCAGACTCTGCTTTTCACCGCGTTACTCTTTGGAACAGAAGGTATTTAAAGTATAGTCTGAAAATGCTGAAATAAAAGTGAATGCAGGTCTTATGCTCTCCTTAGGGAAATCTGGCTATGTAAATGAAAAAACTTCATAAAGTTTATAAAGTTAAACTAATTAATTGTATAAATCAAAAGTAAGGATACATGGTTCTATTTTTCATAAAACACATAGGATCCAAATATAAATTTCATGGAAGTGGAAAATTAACTGCTAACTGGTCACCATTGGCCTGAAAGTGTAGGAACGAATCTATATTGGTAATTAGTTTGTACTTACAGCTCATAGAAAACAACTCTTCATGAATTATTTACCAAGAGAAAAGAATATTCGTGCTTTCTATGTAAATTATAGTTATTGCATTTTGTAGTCTCCAAAGGAAAATATATATTTTTTTTTGCCACAACCAGCTGCAAGATCTAAATGCTGGATGTTTTGACTGGACAATGTTTCCCCTGAGAGTATCAATGAGGATCTCCAGTTTACGGGGTTTGCAAACATTAAGATATTTCTTTATTTATATCGGTACTGATATGGCATAGTGTAGTCTAATTGACACACTTGCCATTCATTTACTTGTGTAAATATTGCTTATTAATTATTATTTTTCTTTAGGTGTCTATAGTAATATATTTTTTATTTAATATGTGTATGTTTTCATTCCCTTTGAATTTATACATTTGGTGTACTATGCTCTGTATATCTCAGTATGTAACACATAGAGCGATATTCTCCTCTCACCCATCTCTGTCCTTTGAATGCAGTGCGTTCCAACATGGAGCACATAGTAACCAGGGAATACTACTTCTGAGTACATAATTTCCGCTCCTGTTGAACGCAGAGTGCATTCCAGTGCTATCATTTCTGTCAGCTGGCTTTGACGACTTCTGGAGAAGTCACTTACGCCTCTGTGGAACGCAGTTTGCATTCCAGTGCGGCCATACTGCACTACCTCCGTCACTGTACGAATACTAAAGCGTGCCCATATGACCAAAACGCTCACCAGCACCCCTCCTGCAGATACATTTTTAACACACCTGCAAATAATTGCTTTATCCCTCCAACTGGATGACAGCTGTATTGATATTGCTCACCTGCCAATCAGAATCTTACCTCTTTATACTCTCTTATGTACATGTATATCTCTATTGTTCATTCCCTTTATACCCCTGATGAAGCCATCATGTGTGATGTAGCGCGTGGGGCTTCACAGTCTCTCAACTAATATTTTTGAATCCTGGGATAGCTGGTCTACACTACATCCTTTTGGGTTAGGTTTGCCACTTGGCAGTATGTTATTCTTGATTGATATGTAGTAATTGTGGGCAGAGTTTTATATATATATAGTGATGCAGTGACCCCTATTACAGCTAGTGGGTGCTGTAGGTGCTCCTCGGGATGCGCATGGAGGCATATATGTGATTATGATGGTGAAACAGTGATGGTCAGGATTGTAAATGGCCGGTATGTGTCACAGAGCGAGTCTGCGCTGTAAGCCTGAAGTAAGGTTGTTCTGGGATCTGTAGTCCCACAAGTATTTGTGTTTGTTTTACTAAAAAGGGAGGCTTGTAGGGTTAGTTGGGAGTGGTTATAGGTACATAATATGACCATGGATTGGTCACATGGTCTCTGTAGTGGAAAGTGTTTGGATCTGTATGGTCTGTGTAAAGGTCCTGGATGCCTACTTGTTGGGAGTGCTAACTTCCTGAATAGCACATGCTGGGGCTTTGGCACTGAGTGGCCTGTGTGTTAGACAGTCCCAGCTGGGGATGGATGTCCTGAAGAGCGCACGGAGAGGCCTGTGTGTTGGATTGTCCCAAATGGGGATGGACGTCCTGAACAGCACACGCAGTAGACTGTGTGTTGGTCGGTCCCAGGTAGGGGCGGATGTCCTGAAGAGCGCACAGAAAGGCCGAATGTGCAGAGTCTGTGAAGGCACTGCGTTGGGGAGCTACTGACCTTCATAGGGTCTGGACTGTCGAGAGTGCCCTGGTCACAAGGACAATGATCCCCGTAAAGCAGCTTCCCAGGAGAGAGGACTGACAGGAGGTCAGTGTGTGGAGCAGAAGCTCCAGAAAGGTAACACCTGGGAAGGGGGCTATTATAACGGCAGAGAAGTATCTGCCAGTGGAACAGACTGTTGGTGCTTGTTGTGTTCCATGGACATTGATGAACTATTCGGCGTACAGTCATCCATGGTAACTGGACGAAGTGAGAAGTCCGGCAGGTTTAGTGTCTGTGAGTTGAAGCAGTATAAAATTCATATAATGAACTGTGCCTGACCCGGTTAATGCTGCATAAAATAAACTGGATAGTCTGTCTAAAGTGGAAATCATGCCTGTGTGACTGCCAATTCCCTCAGTAAGCGCTATCTCATTATATATATATATATATATATATATATATATATATATACACACAGCTCTGGCAAAAATTAAGAGACCACTGCAAAATGTTCAGTTTGTCTGATTTTTCCCTTTATAGGTATATTTTTGAGAAAAATGTAAATTGTCCTTTAGTCTGCAAACTTCTGACAATGTCTCTGAATTTCCAAGCAATAAATTTAGTTTTTCTTTCTGAAAAGGAGAAATGGTCAAAATAAAAAAAACAGTGCTTTCAGACCTCACATAATTCTATGAAAACAAGTTAGTAATCATGTAGAAATGACAATGCTAATGTTTTATCTCAAAAAGAGTTCAGAAATCAATATTTTGTGGAATAACCATGATTTTTAATCACAGCTTTCATGCGTCTTGGCATGCTTTCCACCAGTTTTTCACACTGCTTCTGGCACAAAAATTTAAGCAGTTCTTCTTTGTTTGATGGCTTGTGACTATCCATCATCCTCCTGATTACATTCCAGAGGTTTTCAATGGGGTTCAGGTCTGGAGATTGGGCTGCCCATGACAAGGTTTTGTTGTGGTGGTCTCTTAATTTTTGCCAGAGCTGTTTATATTGTTCCGTGTATTCACAGTAATTTATTTATATCCTGTATTGCTGTTTAACTGTTCCAAATCATTGGATTATTTTGTGGGAGATTGCTATATGTCCATTTCTTATCATAATATGGAGTTTGTGTAAGTGGTTCAGTTGTTTCCCCCTAACTTGTCGACCTTTTTTAATTTTTTATGACCCTTTTTGGCGCTTTGTATGATTCTTATCATCTGCCTCTCAATGCCTTCAATTGCTATTATTATTGCATTCCTTGGTTACAGTCATATGTCCTTTTCCGTGTTCACATTTACTATTTTTGTTATATGGCATATTGGTCTGTCTATTTGTTGGATATTATTACAGCGGAGCTACTCCAACTTTTTTATCTAAATTCTAAAAATCGGAATTGGCGACAAATTGTACAACACATTTAAGGGTCCATTTTCTCCTATTAACCTTGTGAAAATGCAAAATTTGGGGCTAAAGTAAAATTTTGTGAAAAATGTTCATTTTTTTCCTTACACATTCCATTAATTCCAGTGAAGCACCTGAAGGGTTAATAATCTTCTTGAATGTGGTTTTGAGGACTTTGAGAGGTGCAGTTTTTAGAATGGTGTTTTGAGTATTTTCTGTTATATAGGCCTCCCAAAGTCACTTCAAATGTGATGTGGTCCATAAAAAATAGATTTATAAATTTAGTTGGAAAAATTAGAAATCGCTCATCTAGTTTTAACCCTTTCTACAAAAAGTAATATGCTTCAAAAATTTAGCTGTTGTAATGTAAATATGTGGGGAATGTTATTTATTATATTTTTTTTTTATCAAATTTCGTTTTATGTTTCCCAAAAACATAAGTCATATGAAACAAATTTTACCACTTTCATGAAGGACAATATGTCACGAAACAACATTTTTTAGAATCGCTAGGATATGTGTCCAGAGTTATTACCACATAAAGTCACACTTGTCAGAATTGTAATATTTGGTCTGGTCATAAAGGTAAAAATAGGCTTAGGGGGAGAAGGGGTTAAGTCATTAAGTACCTCTATGACTTAAAGAAAAAATAAGAGAAAAACAACTGAAGCAGAAATGGAAACAGGAGAAAAAATTAAGAAAAATAGTATACAAAGGAGCCCAAATAATAGAGAAGGTTAAGAAACGTTTGTTAAGATAGTTTCTCACTGCAGCTTTGTTGGATAATTCTGAGGCATTGAAGGACGACCATTGTTTCTTCATTTATTACATAGCACGATGCACTTAATCAAACAATGGGTAAAAAGAAAATGGTGAGTGATGGAGACTGTTCTTAGTGGTACTGTATATATAAACAAGGTCATATAATAGGTATACTTTGTACAGATACACTTGCTGGAATGTAATGGCCCTAAACCTAGTTTTAAAGATTCTTTCGCATGTTGTCATATATATACTGTATATTCACATCTTAAAGTGAACCTTACAGCAGGATTGTGCTCAGTAAACTACAAACAGTGTCAGGTTGACGCTGTTACACATTAAAATGACACATTGGTTCATGAAATCTGTCTAGTGGTTGTTGTTTAATCTTTATTTGCACTTTTCAGTTAATGAGATTCAGGTGCTCCGGGGCTGCCTGTGGGTGGGGCTTTATATGGTGCTCTGCTTAGATATTCATCCTTATGGCTTTTGACAGGTGTGTCAATACAGCATTTTATCTTAATTAACGTCTATTTTAAGCAAGCCAGGAGTAATAGACTGTTACCTACATATTGACTTTTGAATTTATGAGTTTTTTTCTTCAGTTGGTCAAAAGTCTGAAATGTTGACTGATTTAAAAAAAGAAGGGATATTACAGGCATCAGGATTCTCTCGCTGCGTGGAATAGATCCCAAGCATTATCTGCTTGTGCAGTCTCCCATTCAGGTCTGGCCTCTGTGAGTGCTGCTCAGCACAGACTTCAGTCCCAGCATCTTGCTCAGGCTCATGCTATATGTTTGGTTACTGCTGGTTCTCCAGTAAAGTCTATGATATGCAGGTGCAGCCTTGAGCCCTGGAATCTAAGTCCAGAGATCACATTACTGAACATGTCAGTGATTTGGCATCTTCTCATTGGTGGTAGGACGTTAGCTGATCGGATGATGTGGCAGCTCTGGATTGGCCCAAGGGTGATGTCTCGGCCCACTGGGCATGAGTGTTGGAGGTGGAGCCTAGTGTATAAAAGGCTGTCAGTGGCACATGCGGACGTGCTAGTGTCATTTATGTTTGGTGTGTGTGGGTGGATACTCCTCCACTCTGTACGTGTGTGTGTATCTTTGCTCAGAGACTGTACATGTTGGAAGGCAGGTTGCACACTGATGTGGTTTCATACCCTTGGCTCAACGCCTGAGTCTCTAGTCTGCTACATGCTTAGGGTGCCGGTCAGGCACAGGTTCAGCAGTGTCAGGACTGGGGTAAGTATCCGCTGGGCTTAGCATCTGTTTCTTTCATGTGCGCGATTGGCACAGTTCAGTTACAGAGCCGGCACAACCCTTAAGCTATACTTCATAGTGAAAGCGACAGGGTATTGTACCTTACATCAAAGAGCTCTCTCTCTTGGCACTGAATCTTCTTCATTTGTGTGCGCGGTTAGCACTGTTTAGTTGACAGGGTATAGCACTTTGCATACTCATGCTGTACCTCTCGGTGAAGTAACTGAGCTTGGTACTTGGCTTTAAAACAGTGTGTTCAAGGTAACGCTTGCTGCTTAGTTCTGTCATTGTTCACACTAGCAGCAGGGTTCATCTCTGCACGGTGGACCCTGGGTTGCGATTGCACTTTATTTATATTTTATTTAGTGCAATCCGCCAGCCCTAACACCAAGTCAATTTATTTTGAGTGTTGTTTCATCCTAAATCCTCAGAAACAGCCTCGTCGGATATATTCCAGGTAGCGCATGTATAATGAGAATATATTATATCAGCAAAAGAGACAAGAGAAACTGCACTCGCCCAATTTTTTCTTTACTCTTTTGCCAATATGAAATGTTGACTGTTCTTTCATGCAGGATCATTGAACAATGATGTTTTACTGAATATGTTGATTACATATTGTCCAGGCCAGCTCAATTGTTGACTTTTAAAATAGAGGAGGAAAACTATGCAAAGAGATTGCCATTCAATTCCTTGAAGTGAGAATTCTGGATGAAGGACAGTGGTTAACTATAAAAAGATAGTATATGCCTTTGTAACATGAGACAGAGATACCTCTAGACAGCCAAGAGATCCAGAGATCCAAAAAAACAGAGACTCTTTAATCCCTTTCTGACATCGGGCATAATAGCACTCCGATGTTGGACTCCCTCCCTTTGATGTGGAATCCGGTGCTGAGCTCACATCTTTTCTAGCACGTCAGCTGTTTTAAACATCTGACATATGCCTCTAACAGCCGTGGGTGAAATCGCGATCCTCCCGCATCTGTTAACTAGTTAAATGCAGCTGTCAATCTATGACAGCGGCATGTAACGCACGCTTCTGGCAAGCATGCCAGAAATCCTGCCCATCAATGACCCCATCAAATGAATTGGCTTGACAACCTGAGGTCTCCAGCAGCCCTCTATGATTGTCAGTGCCGGATTGCAATGAGCGCCGCCCAGTGGTATGCCAAAAGTAAAAAAAAGTTTTTAAAAATATTAAAAGAATAAAAAATATATAAAAGTTCAAATCAGCCTCCTTTCGCCCCATTCAAAATAAAACAATAAAAAAAATCAAACATACACATATTTGGTATCCCCCCTTTCAGAATCGCCCAATCTATCAATATAAAAAAAGAATTAATCCTATCGCTAAATGGTGTAATGAGAACAAAAGTCAAAAAGCCAGAATTATGTTTTCTTGGTTGCCGCAACATTGCATTAAAATGCAATAACGGGCAATTAAAAGATCGTATCTGCACCAAAATAGTATCATTAACGTCAGCTTGTTTTTGTGATTATTTTTTTTACACATATGAAAAAAACTGTGCTAGTTTCATTAGTGTTTTGTTGTGAATCAGTCTTTACCATTACATTTTTACCAGTTATTTACAAGTATGAAAAAAATTGCAGTAGTAGCCGAGGAGAGCGACCAAGGTTATTACGGCAATAGATGGACTGCACTATCAAGACAGATTATATGACTTATTCAGTTTGCAAAAAAAATTCTTAGGGGCGATGGGAATGTGCAAATATATGAGGGGACAGTACAGAGATCGTTCTAATGAGCTTTTTACACCTAAACCTGCAATGATAACATTAGTGCAGCTTCTGTGTCTAGAGGAGGAAGTTTTAATCAAGATCACAGACGCAGATTCTTTACTGTAAGAGCAAGGTGTCTATGAAACACTCTCTGCCACAAGATCTAGTAATGGTTAATTCACAAAAAAAACTCAAGCAGGGCCTGGATGATTTTCTTGTAAAATATAATTATAGGACAGCGGTACAAGATTCTATAATGGAACGTTAATCCAGGAAACTAGTCCGATTTTTATGTAACTGATGTATGGAGTCGGGGAAGAATTTTCCCCCAAAATGGGACAAGTAGCATTTGCCTCATGGGGCATTTCTTTCCTCTGGATCAACATGTTAAGTTAAAGGTTTAACTCAATTAATATGTCCAACTTCAACCTTAAAAACTAAGAAACTATGAGAGAAAATAATGTAAATCACATTAATTGTGCTGATCTGTAACAGTTTACTTATTGTTTTGGTTATTATTAGTTAATTCATGTGTATCATTTGTGACAAATCTATGTGATTGTTTAGTAGGCTGCACTTGATCAATACATTTTCTGCATTTGCTATTGTGCTAGGTTGCTATATTGAGAATCAGCTCCACAAAGCTACCCTAAACACGCTCTCATATAAGGGGGCAACAAAAGTAATGCTGGCCACTGTTATGGCTACATGGATGAGTGTAGAAAACTCTCATTGCTAATATTATATTCAAAAAAAAGAAGGAGGTAAGGGGAAATGCATACCCCTACTCTCTGACCAGTCCTGCACACGAAATTGCATAAAAAAGTGAACCCTAAAGAGTAATCCTTTTTCTTGTTTTCTAATGTAAAAATTAAAGTATTATTGAAGACAAAACTGATATTTTTAGCTTTATGCACATTTTTATAGCCTTAAAAAAACATTTTGGTAACCAAAGATTGAGTGTATTGTCATTTAGGACTAAAACGCTCAAGTAATTAAAGAGTTAATGCCAATGCTTCCATTTTGACCGAGAACTGTTAGAACTGTGTTAACCGAAGAACCATTAGCAACAGCAGTTTTCAATTTATGATGGTATATGAACTTATAACAACTGTTCCAGACAGAATGTGCTAAGGCCTGAAGGCACAGCTATCTGATCATATCACATGTCTATGAACTGAACTTTGAATAGATGTTATCTTACTGCTTCTTGCCTATATCTTACCTTCTCAGCTGCCGCAAAAATAAACTATATGAAATAATATTGTAGATGTAGCATAGCTATGTTTGTTATTGCAATGCTGAATTTAGTAATTGATATATTTGTATTTGTAATTTTACAAGGAATGCAAACAAATGTATTCATAACAAAGGGATTGTCCACTTTTTGGCAATTTTATTCTACTTCAATGCTTGTATTTGAGGTTAAAAAAAATCTACTATATAATTGTCCAAGGGGTACTTCCGTCTTTCTGTCTGTCTGTCACGGATATTCATTGGTCGCGGCCTCTGTCTGTCATGGAATCCAAGTCGCTGATTGGTTGTGGCAAAACGCCCACGACCATTGCCACGACCAATCAGCAATGCACACAGTCCGGAAGAAAATGGCCGCTCCTTACTTCTCGCAGTCAGTGCCCGGCTCCCCGCATATGCCCCTCCGGTCACCGCTCACACAGGGTTAATGCTGGCGGTAACGGACCACGTTATGCCGCGGGTAACGCACTCCGTAACTGCTGCTATTAACCCTGTGTGTCCCCAATTTTTTACTATTGATGCTGCCTATGTGGCATCAATAGTAAAAAAATGTAATGTTAAAAATAATAAAAAAACAAAAAACCTGCTATACTCACCCTCGGTAGTCCGCCGAGGCCGCTCGCGCCGGCCGCCATCTTCCATTCCCGGCGATACATTGCGAAATTACCCAGAAGACTTAGCGGTCTCGCAAGACCGCTAAGTCATCTGGGTAATTTCGTAATGCATCCTGGGACCGGAAGATGGCGGCCGGTGCTAGCAGCTCGGCGGAGCTTCAGTGGATCCCAAGCGTCGCTAACCGCTTCCTGGATCCAGGTGCCAACGGAAGGTGAGTATGTAACTATTTTTTATTTTAATTCTTTTTTTTAATAGGGATATCATGCCCACATTGCTATATACAACGTGGGCAGCGCAATATACTACGTGGGCTGCGCAATATACATCGTGGGTTGCGCAATATACAACGTGGGCTGCGCAATATACAACGTGGGCTGCACAATATACTACGTGGGCTGCGCAATATACAACGTGGGCTGCGCAATATACAACATGGGCTGCACAATATACAACGTAGGCTGCGCAATATACAACGTTGGCTGCGCAATATACAATGTGGGCTGCGCAATATACAATGTGGGCTGCGCAATATACAATGTGGGCTGCGCAATGTACTACGTGGGCTGTGCAATGTACTACGTGGGCTGCGCAATGTACTGCATGGGCTGTGCAATGTACTGCATGGGCTGCTAAATGTACTGCGTGGGCTGCGCAATGTACTGCGTGGGCTGCGCAATGTACTGCGTGGGCTGCGCAATGTACTGCGTTGGCTGCACAATGTACTGCGTGGGCTGTGCAATGTACTGCGTGGGCTGTGCAATGTACTGCGTGGGCTGCGCAATGTACTGCGTGGGCTGCGCAATGTACTGCGTGGCTGTGCAATGTACTATGTGGGCTGCGCAATGTACTATGTGGGCTGCGCAATGTACTACGTGGGCTGCGCAATGTACTACGTGGGCTGCGCAATGTACTGCGTGGCTGTGCAATGTACTGCATGGGCTGTGCTATACACTATGCATACTTATTCTAGAATACCCGATGCGTTAGAATCGGGCCACCATCTAGTATTTTTATAAAAGGGCTTTATTAATCATTTGGCATAATTTGTCATTTAAAGACTTTTTTTGCACATTCAACCTTCATATGGTCCGATGGTTGAGATAAGTGGATGAGTCGAAATTCAGATTCTCTTGTTCGCACTGATTTTCTTGAAAATTCAATTCGCAGATAAGTTATTGAATTTGGGTTATTACACTCTGGTGTTTCTTCAGACCCCAAACATAATAAAAGATGGAAAAAAATAAAAAAATACTTATTTTCACTTGTTTACCTCTGCGTCACCTGTCCAGTCCTCTTCACATTTTCTGATTGCCACTGTGAGCGCTGCATTGCAGGGCCTCCCACTTGACGCTAGGCTGGGATTTCTGAATCTGATCAGGCTAGGGACAGTGCTACACAAGTACCCTGTACCAAGTCTCATCACAGTATAAATATTTTTTTACATTTTTTATCCTTTTGATGACTTAGTATGGTTCAGCAAAATGATGGCCAGACGCCACTATTTCGATAATCCTGTGCAGAAGCGAGTTACCAAAATTCTACATTTTAGTGTATGCGGATTTTTGTAATATTCAAGAAGAATTGAGTTAGAATATATTTTTTTATTTCTAGTCTTTAGTCATGAATAAGCTTACAGAGGTCAGAAAAAGAAAGATTTAAGAGTTACAAACTCCCTATCAGACTGTCATAGTGCGGTGCCTGACAGATTCTCAGTTAAGTCATTCTGCAGTCAGTAACATGGACAAACAATGCAAATCATTTAAAAGGACTCTGTCTCCTGAGTTTGGCGGGCTATGTAAATGCCCTGTGTCCGGTCCGATGGGCGGTGTTTCCTCTTCTTTCATTCACTCCTTCCTTTCCCGCTGTCCGCAATATTTTCTTGAAGTTGAATAGGTTTCCTCCATAGTTCACGTGTGTGCAATGCAATCTTGCCTTGCGCACACGCAGTATGCTTTGCCCAACTGCGGGCAAAGCCGAAAAGCATTGCTGCGCATGCGCCGCCGCACTATGTCCCGGAAGTATTTGGCGATCTGACAGAGTGCTCTGAAAAGTGTCAGATCAGCGATCTGACCCTATAACATGATGCCCCCCCCCCCCCCCCCCGGGGCAATGTTATAAAGTAAAAAAAAAATTCACATATGTAAAAAAAAAAAAAAATCCTAACTAAAGAAAAAAAAATTGTTCCCATAAATACTTTTCTTTATCTAAAAAAAACAATAAAAGTACACATATTCAGTATTGCCACGTCTGTAACAACCCGACCTATGCAACTGTCCCACTAGTTAACCCCTTCAGTGATCACCATAAAAAAAAAACGAGGCAAAAAACAACGCTTTATTATCATACCGCAGAACACAAAGTGGAATAACACGCAATCTAAAATACGGATATAAATAACTATGGTACCGCTGAAAATGTCACCTTGTCCCGCAAAAAATGATCCACCATACAGCATCATCAGAGAAAAGATAAAAAAGTTATAGTCCTCAGAATAAAGCGATGCAAAAATAATAATTTTTTCTATAAAATAGTTTTTATCGTATAAAAGCGCCAAAACATAAAAAAATAAATGAGGTATCACTGTAATCACACTATCCCGAAGAATAAAACTGCTTTATCAATTTTACCAGAGGTGGAACGGTATAAACACCGCCCAAAAAGAAATTCATGAATAGCTGGTTTTTGGTCATTCTGCCACCCAAAAATCGCAATAAAAAGTGATCAAAAAATCTCACATGCCCAAATATGGTACCAATAAAAACATTAACTCATCCCGCAAAAAACAAGACCTCACATGACTCTGTGGACCAAAATATTGAAAAATTATAGCTCTCAAAATGTGGAGATGCAAAAACTATTTTTTGCAATAAAAAGCGTCTTGAAATGTGTGACAGCTGCCAATCATAAAAATCCGCTAAAAACTCGCTATAAAAGTAAATTAATCCCCCATTCATGACCCCCTTAGTTAAGGAAAAATAATAAAATAAAAAAATGTATTTATTTCGATTTTCCCATTAGGGCTAGGGTTGGGGCTAGGGTTGGATATAGGGTTGGGGCTAGGGTTAGGGCTAGGGTTAGGGTTGGGGCTAGGGTTAGGGTTGGGGCTAGGGTTTGGTTTGGGGCTAGGGTTGGGGATAGGGTTGGGGCTAGGGTTAGGGCTAGGGTTAGGGTTGGGGCTAGGGTTTGGGCTAGGGTTAGGGGTAGGGTTATGGCTAGAGTTAGGGTTGGGGCTAGGGTTAGGGCTAGAGTTAGGGTTGGGCCTAGAGTTAGGGCTAGGGTTAGGGTTGGGGCTAGGGTTAGGGCTAGGGTTAGGGTTAGGGTTGGGGCTAGGGTTAGGGTTGGGGTTAGGGCTAAAGTTAGGGTTAGGGTTGGGGCTAAAGTTAGGGTTAGGGTTGGGGCTAAAGTTAGGGTTAGGGATTCGATTACATTTACGGTTGGGATTAGGGTTGTGTAAGGGTTAGGGGTATTGTTAGGGTTATGGATGGGATTGAGGTTAGGGGTGTGTTGGAGTTAGGGGTGTAGTTAGGGTTGGGATTAGGGGTCTGTTGGGGTTAGGGGTGTGTTGAGGTTAGGTGTGTGGTTGGGGTTAGGGTTAGGAGCATCTTCAGGTTAGGGGTGTGGTTAGGGCTATGGGTAAAGTTGGGGTTAGGGTTAGGGGTGTGTTTGGGTTAGGGGTTCAGTTAGAATTGGGGGATTCCACTGTTTAGGCACATCAAGGGCTCTCCAAATGCGACATGGCATCCAATCTCAATTCCAGCCAATTCTGCGTTGAGAAAGTAAAACAGTGCTCCTTCTCTTTCGAGCTCTCCCGTGTGCCCAAACAGGGGTTTACCCTAACATATGGGGTATCAGCATACTCAGGACATATTGGACAACAACTTTTGGGGTTCAATTTCTCTTGTTACCCTTGAGAAAATAAAAATTTGGGGGCTAAAAATTTTTTTGAGGCTCTTCGTTATAAACTGTAGTGAAACACTTAGGGGTTCAAAGTTCTCACAAAACATCTAGATAAGTTCCTTGGGGGTCTAGTTTTGAATATGGGGTCACTTGTGGGGGGTTTCTACTGCTTAGGTACTTCAGGGGCTCTGCAAATGCAATGTGATGCCTGCAGACCAATCCATCAAAGTCTGCATTCCAAAAGGCGCTCCTTCCCTTCTGAGCTCTGCCATGCGCCCAAAAAGTGGTTCCCCCATATATGGAGTATCAGCGTACTCAGGACAAATTGGCAACAACTTTTGGGGTACAATTTCTCCTGTTACCCTTGGGAAAATACAAAACTGGGGGCTAATAAATAATTTTTGTGGAAAAAAAAGAATTTTTTATTTTCACAGCTCTGCATTATAAACTGTAGTGAAACACTTGGGGGGTCAAAGTTCTCACAACACATCTAGATAAGTTCCTTAGGGGGTCTACTTTCCAAAATGGTGTCACTTGTGGGGGATTTCAATGTTTAAGCACATCAGGGGCTCTCCAAACGCGACGTTGTGTCCCATCTCAATTCCAGTAAATTTTGCATTGAAAAGTCAAAAGGTGCTCCTTCCCTTCCAAGCTCTGCCATGTGCCCAAACAGTGGTTTACCCCACATATGGGGTATCAGCGTACTCAAGACAAATTACACAGCAACTTTTGGGGTCCAATTTCTTCTTACACTTGGGAAAATAAAAAATTGGGGGGCAAAAGTTCATTTTTGTGAAAAATATGATTTTTTACTTTTACGGCTCTACATTATAAACTTCTGTGAAGCACTTGGTGGGTCAAAGTGCACACCACACATCTAGATAAGTTCCTTAGGGGGTCTACTTTCCAAAATGGTGTCACTTGTGTGGGGTTTCAATGTTTAGGAACATCAGGGGCTCTCCAAACGCAACATGGCATCTCATCTCAATTCCAGTCAATTTTGCATTGAAAAGTCAAAAGGCGCTCCTTCCGTTCTGAGCTCTGCCATGTGCCCAAACAGTGGTTTACCCCCACATATGGGGTATCGTCGTACTCAGGACAAATTGTTCAACAACTTTTGGGGTCCATTTTCTCCTGTTACCTTTGGTTAAATAAAACAAATTGGAGCTGAAGTAAATTTTTTGTGAAAAAAGTTAAATGTCCTTTTTTTTTAATCATTCCAAAAATTCCTGTGAAACACCTGAAGGGTTAATAAACTTCTTGAATGTGGTTTTGAGCACCTTGAGTGGTGCAGTTTTTAGAATGGTGTCAAACTTGGTTATTTTCTATGATATAGACCCCTCAAAATGACTTCAAATGTGATGTGGTCTTTAAAAAAAAATGGTGTTGTAAAAATGAGAAATTGCTGGACAACTTTTAACCCTTATAACTCCCTAACGAAAAAAAAAAATTTTACAAAATTGTGCTCATGTAAAGTAGACATGTGGGAAATGTTACTTATTAAGTATTTTGTGTGACATACAGTACAGACCAAAAGTTTGGACACACCTTCTCATTTAAAGATTTTTCTGTATTTTCATGACTATGAAAACTGTACATTCACACTAAAAGCATCAAAACTATGAATAAACACATGTGGAATTATATACTTAACAAAAAAGTGTGAAACAAATGAAAATATGTCTTATATTCTAGGTTCTTCAAAGTAGCCACCTTTTGGTTTGATGACTGCTTTGCACACTCTTGGCATTCTCTTGTTGAGCTTCAAGAGGTAGTCACCGGAAATGGTCTTTCAACAATCTTGAAGGAGTTCCCAAAGATGCTTAGCACTTGTTGGCCCTTTTACCTTAAAAAAATACATACCATGAGATGCGGCCTTCCCAAAACCCTGTCTGATGACAAATGCACACTTAGCAGGATGCAGCAGGCCTCCACTGATAAAGGCTAGGAGCGGCTGTGAGTTATATCAATGTGCATTTTTTCTACTAGGCAGCCAACCCCTGCAATGTTTGGTTGGTGTGGGGGTGGTTGTTTTTATCAAGTAGTTTGCACCTGTGCCTCTCCTAGCCTTTATCAGTGGAGGCCTGCTCCATCCTGCTAAGTGTGCATTTGTCATCAGACAGGGTTTTGGGAAGGCCGTATCTTATGGTATGTATTTTTTCTGAGTTTTTTCTATGTTAGCTCCCTTTTGCCTTCACTCTGCGGTCCAGCTCACCCCAAATCATCTCGATTGGGTTCAGGTCTGGTGACTGTGAAGGCCAGGTCATCTGGCGTACCACCCCATCACTCTGCTTCTTGATCAAAAAGCCCTTACACAGCCTGGAGGTGGGTTTGGGGTCATTGTCCTGTTGAAAAATAAATGATGGTTCAACTAAATGCAAATCGGATGGAATAGCATGCCGCTGCAAGATGCGGTGGTAGCCATGCTGGTTCAGTATGCCTTCAATTTTGAATAAATCCCCAACAGTGTCACCAGCAAAGCACCCCCACACCATCACACCTCCTCCATGCTTCACAGTGGGAGCCAGGCATGTAGAGTTCATCCATTCACCTTTTCTGCTTCGCACAGACACGGTGGTTGGAACCAAACATCTCAAATTTGGACTCATCAGACCAAAGCACATATTTCCACTGGTCTAATGTCCATTCCTTGTGTTCTTTACCCCAAACAAGTCTCTCTGCTTGTTGCCTGTCCTTAGCAGTGGTTTCCTAGCAGCTATTTTACCATGAAGGCCTGCTGCACAAAGTCTCCTCTTAACAATTGTTGTACAGATGTGTCTGCTGCTAGAACTCTGTAAGGCATTGACCTGGTCTCTAATCTGAGCTGCTGCTAACTTGCGATTTCTGAGGCTGGTGACTCGAATAAACTTATCCTCAGAAGCAGAGGTGACTCTTGGTCTTCCTTTCCTGGGGCGGTCCTCATATGAGCCAGTTTCTTTGTAGCGCTTGATGGTTTTTGCAACTGCACTTGGGGACACTTTCAAAGTTTTCCCAATTTTTCAGACTGACTGACCTTCATTTCTTAAAGTAATGATGGCCACTCATTTTTCTTTACTTAGCTGCTTTTTCTTGCCATAATACAAATTCTAACAGTCTATTCAGTAGGACTATCAGCTGTGTATCCACCAGACTTCTGCACAACACAACTGATGGTTCCAACACCATTTATAAGGCAAGAAATCCCACTTATTAAACCTGACAGGGCACACCTGTGAAGTGAAAACCATTTCCGGTGACTACCTCTTGAAGCTCATCAAGAGAATGCCAAGAGTGTGCAAAGCAGTCATCAAAGCAAAAGATGGCTACTTTGAAGAACCTAGAATATAAGACATAATTTCAGTTGTTTCACACTTTTTTGTTAAGTTTATAATTCCACATGTGTTAATTCATAGTTTTGATGCCTTCAGTGTGAATTTACAATTTTCATAGTCATGAAAATACAGAAAAATCTTTAAATGAGAAGGTGTGTCCAAACTTTTGGTCTGTACTGTATCTCTGTGATTTAAGGGCATAAAAATTCAAAGTTGGAAAATTGCGAAATTTTCAAAATTTTCGCCAAATTTCTGTTTTTTTTCGCAAATAAACGCAGGTAATATCAAAGATATTTTACCACTATCATGAAGTACACTATGTCATGAGAAAACAGTGTCAGAATCATCCAGATCCTTTGAAGCGTTCCAGAGTTATAACCTCATAAAGGGACAGCGGTCAGAATTGTAAAAATTGGCCCGGTCATTAACGTGCAAAGCACCCTTGGGGGTTAAAATTATACCTGAGGTGAAGAAATATTTATTCTGTTTTTTGTGTAGTCAGTGTTAGAAGTTTTTAGTTAATGACTTGCCAGTGCTTTGGGGTGGGACTGTAGGCAGAGTCTTATCTTCCTGCTCTTAACCAGAGAAACCAAGGAAAGACCAGACCACAGGCCACCTCGTCTTTATGATGAGGAACATGTTAGTGCTTCAGGGTGGCCTGTGGGTAACCTGCTGACAGGTTCACTTTAATCACTCTCAGTTACTGAAGTTCATCATAATAGTTATTGAATGGACAATAATCATAATAAACCCTGTTGACCCCTACTAGTTTCTAGGGAATCACTTTTGCTCCCTTTTCTTCCAAGCACTATTCTGCAGTGTGTCTCAATGCAGATATGTCTAAGTTCTGGCACACAGGGAAAGAACTCAGTTTGGCAGACCTCCTTCACCCCCTCAAACCATTTGAGTTGTCATCATGTGACCAATTATTCATATGAAATTTGCACGTTATGTGCAACTAGCTGTTCTTCCTAATTCTCTCATTGAAAAACTGAAAGAAACAGGAAGTAAAGGTAGTTTTCACATGAGCGTAAGTATGAAAAATCGCATATGAGTGAAGTGGCCATATGACTGCTTGAACTGGCAAGCAAAGCTGAATCCTGACAGTGAGTATATTACATGCTGTTAGACTGGCATGCTACATGGCTTCATTTTATAATTAAAATGTGCATCCAGGTTTTAGATGAAAGCCTTCAGTCACTTTAGATGACTGCAGGCTTCTGAATTCTCACAGTGCATGCACTGCACACTTTTAGGATTCTCCCTTGCCGATGGCAAGGGTGGACAGTCATGTGAGCTCAAGTACATGATTTGCATACTTCTGGCCACATTCTGACTAGACATGTGCGGCCTCTCTCAATTCATTTTCATTGAGGAAGACCACTTATGCCTAGTTGCCATTTGACCGCATGCATGCAAATCACATACTTGTGGTTTTGTGATCTCTCACTCTCACTGCTGGCACCAGATAAATATGACAGTGTGCAGACAGAGAAGACTGCAGGCACATAGCATGAATATTGACCCATCACAAGCTTTGAAAACCACTTTAATGATCCTAAAAGAAATGAAAACATAGTAGCCCTTAACTTGTCAGAACATCAGAACACTTTATTAACATAGTAATGTATCACATAATCAAGCTATAGATTGTTATATGTCCACAGAATCAGAACGAGTAACAGTACAAGAATCCATAAGCAGAACCACCAGCAGTACAGAAAGACATCACAAGAACCAACATCAGAGACACATCATCACAACTCTCATCAGTACAGAAATACATAAAAAGAAACACCAGCAATAACCACCATCAGTACATGAATTTGTCACCAGGACAACCAACAGTACATGAATTCAGCATCAAAACAATGATCAGCACAAAGCACATCATTTGTATTGTCAGGTCAGACCAATATACATTTGTATCGCATGAACCTACACTACAAGATCCTTTATGTCCCTAATAATGGTAAGGAGATACTAGGAGTTGTTGTTATCAGTTTTCATCAGACTGAGGACCATAAAGGAACCACAGTACTGATGAGAATTAGACAGTATCGCAAATATACAATTGCATCCAGGTACCTTATGATTGAAGTCTCTAATTGGAGTAATTATCTTTCTTTTCTTCATCTTGTCTAGGCGCCATGATGACTTTTGACAGCCACAGCTCATCTCTGCAGACTTTAAGCTTCTCATGTCTTGTGCAGCACATTTCCACACAATAGCCTTAAAAATAGCAGTGGCATTATAATGCTCCTGACTAAAACTATCTGCCCTACACTGTGCCTCTAAATAACTAATTGCTCCTCATTGTGTTCCCTGCTCAAAATATGACCCACACACTATCTATCTTATGGTACATGCCCTCCACATTGTCCTCTCCTTTCCATACAGGACCCCATCATCACACTGACCTCTTTCACTGTGCCTGCTATACTGCCAATTCTCTATACTGTACTCTCTCATCACACTTGCCATCCTTAGCATACTGTCCCCACCTTACTGTGGCCTCAAACTCTCCAACCATGCTTCCCCCTCTCTATACCCCACATTACCGAGTCTATATACTGTGCCCCCTCAGTATTCTTGTCATCCCATACTGTCTCCTCACAATATTTCTTGCAATAGTGTCTTGAAACACTCCCCCTCTACCCATAATGTTTCCACACTCATTCCCCCTTGCTCCTCATACTGTGTCTCCAAAAATTCCCCCCTGCTCCCAATGCTGTGTCTGCACCCATCCCACCCCCTTGCTTCCCATACTGTGTCCTTAAATTTACCATCTCGATCCCCATTCTGTCCTCAAATTTCTCCCCACTTGCTCACCATACTGTGTCTGCACCATCACCTTTGCTCTGCATACTGTCTTCTCAAATTCCCCTCCATTTTTCCACCAAATGCTCTACCTGCCCTCTCTAGCTACGACCTACTCAATACTCAGTTCAACTACTTTAGAACCTCCTTTCAGCTGCTATTCAGCAAGATTTACACTATATGTATGAGGATGGGACTTTCACTGTCAGAGCCTTTTTGCCCCTACTCCCAAACTCAATCAGGGAAAGTCCCATACTCTGATTTTTTGAACACAGTGTATAGACTTGGCTGAAAAACAGTTAACACTTATAAAGGAGCTTGAAATGCAGTGTAGTGTTTGGGAGAGAAGGGAAAACATTTATATACTGGAGTATACTTAAAATAAATAATAACTTTGCAATGCCTGAAGAATAATTACAAATAGAGATGAGCAAATTTGCTTGGGTTCCCTCTTATTTGGCAAGCTATAGTGCTTGCTGAATAAGTTGCAGAGGGAACCCGGCTTCCTGGATTGCGCCGGTTGATCAGCTGATCGGCGCAGCAGCTGCATGTGTCGCGGCTGTGTCAGTCATGACTAATGAATCGAGAGCCTGTTTGTTGGGCTCTCCATGCATGTGTCATGACTGTCATACAGCCATGACACATGCAGCTGCGGCGCCGATTAGCTGATCAACAGGCACAATCCAGGAAGCCAGGTTTCCTCTGCAGCTTATTCGGCAAGCACTATTGCTTGCCGAATCAGAGGTAACCAGAGCAAATTCTCTCATCTCTAATTACAAACAAAAAAGTTAATTCACTCTTAAAGAAAACAGTAAATTGGTAACTGCATGCTTCAGCTACACATTTTCACATATGAACCAGCTGTCAGCAAAGGGACCTGGTGTACCACATCCCCATCTCTGAAGCCATGCTAGCACTGCTTCCCACACTAACCGCTTAGCAAGCTGTCAACACTGTTCAACTATGGCTCTGCTTAGCCGTGCAGTGGTCACTCTGTGCTCAGAGCGCTGCACTGCATTGTTTTTGAAACCGGAAGATAGTAATCTAGCTCACCCTCATCAGATGCCATTGTAGTTCAGAACACAGGAGACGTCTTTGCTTGAATACAGTAACATCAATGCAGAAATTGGATGATGTATTCTCTGGTTTCACTAAGTTCATGACAAAGGGTGCAATGTGTAGATGTTGATGCTTTAGCCATACTATTTAGTCATTTTAACCACTATCTTGGATGGAGTATCCATTTTCTGCATTACTGAATTGTCTTGCCATGCTTTTGTTATATATATTATTAAATATTTTCTTCTCTAATTACTGTTGAATTTATTTATTTTATTATAGTCCTGCCCATCTGGGCTGCTGACAAAACTAATTTATTTAATATACAATAGATAGAAATGTGCAACTCAGAAACACAAACACAGCTGAGCAGTAGGAGGATTAGTGCAGCACTGAGGAAAAGCAGTGTGCTGCTGGGAAATGTAGTTTTAGCAGATGAGAGAAAGACTACCCATTCTGTTATATGAAGCTGGATGAGAGATGAAAAAGACCCAAAAGTACAAGTAAGAAAACTAATGTTGGGATTAGTCTGTATTTTAACTAGTGTTATGCTGATAGTGTTCTTTGTGAAAAATAATGCAATTGTGTGAATTAACTTTCAAGCCGAGGTGCAACTAGAAACATTTGGGTCCCTGTGCAAAATTGCAAAATCTTGATTATCCCACGTCTTTAATAGTATTGGTCTTCTCATATAGACCAAAAGTATATAGAACCTGGGTACGACAGCACCCTCTTCCCACTCCTCCCCCACCTTCAAGGACCAGGAAATGAAAGTTACAACTCTGTTAACGTCAGAGACTGTTTAAAACCTCCATTATAACTCATTAGTATACTAGTTGAGTATACCATACAGTGGAAAGTTTTCAAGCAGGATCCAAAATAATTAAGGTTTTACTCGAGCTTTGTAAAATTGAAACCGTTATTATAAGGCAACATTATAAAATATTTTAAAAAATCTGGGTTATGGTTATAAAAGTCAAATCAATGATTGCATAGGAAAATAAATTTCTTCATTATAAATATTAGCATATTCTGCTATGTTAGCCATGAGGAAAATGAGAATAATATATATTTACTGCCAATTTTATTGAAATTCTGTAAGAGACGACTTATAAATTATTAACAGCAAGTGTTATAAAATGCAATTTAATATGTTTTGGAATATAATTGCCCTTTGTTGAGAATTTATTAAAGAAATAAATTTGCAATGGGTCAATAATATTTAGTTTGCAGTGCTACAACTAGCCTAAATTTACTCCCAAAATCCTGAAAGTGTGGACATACTGTATTGCTTTTCTGTCACAGCTCCTCCTAAAAAAAAGACTCTTTTTTTAATACATTAACCTGTCCCGATCACTAAAACCTATTTCTTAAAAATCATTCACATACAGAGCCCTTCAAACCAAAATAGATACCAGACATGTCTACAAAGTTGCTGACAAACAATAGTAGCCATTAATTCTGATTCAACCCACAAATAAGTGATTCTCATATTCTTAAAATCTCAGGTCTACTAAAGTCATGGGTTCATACAGTTGTTTGACAAAGTGTTTGCCCCCTTCCTGCTTTACTATTCTTTTGCATGTTTGTCATTCTTAAATGTTTCTGATCACCAAATAAATTTAAAACTTAGACAAAGATAACAAAAGTAAATACAAAATGCAGTTTTTGAATGAATATCTTTATAATTCCAGGAAAAAAGAAATCCAAACCTACAGGGCCCTGTGTGAAAAAGTGATTGTCCTTTCCACCTTAAAACCTAAATTAATTGTGGTTTGTCTCATCTTTGCGAAACGGAGTTAAAATTCTCTAGCCACATCCAGTCCGGATTACTGCCACACCTGTACTTAACAAAGAAATCACTTAAATATGACCTGCCTGACAAAGTGAAGAAGACAAAAGGATCCTCAAAAGCTAGACATCATACCATGATCCAAAGAAATTCTGGAGCAAATGAGAAACAAAGTAATTGAGATCTATCAGTTTGAAAAAGGTTATAAAGCCAACCTAGAGATGGGCCACCTGGGATGTTAAGTTATGATTATTTATCTTATAAGTTTGGTTAATGCACTTAGTTTACACATAGGGATCACATTACATGCTAAGTTTTCGCAAAGGGAATCTGTCAACAGGTTTTTGCTATGTAATCTGAAAACAGCATGAGGTAGGGGTTAAAACACTTAAACGATGTGTCACTTATCAGACTGCTTGCCGCCATTAGCTACAGTGGAGTTTTTATCACCAAGAGATTTTCACTGTCTAGGCTTGCTAGACCGATTCTGCTCCCTCCTGTGATAAGCAGCTCACTGTCTATAGATTACGTACATACAGAGCCGGGTGTGAAAGCTTTCTCAGCTCTGGTTCATGCTACATCTAAGAATGATGATTGTTTCAGAATGGCTGCAACCAGTAAACTAAGTGACACATTGCTGCAATCAGTACCTTTTTTCCTACATCAAACTGCTCTCAGAAGAGGTAGCAAAAACCTGCTCACAGATTCCCTTTAATCCATGTCATTCATATTTACCGTATAAAAGCAGATTTATTGTATCCTAAATTTAAAATATATGGAGTAAGGCAATTCAATATATGGACATTGATCAACAGCAAAGAGAAATATTGCATTAGAGACAAAAAGTAAAAGTAGCTGTAAAGTCATAGAAATGTGAGCTTTACTGTAAGCTAAAATAAAAAAAGTCAGTTTATGAAGACAAAGCTACATTTTTATCATCCATTAAAAGTGTGGATTAAGAGGGATGTTAAACATATGCAAATGAGGTTGATATCAATTTATAATAAAATGTATTTTTCTTTAAAGGGACTTTGTCACCTGAATTTGGAGGGAACAATTTTCAGCCATAGAGGCGGGGTTTTCGGGTGTTTGATTCACCCTTTCCTTACCCGCTGGCTGCATGCTGGCTACAATATTGGATTGAAGTTCATTCTCTGTCCCCCATAGTACACGCCTGCATAAGGCAAGATTGCCTTGTGCAGGCATGTATTACAGAGGACAGAGAATGAACTTCAATCCAATATTGCAGCCAGCATGCAGCCAGTGGGTAAGGAAAGGGTGAATCAAACACCCCGCCCCTATGGCTGAAAATTGTTCCCTCCAAATTCAGGTGACAGAGTCCCTTTAAATTTTCAAATGGAGAAAATGAACTGGCAAAAAGTAAATTAATTAAAGACAGCGCCTCGTTTATTACTTTCAAGATGAGACCTGTTGCTGTCTGCATTAGGTGCTTACACACTTTTTGATCAATAAGGATGTGTCATATGGAAAATTCCTTCATAGTCCATGGAGTGACAAATTAAACCTTAAGTCGTTTACCCTTCCTCTAGTGTTAGGGTCGTGACCGACCCGTTTTAGGTTTTAAACGCATACAAATTCTACATACATTTGTTTATTGCATCAAGACTTTTTAACTTTTTCAGGAACTTATTTTAAAACAAAATACAATAAAATAAAACTATTTTACTAAATTGTAAAATGCTCTTATTAAAATTATAACATTTGTGTTGTTAGGGTCAATTTCGACCCAGGTCTAATATAAGAGTAAAAAAACAATAATAAGTCCCAAAACTGAACTCATAAACACAATATAAACCAACAGCCCACAGCCAGCTCTACCTCCAACAACTTGAGTTAGGGACATATCCAGGCATGTATGGCCAAATTAGCTTAGAGTTGGTACTTTGCAGAGTATACATCTCCAGTTTACACATGCAACAATGAGGAGAAGATTTGATGTAAGCCAAATTCTGGATTATATCTTAGATGATAATGATTCAGAGGACACACAGCAGCAAACTGATACAGATGAACAGGTTTCTGAGGAGGAAGATGATGTGGAGTATCAACCGGAAGACACAGACCGTTCTGATCAGTCTGATGAGGAGGTCACTGGTGCTGAAGCTGCTCCCGCTGAAAGATTCAAATCCAAAAGTAGCAAGACCAGTTGGAGCTCAGTACCTCCAGATGTACATGGCAGGGCAGATGCTGCAAATGTCATAAAAATGACCCTTGGGATCACAAGGTTTGCTGTGACAAGAGAAAGTGACATCAAGACATGTTTTGATCTGTTTATGCCATTGTCAATAAAAAAAAAAAATCATTATTGCTATGACAAACCTTGAAGGAAAAAAAGTCCACGGCAACATGTGGAATGACCTTCATGATGATGTCCTGGATGCCTACATTGGTGTTCTTTTCCTTGCTGGAGTGTACAAATCCTGCAATGAGGCCACTGATAGTCTCTGGGACGCATCGACAGGCAGGAATATTTTCCGGGCAACAATGTCACTTCAAAAGTTTCAAATGATATCAAGAGTCCTCAGATTTGACAACAGAGACACCAGAACAAAATCTGACAAACTTGCTCCCATCAGGGATGTTTGGGAGAAATGGGTGCAGCTCCTTCCACTAATGGTCAACCAAGAGCCAGAGGTGACAGTAGACGAATGTTTTCTCCCTTTCCGCGGAAAATGCCCCTTCCGGCAATACATGCCAAGTAAGCCAGGCAAATATGGCATAAAAATCTGGGCAGCCTGTGATGCAAAAACTAGCTATGCATGGAATCTACAGATTTACACAGGCAAGTCTGCAAGCGCCATCCCTGAAAAAAAACAAGGAAAACGTGTAGTCCTCGATATGACTACAGGACTGCAGGGTCACAACATTACTTGTGACAATTTTTTTTTACCAGCTATGACCTTGGACAAGAACTTCTCAGGAGGAAAATCACCATGGTGGGCACAGTGAAAAAAAAACAAACCTGAGCTGCCCGCTGAATTGTTGCAGATGAAGGACAGGGCTCCACTTTCCTCAAAGTTTGTTTTTACAGACACCACCACTGCTGTTTCATACTGCCCCAAAAAACGACGGAATGTGGTACTGATGTCCACACTTCACAAAGATGCAGCTGTGTCATCAGGAAGTGACAATAATCCCAGAATCATCCTGGACTATAACAAAAACAAAGGAGGAGTGGACAACCTGGACAAGCTGACTGCCACCTACACTTGCCAGCGAATGACAAGGAGATGGCAAATGGTTGTATTTTACAACATCCTTGATGTGTCAGCATGCAATTCATTTGTGTTGTGGACCCACATTCACCAAGGATGGAATTCAAAGAAAAAAAACAAGCAGAGGATGTTTCTTGAGAAACTAGGAAGATCCCTTGTCAAGGCGCACATTGACCAAAGGGAACGAGTGCCCCGAGACGCAGCCGCTGCAGCTTTGGTCCGACAACTCCAGAGCTCAACAAGTGCTTTGTCCACACCCACAGCAACACAAAGAGCATCATCACCAGCATCCTCCTCAACCAGGCCTGCCTCAACATCAACCACAACAGCCACAACCCCAGTGAGACCACCTGATTCTAAAAGAAAGAGGTGTCAGGTCTGCCCTAGCAATAAGGACAGAAAGACAAACACATCGTGCTTCGCCTGCAAAAAATACCTCTGCAAAGAACACACAAAAAGTGTAACTTTTGCCACACATGCATCTAAATACTAATGCATCTAAAAACTAGTACTTGATTTCTGTTGATTTGATTTGCTTGATTGATTGTTGTTTGTTTGTTTGACCTAGAAAAGCTACTTTTTATTATTATTGCTATTAATGTTAATATAATTTTCATCTTTTATTTGTATTAAAGTTCTATAAAAAAAATCTGTTTTTTGCCTTTTTCAAAAAGTAGTTAGATATGGGTCAAAATTGACCCGTAACACCATAGATGTTACTAGAGTTAATAATATAAAATATATATATGTATATTTTTTTTACATTTAAGAAATGTGTTCTAAAACCCTTCAGTAATAGTCAGGTAATATAACAAACTTTTTTAAGTTTATATTATTCTCTTGAGGTTCATTTGACAATATTTTTATATTGAAAATGAAGGGTATGCTCTCAAATGAAAGGCCCAGGGGGCCACAACAAAAATGTTAAAATCAATCCTTCCATGGATGAGAAACCCTAACAAGGTAACTAAGAGGTAAGAAACAAATTGGATCATAAATAACTGTTTTTAGGGTATCCTAGGGGTGATTTAAGACACGGGTCAAAACCGACCCGTTAACATAAGAAAGAGTAACAGAAAGCTAACACTAGAGGAAGGTTACATGGTGAACAGACTGATTGCTTATTTGGGATTTCAAATTACTTAACATATAAATAAATAGTTTTCTTGCAAATACAATTGTAATACAGTCCCACTGCAATAAGTCTTTTAAGCCTTTTTCAGTCCTGTAAAATATTAAAAATGTAAAACATTCAAAATGTAGTAAGTATCTATACTTTTCTAAGCCTGGGCAACCTCCAACTCCTACAAGATGCCTAGACTTTCCTGTTCAGATCCCTAGGTGGTACCATTGTAAGGAATGGATCCAAGAGTAGTCACCAGGAAAGTAACATGAATAACAAGGTCAGGAGTTTGAGGGTGAGAATGAGATAAAGGTCAGAATCTGGAGTAAGTCAGTAGGTACCAAGGAAGGAAAATATCCAATGAATGAGACAGGAGCATAAGACAGAAGAAAAGCACTAAAATGGTCAGAATGAGGAATGTGCTGACTTAATCATAATTATAATCATCAGAGCAAGTCCTCATAGATACTCACTTGGCTGAAGATTTGTATGAGGGAGCTATTGTGGAAACATCTCCTTGGAGGGCTGTGTCTGCGGGCAGGAATGTGTCACAGAAGCAAGGTTCACCAGAAGAAAAAAAAATCACTTTATAGCTGGCTTTGCTTGAAGAACGTCTCTTGCTTCAAAAATGATAGATTAAGGTTCTTTTATTGGACTTCTTGCTTATACGCTGTACTGACATCTTTTTCAAATTGAAAAACAAAACAAAAACTAATCTATTATATTTTTAGGTTCATTTGAAAAACACGCCAGTAGGAACATTCCGCTAGCACTAATGAGTATGGATGCTGAGAAAGCATTCAACAGGGTAGACTGGCTCTTTCTACAAGAAACTTTATTAAAATTTGACTTTCCCTCACCATCAGTTTCTGCAATCATGGGCATATACACAGTTCCCATGGCTAGAATTAGGCAAAATGGATCCCTTACGGAATCGTTTCAAATATTCAATGGAACGAGACAGGGTTGCCCCTTGTCCCTGCTACTTTCTGTCATGTCTCTCGAACCCCTTTTGCAGGCTATTCAACAATGTGCTGAAATTGAAGGCCTACAAACCCACGACACATATTACAAAACTGCGGCTTTTGCAGATTACCTTTTGTTAGTAATAACTAAGCCCCTAAGTAGCATCCCTGCCATAATGAAAACCCTGGAGAGCTACAGTAAATAAGCCAACTTTAAAATCAATGAAACAAAATCAGAAATGCTGAATTTAGGCCTGCCTAATGATATGGAGAGGAGGCTCAAATCTGCATTCCCTTTTCCCTGGCAATCTAAAAGTTTAACATACCTAGGTTTTCAGATAAGTGCTTCTCACAAAGATCTTTTTGCGCTCAATCTCAATCAGCTATTTCAAACTACATCCGCTAGCCTTCGATCTTGGAAGGATATTTTTCTTTCCTGGATAGGAAGGAAGAACATACTACACTGTGTTCCAAATTATTATGCAAATTGGATTTAAGTGTCTTAAAGATTTAATTGTTTTGTTTTTCAAATAAACTCATGGATGGTATTGTGTCTCAGGGCTCAATGAATCACTGAAATCAATCTTAAACACATGTGATAACTAGTTTTCCAGGTGATTCTAATTAAAGGAAAACTACTGAAAAATGATGTTCCACATTATTATGCAGGTCACAGGTTTCAAGCAATATGGGAAATAAAAAGGATCTCTCTGCTGCTGAAAAGCGTTAAATAGTGTAATGCCTTGGACAAGGTATGAAAAAATTAGATATTTCATGAAAACTTAAGAGTGATCATCATACTCTGATGAGATTTGTGACTGAAACAGAGCACATACAGAGTTAATGCAAATAAAGGCATAATGAGGAAGTTTTCTGGCAAACAAATTCATTGGATTAAGAGAGCAGCTGCCAAAATACCATTACAAAGCAGCAAACAGTTATTTGAAGCTGCTGGTGCGTCTGGAGTCCCTCAAACCTCAAGGTGTAGGATCCTTCAAAGGCTTGCTGTGGTGCATAAACCTACTATTCGGCCACTCCTAAACAATATTCACAAGCAGAAACGGTTGCAGTGGGCCCAGACATACATGAAGACTAATTTCCAAACAGTCTTGTTTACTGATGAGTGTCGACTCGAGCAATGCTGGACGGTCCAGATGGATAGAGTAATGGATGGTTGGTGGATGGCCACCATGTCCCAACAAGGCTGCAACGTCAGCAAGGAGGTGGAGGAGTCATGTTTTGGGCTGGAATCATGGGGAACCAGCTGGTAGGGCCCTTTAAGGTTCCTGAATGTGTGAAAATGATCTCAGCAAAGTAAATAGAGTTTCTGACTGACAACTTTCTTCCATGGTCTAAAAAGCAGAAACGTGCCTTCAGGAACAAAATCATCTTCATGCATGACAATGAATACCTCTGAGTAATTGGCTGCTATGGGCATAAAAGGAGATAAACTCATGGTGTGGCCACCATCTTCCCCTGACCTCAACCCTATAGAGAACCTTTGGAGTATCATCAAACAAAAGATCTATGAGGGTGGGAGGCAGTTCACATCAAAACAGCAGCTCTGGGAGGCTATTCTGACTTCATGCAAAGAAATACAAGCAGAAACTCTCCATAAACTCACAAGTTCAATGGATGCAAGAATTGTGAAGGTGATATCAATGAAGGGCTCCTATGTTAACATGTAACTTGGCCTGTTAGGATGTTTTGGAGTTAAATAGCTTTTTGTTCAGTGAATGTGACCTCCTAATGCTGCAAATTCCACAAATGAGCATTTTCAGTTCTTTAAAACATATCAAATGTTTAGAAATTCTACTGTGCCTAATAATTTGGAACAGTGCATTTTGAGTTTTTATTCATTTTGGAGATTATACTGTTATCATTGGGAGGTTTCTTCAATAAAATTCGATGTATACTCTAACGGGTGATGACTTTTATTAGACTGACTGTCATTTGCACTGACCATTTAGGAAAATCTGAGAAAAATGTCATTTGCATAATAATTTGGAACATAGTGTAAAGAGTTTAATACTTCCAAAATGTATCTATGTTTTCAACATGCTTCCAATTCAAATACCCATCTCCTTCCTAACTAAAGTTCATTCCCTTTTCTTCAAATACATATGGCAAAAATGTAAACAACGTATTAATTCTAAATCCCTTACCTTACCAAAAGACATGGGTGGAATGGGAGCCCCAGACATTGATAAATATTACCAAGCTGCTCATTTAGCTAGAACAATCTATTGGATCAGGAACACAGAAAATAAACAATGGCTAAACATAGAAGGAGCAATGGCCCCTATACCTCTACGCTCTATAGTATTAGGTCATAACAAAGTACAGAATCCTAATGAATACAAAAATATACATACATTAGCCACAAACAAAATCTGGAAGAAATTGAATAGTGCCTTAGCTCCTCCTTTTTCCCCATTAACTAAAGTCACTGACCTAATAGATCCCCTCCCTCTACGCACCACGCATATTCCGATTGAGCAATTATTTGAGGATGGGACGCTTCTCTCACTACAGGAATTACACAAAAAACCCAGGTTATCGGGCCTCACCTTCCTTCAACATGAAAACTTTCTCTCATACTTTGCCAATGGAATCATCCAGTTGACTTAAACAGACCTTTAACCCCCTATGAGGTTTTGTGTGCCAGATCGAAATCCCCTACCAAAATCCTCTCAACAATCTACCAATCCCTACTCAAAATGGATATACCTCTGAAACGAGCATACTTAGCCCATTGGGAAAGAGACATTGGTACCCCCTTTTCTGAACAACAAATTAAGCATATTTATAAAAACTCTCATGGTCCTTCGAATTGTGTTCGCATCCAGGAAAACTCTTATAAAATTATCACCAGGTGGTACTTCACACCTAAACAGATCCATAGATGGCACTAGGCCTCAAATACTGATTGTTGGAGATGTGGAGCTAACGATGGCAACTATATACATATCTGGTGGTCTTGCCCACTGATATGTCTGTATTGGAAGGAGGTGACCTCATTTATAAATAATTTGTTGGGTAAACACGTCACTCGGAAACCAGAAAACATCTTCCTAAACCTTCTAATGATGTTTGTACCACTAAACTAACAGTTCATTCTGGCAGCTGGGAAAGCATTGATCCCGTCCAACTAGAATTCAACTACAATACCCACCACCCAACAATTGTACTCCAAAACGTATCATGTAGAAGAGCTAGCGGCAAAAGTGAACCACACCTTTCCTACCTTCCTTAACGTCTGGACGCCATGGATCCAATTTAGGTCTCAGACAAACTTTTTCGCTGCAATTTCAACATAATTATTATCCATCCCAAGGTGCTCCCTCACTACATCCCCTCCCCCCTCACTTACCCACTCCCCTCCCTCCCATCTCTTTTTTCCCTATATCTTTTAACTCGCTTACCCTTTCTTCCATCATTTCTACCTTTTCTATTACTCTGATGTTTAAGATATCTTATGTAAGTATGAAGGTAACCGTTAATTATAAAAGTATGGCAACCTAGTTTATATATAACAATGTTATATGTTCTCTGTACTCACACTGCATTTAATTGACTGCATTTTGTTACGGTTATTTCATGAAAATATATGTAAAATGCTAATTCTCTTAATAAAAAGAACATTGAAAGAAAGAAAGAAAAACACGCTTGTAGAAACAAGTTGTCCAATAAAAGAACCTTCATATAGCATTTTTATGGAGCAAGAGACAGACTTCTAAATAAGTAGCCTAATTAAAAGTGTTTTTTTTATTCTGGTGAATTGTATCTGGGGGTCTACCCTAGCAATAAGACAGCAAAAGTTGAACCTTTCAAATCAGTGTCTATGATGCTATCCCCTGGGTGAAACTTACGAATGTGTTTTTTTTTTTACTTTTTATCCTCCTCTATTAGGGTCACCCTATTTTGTGAGCTCTTTCCCTCCACAGCTTTATCACAGATGCAAAGTAGCTATTTCTCGCCTGGTGAGGTAGAACCTCAAAGTCCCTAATCCGGATGAGCAGTTCTTATGCTGTATGGACAAGTGGTACAGAGGAAGTGGACAAGTTGGATCCACAATGGCAGATAAAACAGAAATGGAACAACAGCAACTGGTATCAAAGAGATGAGACAATGACAACTGAGACAACTCTTGTAGTAGAGCTGAGCAATGGCAACTGATGTAGCAGAGCTGGAACTGACATGTAGCAGAGCTGGAACTGAGATATAGCAGAGTTGGAACGCTAATGTAACAGTGTGAAAACCATGATATAGTAATGTTATAGCTGCAAGAAGAACAGACAAGACTGGCCAAAGAAAAGAAGGTTTACGGTGCTTAGCATTGAATCAGGAGATAAGCAATAAAAGTAAAATGAGAAACGCCTGCTCTTTATTAAGCGGCTGTGTAATGTATTGCAAAGAGAAGGCATGATTGATTGTTGAATGAATTATTTGCTAAGTATGAACATTAAGATATATTTCATCATAACACATCTTCAAAGTAAAGCTGTTATCAGAAAATTAAATATTGTTTGAATCAGATTTTTGTGCTAAATTTGCTTTTTACATTTTTTGACAATTTTGTTTTTATTTCATATCACAATTTGAATTAAAAATTAAATATATAAATCTTCCATGTTTCACACTGGACACTGAAGCTCTTTTTATACTCTAACTTCCTGTTTTTTCAGCAAATGTACATGTACATTTACCACAATGATCCATCTCTGACCCTGTCTTTGTATTGAAGTATTTAATGAGCTTATACAGATGTTATTATGAAAGGAGGGGAGCAGGTTTCCGCTGTGACATCACCTTTTGCGATTGCGAGTGATCATATGATATAAACCATGTAGAAAAGGTGTCACCTGTAAATGTAATCCTATCTCTGCTGAAAAAGAGCTTTGCTGAAAACTTTTCCTGAGGAAGTATGAGTCTTAAAATGCCCCAGTGGCCACTGTGAAAAATGATTTGCAAAATACTAATCTTGATTTTTAATAAAGATCAGTGATATGAGGAAAAAAACTTTGACAAAAACTTTGGGAAAAAAATTTAAAAATTAAATGTAACACGGAATCTTTGTTTAAAAACTCAATTTGTGGAGAGTTAAAGTCAAATTTCCAGAAATTTATGGTTTCATGCAAATTCAAACACTTTTTATTCAACTCACTATTCAAAAAAAACAACAAAAACAAACATATCTGGCACCACTTCACACAATGAGTAATCGGAGACCAAGCAAATGTAATTTATCATTGCCATATGGATCAACCCATAATGTACTGCAGCTATGTCATCTTATCATACCTTACACAACTATTATCATACCTTGCACAGTGGTGGTCAATACCTTTGCCATCACAGATCAGCAGTTCCCAGTGGAGCACAGTTTGTATTGCTGTAATTTTCCATTTTCAGAGTCACTGGGAAAATATTTATCTTCTGTATAGCTTAAGCTCTTATGATCAGTGGGGTTCTCTCTCTAGTAGAGTATAAGCTCATATGATCAGTGGGGTTCTCTCTCTAGTAGAGTATAAGCTCATATGATCAGTGGGGTTCTCTCTCTTGTAGACTGTAAGCTCTTATGATTAGTGGAGTCCTCTCTCTAGTAGAGTGTAAGCTCTTATGATCAGTGGGGTTCTCTCTCTAGTAGAGTATAAGCTCATATGATCAGTGGGGTTCTCTCTTGTAGACTGTAAGCTCTTTTGATCAGTGGGGTTCTCTCTCTCTAGTAGAATGTAAGCTGTTATGATCAGCGGGGGGTTCTCTCTCTCTAGTAGAATGTAAGCTCTTATGATCAGTGGGGTTCTCTCTCTTGAAGTCTGCAAGATCTTATGGTCAGTGGGGGGTTCTCTATCTCTAGTAGAATGTAAGATCTTATGATCAGTGGGGTTCTCTTTCTTGTAGTCTGTAAGATTTTATGGTCAGTGGGGGGTTCTCTATCTCTAGTAGACAGTAAGATCTTATGGCCAGTGGGGTTCTCTCTCTTGTAGAGTGTAAGCTCTTATGATCAGTGGGGTTCTCTCTCTTGTAGTCTGTAAGATCTTATGGAGAGTGGGGTTCTCTCTCTTGTAGAATGTAAGCTCTTATGATCAGTGGGGTCCTCTCTCTTGTAGAGTATAAGCTCTTATGATCAGTGGGGTTCTCTCTCTCTAGTAGAATGTAAGCTCTTATGATCAGTGGGGTTCTCTCTCTTGTAGACTGTAAGCTCTTATGATTAGTGGAGTCCTCTCTCTAGTAGAGTGTAAGCTCTTATGATCAGTGGGGTTCTCTCTTGTAGACTGTAAGCTCTTTTGATCAGTGGGGTTCTCTCTCTCTAGTAGAATGTAAGCTGTTATGATCAGTATGGGGTTCTCTCTCTTTAGTAGAATGTAAGCTCTTATGATCAGTGGGGTTCTCTCTCTTGTAGTCTGCAAGATCTTATGGTCAGTGGGGGTTCTCTATCTCTAGTAGAATGTAAGCTCTTATGATCAGTGGGGTTCTCTCTCTTGTAGTCTGTAAGATTTTATGGTCAGTGGGGGGTTCTCTATCTCTTGTAGAGTATAAGCTCTTATGATCAGTGGAGTTCTCTCTCTTGTAGTCTGTAAGATCTTATGGCCAGTGGGGTTCTCTCTCTTGTAGAATGTAAGCTCTTATGATCAGTGGGGGTTCTCTCTCTAGTAGAATGTAAGCTCTTATGATCAGTGGGGGGTTCTCTCTCTCTAGTAGAATGTAAGCTCTTATGATCAGTGGGGTTCTCTCTCTTGTAGTCTGTAAGATCGTATGGTCAGTGGGGGGTTCTCTATCTCTAGTAGACTGTAAGATCTTATGGCCAGTGGGGTTCTCTCTCTTGAAGAGTGTAAGCTCTTATGATCAGTGGGGTTCTCTCTTTTGTAGTCTGTAAGATCTTATGGCCAGTGGGGTTCTGTCTCTTGCAGAATGTAAGCTCTTATGATCAATGGGGTTCTCTCTCTTGTAGTCTGTAAGATCTTATGGTCAGTGGGGGGTTCTCTATCTCTAGTAGACTGTAAGATCTTATGGCCAGTGGGGTTCTCTCTCTTGTAGAGTGTAAGCTCTTATGATCAGTGGGGGGTTCTCTCTCTCTAGTAGAATGTAAGCTCTTATGATCAGTGGGGGGTTCTCTCTCTAGTAGAATGTAAGCTCTTATGATCAGTGGGGTTCTCTCTCTTGTAGTCTGTAAGATCTTATGGTCAGTGGGGGGTTCTCTATCTCTAGTAGACTGTAAGATCTTATGGCCAGTGAGGTCTCTCTCTTGTAGAGTGTAAGCTCTTATGATCAGTGGGATTCTCTAACTCTCTAGCAGAATGTAAGCTCTTATGATCAGTGGGGTTCTCTTTCTTGTAGACTGTAAGCTCTTATGATCAGTGGGGTTCTCTCTCTCTAGTAGAATGTAAGCTCTTATGATCAGTGGGGTTCTCTCTCTTGTAGAGTATAAGCTCGTATGATCAGTGGGGTTCTCTCTCTTGTAGACTGTAAGCTCTTATGATTAGTGGAGTTCTCTCTCTAGTAGAGTGTAAGCTCTTATGATCAGTGGGGTCCTCTCTCTAGTAGAGTGTAAGCTCTTATGATCAGTGGGGTTCTCTCTTGTAGACTGTTAGCTCTTATGATCAGTGGGGTTCTCTCTCTCTAGTAGAATGTAAGCTCTTATGATCAGTGGGGTTCTCTCTAGTAGAATGTAAGATCTTATGGTCAGTGGGGTTCTCTCTAGTAGAATGTAAATCTTATGGTCAATGGGGTCCTCTCTAGTAGAATGTAAATCTTATGGTCAATGGGGTCCTCTCTCTTGTAAAGTGTAAGCTCTTATGGTCAGTGGAGTCCTCTCTCTTGTAGTGTTTAAGCTCTTATGGTCAGCAGGTTTCTACAGTATCTCTTTCCTGATAATGTAAGCTCTTATGATCAGTGGGATCTTCTTGCTTTCTTGCTCCTCTCCCCCAAGTATATTTTTACTAGAAAATATTAGCAAATTTATTATTATTTACTGAGAATTTAATTTGGGGGGAAAAGTCAGTGAATTTGGATTTCAAAGGATTCATTAGCTGCATAATTTTCTCATAGTAGCTTAACTTTAAGGCACTTCTCACACTGCACACAAGTAAAGACATAATTAAGACAAGCATCAGCTGAGACTTACATCAGCAGTGTTCAATTGTGACACAACTTAACTGCAAAATCGTGCTGCCATTGGTCACTCAGAATGCAAAGTGTCATAACAGCTTACACAAACAATACTATATCAGTTAACAAAAATTCACATCTACTCTATGCACCTTTCATGTATTAGCCTACATGATAAATACACAGACTAATACCAATAAACAAAATTTAATATTCAAATTAGTTAAGATTTGAAAGTAGAATATTAGTTTAATTACTAGTGATGAGCACCGGGGTACTCGGGGTACTCACCGAGCAGCGAGCATTTCCGGGATTATTCATCAGTAACTGCAGTCTCCACCCAGCAGTTTTGGCGGACTTTAGAGACTCAATCACAGTGCAGGGATTGTCTGCCAGGCCATGAAATTCCGCAGCCATCTTTGTTGTGGTCATGCAGTGATTGGCTGGGCCGTACAGCATCATCCCGAGTGTAAGAGACCAGGCGCGGCCCTGCTCGCTGCATTCTGTTCCTGTTTCAGCAAGAGTAGGGAGAGCTGCTGCCGAGATAGGGTCAGAATCGTGGTTTTAGAGTTAGTGTAGGTCTGCAACTCTTACATCCACAACTCCTGAGAAATCAAAAGTCCTTTTTAGGGCTAATTCGTGGGTCCCGATATTGCAGGCAGGGCACAGCATATCCACATCAGTACTAGGCCTGCAGGCGCTGTATGTGCGTCCATTGCTCCCACTGCATCCTTCCCAAAGCTCCATAACTGCCTGCTGCCGTCAAACATCATATAACTCTGTGCTCCAAGTTTGGTCATTGGAGGCCGGTGTACTTATTTTTTGGCTGTGTGATACTCAAATTCTATACAGCACTATTTCGCATAAAAAAAAATTCAAAGGCCACAGATTTTCCAGTGTGGTATTTCTGTGAGAGCCCTCATATATCTCTGCTCCAAGTTTGGACATTGTAGGCCGGTGAACTTATTTTATGGCTGTGTGATACTCAAAATCTATACAGCACTATTTCGCATAAATTAACTTTAAAAAAAAAATTGAATACAGTCTGTTAGGTCAGGCTGAGGCCTGCCTGGTGTTTGGGTTTGAAAAATTGTAGATTTGCAGGCATACTGATCACATATTATTTCGCTACTAATAAAGACATTTGTGTTGAGCATTTGAATAATTGCAATAGTCCATTTAAAATGGTTAAGGCAAGGGGCAAGTGACGGGGGAGTGGATGTGATGCTGATGGTGCATCCAGAGGATGAGGCCATTGGCAAGGTGAAAGTGGGCAACAAAAAAGACCCACATCTTCTCGCTTAACCTTCCTGTCCCAGTTTCTAGGGGACCGCAGCACACCACTATTGAAACCAGAGCAGTGTGAAACGGTTGTTGGTTGGATAGCGGATAATGCTTCCAGTCACTTAGCCACCACCACAACCTTGTCTTCCACATGGTAAATTCTGAGTAGCCGTGAGTGTGGCCAGGATATTCCTTACCCTGATCCTCCATCGTCCCGCCATGCCGAGTGCCCTGAGACAACTGATCCCACACTTGGACACTCTGAAGAGCTGTTCAGATTTCCATTTCAAGATTCAGAAATCTCTGCCGGTCAACTTGAAGTGGGGAAAGATGAGATCGCATGTAGAGTTGCTCAAAGCTTTGACCAGCCCCGGTCACAGATAGTGAGAAAGTGTCACAAGAGGTGGACAATGATGAGACACAATTGCCAGAAAGACAGGAGGAGGAGCAGGGTGCAAAGGTGGAAGACAAGGTGGTGGATGACATAGTGACTGACCCAAAGTGGCAGGATTACATACATAGCAAGGACAGCAGCACCAATGGGGAAGGAGGCATATCCCCCCAACAGGCAGGAAGAAGTAGTGTGGTGGCCACAGACAGAAGGCGTCGTGCATTCATTCCCCAAAACACCAACATGAGGGAAGTTGCCATTCCACCTGTGAGATCTTCTCGAGTCTGGTTATTTTTTAAAGACTCTGCCGATAACCCAAAACAGGCCATTTACAGCACCTGCCATGCCCGCATCAGCAGGGGTAGCAAAACAACCAGCCTTGACCACCACCAGCATGATCAGGCACATGCAAGCAAAGCACCCGACTTTGTGGGCCAAACCAAAGGCTCCACGACCAGTGCTTCTTCCACTGTTTTGCTTAGAAGCCAATCCCCAGTACACTGTGCATGTGAAGATACCTCTAGCCTGCACCTGTTGTGGCCCACAGTCAAGCAGCACCATCAGCAAGCACGTCCTTGTCCCAGCACAGCGTTCAGTTGCCTATAACCCAGTCTTTGGAATGCAAGCGGAAATACCCAGCCAACACCCCACAGGCCACAGTCCTCAATTCTAATATTTCTCTTCTGCTTGTGCTAGAAATGCTGCCTTTTAGGCTTGCTGAGACAGAAGCTTTCCGCAACCCGATAGTGGCGGCCGTCTCAAGGTACTCACTCCCCAGTCGCCACTATTTCTCCCTGTGTGCTTTACCGGCATTACACCAGCATGTGTCCCACAACATTACCCATGCCTTCAACAATGCTGTTACCAGGAAAGTCTACCTAACCAAGGACACGTGGACAAGTGCTTGAGGCAGGGGCGGTACATCTCAATGACGGCACACTGGGTTAACATAGTGGAAGCCGGGACCCAGTCGGACCTTGGGATGGAACACATCCTCCCCACGCCGAGAATTGCTGGCTCTATGTCAATCAGGGTTGCCACCACAGTCTACAGCTCCTGTACCTCCTCCTCCACTTCATCCTCCATGTCTGAAATCAACACATCAGTCAGAAGCTGGAAGCACTGCAGCACTGCCTCAGCCAAGTGGCAACAGGCTGTGCTGAAGATAATCTGCATAGGTGACAAACCGCACAATGCAGAAGAATTGTGTACAGTGCTGAAAGAGCAGTCAGATGTTTGGATGACACCGCTGAACCTACAGCTAGGCATGGTCGTGTGTGACAATGGCCGTAACCTGGTGACGGCTCTGAGGTAAGGTGAGCTCACACATGTACCTTGCTTGGCCCATGTGCTTAACCTCATGGTTCAACATTTTCTGAAAAGCTACCCGGAGCTGCCGCATCTGTGAGTGAAAGTACGCCATCTGTCTGCCCATTTTAGAAAGTCAGCTACAGCTTCAGCTGCCCTTGCCGTGCTTCAGCAGCTCACCGACTGTTGTGTGATGTCCCCACTCGCTGGAACTCTACGCTGCATATGTTGGAAAGGATTTGTGAGCAGAAGAGGGCAGTTGTTGACTACCAACATCAACAAGGCCGTCGAATTTCAAGTCAGACTCCACACATAAGACCTCAGGAGTGGACATGGATGTCAGACACATGTAACATCCTCCAAAACTTTGAGGACTGCACCAAGATGGTGAGCAGCGATGATGCCATAATTAGCACCACCATCCCGCTTCTCAGCATTCTGAAAAACTCTCTGCTCACTATCAAAGAGGATACATTGCAGGCGGAGCACAAGGACATAGAGCAAGGAAACATACAGGGGGATTACACTCAGCCCAGCCTCATGTCTTCTCAATGTGGATTGGTAGGCAATGAGGAGGAGGAGGAAGAACAGGAGCTACTTTCATGCACTATAGACGGTACTACAAACACATCTGTATTAGCTTCTGTTCAGCGGGGATGGCCTGAGGACAGGGAGGAGGAGGATGAGGAGGACAGCATGATCAGTCATCCTATTGGTGAGGACACAAAAGTCTTGCCTGTTAGCAGTCTGGCACACATGGCTGACTTTATGTTGCGCTGCATATCACGTGATCCTCGGATTATCAAAATTTTGGGGGACACTCATTACTGGTTGGTGACACTTCTAGACCCATACTACAAGGAGAACTTTCATTCTCTTTTGCCTGAGGAAGAGAGGTGTACTAAAATGTTGCAGTACCACAGGGCCCTTGTAGCGGAATTACTTAGTAAATTCCCATGTGAGAACGCTGGTAGCAGACGTCAGTTTGTTGTAAAACCAAGGACTCCAAGCGAGAGAGACAGAAGTGCAATCCAGCTCAGGCAGGGGAAGAATGGCCAAGTTCAGGGACAGTTTTCTCAAACCCTCCCATCGTGTTGGCACAGAGGCAAGGGGTGCTGTCACAAGAAGTGCAATGTTTGGGAAAATGGTGAGGGAGTACCTTGCAGATCGTACAAACGTCCACTGTGATTCCTCTGTGCATTTTAATTATTGGGTATCGAAGCGACACGTGGCATGAACTGGCTCTCTATGCCTTGGAGGCCCTGGCCTGCCCTGCTGCTAGTGTCCTGTCAGAGAGGGCTTTTAGTACCGCTGGTGGAATTATAACAGATAAGCGCATCCGCCTGTCAACTGAAAATGATGACAGGCTGACTCATCAAAATGAACAAGGGCTGGATTGGGAAAGACTTCTGTACACCACCAAGTGAAAACAGTGAAACAACCTCAAATACATTCTCTCTTTTGGGGAGGTGTATTCTCATGCACCTCTTCACAACCACACATGGGTATACGCTTCCAGATTTGGTCTGTTTGTTTTTATCCACCTCCTTATCCTCATCCTCCTCATCCAGAACCACTATATCACCAGGATGAACGTGGTCTGTACGGTGCCAAGGGTGTATTTTTTTAAAAAAGGATAACACATTGGGGAATTGGCTATGGCATTACATTGGGCCTACTACTTAACTCTGTCTCCTGCAATCTAAAATGTACCTGTCACTAGATCACCAGAGTGAACATGCTCTGTACGGTGCATGTTGGCCAAGGGGACTGTGATGTCACTCTTATTTTTTAAAAAAAGGATTTTACAATGGGGAATTGGGCATGACATTACATTGGGCCTACTTCTTAACTCTGTCTCCTGCAATCTGTCCTGTACCTGCCAGTAGATCACCTGGATGAACGTAGTCTGTATGGTGCATTTTGGCCAAGGGTGCTAAGATGGCACTCTTATTTTTTTAAGAAAGGACAACACATTGGGGAATTTGGCATGGCATTACATTGGGCTGACTTCTTAACTCAGTCTCCTGCATTCTAAAATGTACCTGCCACTAGATCACCAGGGTGAACGTGCTCTGTATGGTCAATTTTGGCCAAGGGGGCTGTGATGGCACTCATTTATTTAAAAAAATGGACCCCACATCGGGGAATTGGGCATAACATTCCATTGGGCCGACTTCTTAACTCGGACTCCTGCAATCTAAAATGTACCTGCCACTAGATCACCAAGGTCAACGTGCTCAGTACTGTTATAGGCCATTGAAGTTTGGGCTAGGGGCATGTGATGGCACTAGTGTATTTTTAAAAGAGGTACCCCTATTGGGCAATTGTTTGGCAGATCATGCACTGCATTAAAAGTCTCAGAGACCCACACCACTACATTGGCCCTAATTCTTAACTCTGTCTCCTGCTATGTCTTTTCCTTATCTCCGACGACATGACCAGGGTGTACGTGCTCAGTACTGTTATAGGCCAGTGATTTTTGGGCAAGGGGGCTGTTAAGGCACTATTTAATTTTGTAAAAACAGGACCCCACATTGGGGAATTGTGAATTACATTACATTGTGCCTACGTCTTAAGTCTGTCTCCTGCAATGTGTCCTTTAACTGCCACTAGATGACCAGGGTGCACATGCTCAGTACTGTTATAGGCCGGTGAATTTTGGGCAAGGGGGCTGTGATTGCACTATATTTTTAAGTCGAAAAAGGACAACACATTGGGGAATTGGGCATGACATTTCTTTGGGCCTACTTCTTAACTCGGTCTCCTGCAATCTGTCCTGTACCTGCCAGTAGATTACCAGGGTGAATGTGGTCTGTAAGGTGCATTTTGGCCAAGGGTGCTGTAATGGCACTTATTTATTTTTTTTAAAAAAGGAGAACACATTGGGGAATTGGGCATAACATTACATTTGGCCTACTTATTAACTCCATCTCCTGCAATCTGTCTTGTACCTGCTACTAGATCATCAGGATCAAAGTGCACTGTACGGTGTATTTTGGCCAAGGGGGCTGTCATGCCACTCTTTAATTTAAAAAAAAAAAGATTTTATATTGGGGAATTGGGCATGCCATTACTTTGGGCCTACTTCTTAACTCTGTCTCCTGCAATCTGTCCAGTTCCTGCCAGTAGATCACCACGGTGAACATGGTCTGTACGGGGCATTTAGGTCTAGGGGGCTGTGATGGCACTATTTTAATCAGTCAAAAAAGGACTCCACATTGGGGAATTGGGCATGGCATTCCATTGGGCCTACTTCTTAACTCTGTCTCCTGCAATGTCTCTTGTTTAACTGCCACTAGATCACCAGGGTGAACGTGCTTTTTACTGTTATAGGCCAGTGAAGTTTGGTAGAGGGGGCTGTGATGGCACTAGTTTATTTTTACAAAAGGTACCCCCAATTGGTGAAACCACATCCTTGTTGGAAAACACTTCATAACATTTGCGTACCTTAAAAACCTCACTAGAAAAGTTCCCTTTTGTGTTGGAGAGAATTTTCCTGGGCCCATCCAGTATGTGGGTTCCAAGGCCTAATGGGGTGCATATGACTGACTATGCAGCAGGGCTCACCTTCCTGCCAATGTATAAAACAAAGGAGTATGGTACACAAAATGCATATTCTGAAGTGGATTTTCCTGAGCCCATCCACTATGTGGGTTCCAAGGCCTAATGGGGTGCATATGACTGACTATGCAGCAGGGCAGGCCTTGCTGGAAATGTGTAAAACCAAGGAGTACAGGAGAACAAAATGCGTATTGTGAAGTGGATTTTTATGGGTCCATCCACTATGTGGGTTCCAAGGCCTAATGGGGTGCATATGACTGACTATGCAGCCGGGCTGGCCTTCCTGCCAATGTGTAAAACAAAGGAGTATGGGAGTATAAAATGCATATTGTGAAGTGGATTTTCCTGGGCCCATCTAGTATGTGGGTTCCAAGGCCTAATGGGGTACATATGACTGACTATGCAGCAAGGCTGGCCTTGCCGCCAATGTGTAAAACCAAGGAGTATGGGAGTATAAAATGCATATTGTGAAGTGGATTTTCATGGGCGCATCCAGTATGTGGGTTCCAAGTCCTAATGGGGTGCATATGACTGACCATGCAGCAGGGCTGGCTTTGCCGCCAATGTATAAAACAAAGGAGTATGGAGCACACAATGCATATTGTAAAGTGGATTTTCCTGGGCCCATCCAGTATGTGGGTTCTAAGGCCTAATGGGGTGCATATGAATTGGTAGCAGGGCAGGCCTTGAATTCATTGCAACCCTTTTTCAGGCGTCCCCCCTGGACATCTTATGACGGGGGTATTGTGGTGCGTCATAATTCTTGGCAGCCCATACACTCACAGCATAGGCTACAACAGCTTAGGAGACCCACTGTTTCACAATGGCCCTTTAAGAAGATTAATGCCACCTGATACACCAGTAAAAATAGCCTCTGTGACTTTAAGAGTCCCTCCTTCATAAATGAAACAAGATGGGTCTGCTTATGTGTCACACACCACATGGCCAGCTAGGGGTGTTAATGTTACAATGACATTTCCCAGTGAATGCATTTGTAGTGGTTGAAAGCAATGTTAAAGTTGAAAAATGCTACAAAAACGCAGCGTCTGAACTAAGCCTATGTGGGAGAGGAATTTTTCGGTCTGTGGTTAAATATTTGGCCTTATAGGCAAGTCATTAACCTGAAAAGGATATACCTTGACATATTTCCAAGCAAAACCCATTTTGGTTTCATTTTCATGTGTTTTTTGTGGCACCGGGAAAAATGGCATGAATCTCGGAAAAAAAAATTATTTAAGCTGTGAACTAGGAGTCAGGAATGCTTCCAGAGGCGATCCCCATGATGTCCCTGTGTCATTTGAGCAGTGTTTCCATCATTTTCAGACGTTTTTAGACCTTAAAAGGACCCCCGGGGGGATCGCTGTAAAAATATTCGGGTCTCCCATAGACTTACATTGGGCTCGTTGTTCTGGCCGAGTACCCGAGTATTCCAATCTGCTCGACCCAAGCAACGAGCACCCGAATATTTTAGTGCTCGCCCATCACTATTAATTACACATTCATTCAATTTCTTTTGTATCAGCCATCAAAGAACAGAACTTTATCTACTGGACGAGTCGATTAATTTTCTCTTAATTGATAATTATATAACTCTGTCTTGATTGCAGGGTAGGAACTGCAATGAACCATAGCACATAATTAAAAAGCACTATACATACTTTTCTAATGAAGAAATAAAGTAACATAATTTTATGTTATTTGCATTTTATACACTCAACCTCATTCATATCATTAGAGTATTTTCAAATTTATCAATCAAAAAAGAAACCAATTGTATGTACACTAAAATCGTCATGCACCAATTAACAACAAAATCCTCCCAAAAACAAAGTGCAATAAAAGACAGTAATTTAAGATAAATCTTTATTGAAAATAACACCAAATATTAAAACGTTTTTTTCATATATAATATTATGCAGCTGATAATAAGAGCACAAAAATAATATTACAGAGAAAACCCAAAATATAAAAATATATCAATGTACCATGCTTAAAAATGTGTGGATCATACTCAAGAAATAAGTACCAAAAAATGAAGATTGAAAAAATGAAGGTTCAAAAAATGAACAATGTAAAAAATTGTGCAAAAAATACCATTTATATACAATAGAATATTATATTGTGGCTAAATAGTGCAAAGATATAGGAATTAGTGACTGAAAAAACAACATTATATAAAACTATTGTATTAATCCATAATAATATCGAAGAGTGCTGCAGTGCAAGGAAAGTGCAATAGTGCTGGTACTACAAATTATATTGAGTATATCCCAATAGAAAAGGCTTTACAAAAGCAACGATACATAGGACTGCCATACAATGAATAATATAAAGTGCTGCAGTGCTAATAAATAAATACACATTTAAATAGCAGGTAAATAGGAAAATAAGTTAAGGGCTTTTCATACCTAACTTGCACCAGGTCCCTACGCGCGTTTTGGCGCTTGCCTTCTTCCGGGGTGTGTGTCAAATTTATGTAAATCTGGCAATAATTAGTATTTAATTTTAACCCCTTTCCGACGGGTGTAATAATACGCCCATGTTGGAATCCCTCCCTTTGATGTGGGCCCCGGTGCTGAGCCCACATCTTTCCCAGTACATGTCAGCTGTTTTGAGCAGTGGATATGTGCCTCTAACAGCCACGGGTGGAGTTGCAATGCACCCGTGCTGTTAGCCTATTAAATGCTGCTGTCGATCTCTCACAGTGGCATTTAACTTAGGTTTACAAAAGCGTGCCCGAAATCCTGCCCATCGGTGACCCCGTCACATGATCACGGGTCACCCATGAGTTGGCATGACAACCAGAGGTCTCCTGCAGACCTCTATGGTTGTTATAGCCAGATTCCTATGAGCACCGCTTGATGGGCAGTGTTCATAGCAAGTGATCATTTCTGCTACGCACAGGCGATCTGATTGTAAGGGGGTCTAAAGACTGGTGCTCGCCCCACCCCTTCAGAACCAACCCAGTTCTCATAGAAACATGTTAATGTTTTATGTTTGCTGTTATGCCCCTTTATGCTGCTAATTTGATGCCACTTTATTGCTGTGGTATAATGTAGATTACTTGATTGTAATTGCTGTAAGGTTATGGTATTTACTATGCCATTTTGTGTGCTGCTTATAGTGAATACTACTTTGTTATAGGGAAAGTGCAGTACCTCAGTTTGGACACTAGATGAGGCACAATAGTGTACAGAGTTAATGATAGGAGGAGATAGCTGTGGGTATAGCTGGAGCATTTCCTTATTATTGCTCAGTGAAGACCGGGAGCTGGTACAGCTCACAGGGGCCAGGGAGCCCCAGGTGTCCTGAAGGGCTTAGGTGTCCGGGACAGTGCAGCAGCACCACAATGCTTAAAGGGAAGGACCCAGCCATGCAATGTTAGTGGGTAAGCAACCACAGCTAGGAGATTACAGCAGGATAAAGATGCAGGTCACTCTGAAAATGTGGCAGCTATTTACATGGAAGCCCTTCTGTCTGGGGCAAAAGAGACAAAGGATTCGGTACGACCCGGGGAACCCCTGGAAGGAATAAGTGAAGGCACAGGGAAAGTATCAGAAGTGAAGGATGCCGTACTCTGTGTTGAAGCTGTAACAGATGTGAATGTACTGCAAATGGAACTAAGTGATACTGTGATATGAAAGTGCTACAACTAAACCCAAGTAAAGTTCTTCATTTACAGTTTGAAATGGACGCTGACTCTTTGTGCTCAGCAACATCAGTAGCAGAACCTCAGCAGCCCCGATGGGACTCGGACGGTGCAGAGGGTGCAGCAGAAGGTACGCAAAGTGATGGCAATTATTTTCATGTGATGAGAGGCCAGGGCACAGATGCCCCTGTGTCCTCGGCCATGACTACGGCCCTGACCCTCTCTCGCATGACCATCACCTGTGTGTAGCACAGGAAATAAGACAACTGCAGCATCTACTCTCCCATGGAGACTATTGAGGCATGGCAAAGAGTAAAAAAAAAAAGGTTTTAAAAATATTAAAAAAATAAAAAATATATAAAAGTTCAAATCACCCCCCTTTTCACCCTATTCAAAATAAAACAATAAAAAAATCAAGCCTACACATATTTGGTATCACTGCATTCAGAATCGCCTGCTCTATTAATTAATATGAAAAATAATTAACCCGATCGGGAAATGGCTTATCAAGAAAAAAATTTAAAATGCCAGAATTTTGTTTTTTTTGGTCGCGCTACATTGCAATAAAATGCGAACATGGCCTATAAAAAGATCATATCTGCACCGAAATGGTATCAAGAAACACTTCTGCTCGGCTCGCAAAAAATAAGACCTTAACCAGTCCCAAATCATGAAAAATGGAGACGTTACAGGTCTTGGAAAATGGCACCTTTTTTATTTTACCAAAGTTTGGATTTTTTTCACTAATTAAATAAAAAACAATCTAGACATGTTTGGTGTCTATGAACTTGAAATGATCAGAAGAATCACAATGGCGGGTCAGTTTTAGCATTTAGTATAATGTGGAATTGCACTTTTTTGCAATTTCACTGCACTTGGATTTTTTTTCCGTTTTTCAGTACATGATATGTTTAAACTAATAGTGTCGTTCAAAAGAGCAACAAAAATTATGGCTCTGGGAATAAGGGAGCAAAAACGAAAAGCAAAAGCGAAAATATCTCCGGTCATTAAGGGGTTAAACAACTTTATATAATCTTATTAATATATTAATAAAATATGTTGTGTTAAGATGATATCATGTGACAAGTCTGGAGCTAAAACACAAATCTTAGGTCAATGAAACATGATAAGACTTAGGCTATTTATATTGGCAGAAAAATAAGTTTGACTTTTTAAATAAAAAAATGACTTAATGAAAAATAAACAATTAAAGAACTTTAATGGTGTCTAATAAAGAGTTATGAAGTAGTAATACATATAGACTACAAATGTAATAGACGCAAACACAAAAATGACCAGAGACATGCTTGACAGTTTTCTTTCCCCAATCTCACCATAGACTTGCCTATTCAAATTGGCAGAGGCAGAATGTTGTGTTAAGAGTAGGATAATAGGCTTCCATGAAATGAGAAGAGAGCCGGCCCAAACCACTGGCTTCCTGGTAATTGAGTTGCCAAGTTCTGTTGCAATAAGTTATTGTAACCAACTACAAAGCTATATACTATAATAAACAGTAAACTGCATCTATGTTCATCATTTCTTAGCTTGCTTCCTTCTTTTGAGATTTTATGCATATCCCAGTATTTGGATTTAATTGCCAAGATAAGTGATAGTTAAGCTTCACTTGGAGCAATGTTTTCAATACTTTGCACCAAACAAAGTCTTCCTGCTCAGTGAAGATTGTGGGCCCAATGCAAAACCTCCAGTAGGGCCACCAACTGTCACAAGTCTTTATTAGTAATAAATCTTTATATATGGGTCAATGGAACCTTTTGGGACCCCTAGGATCCAGGGCCGAGGTGCCATAACAGCCCCTGCACTTATTGTAGTTATGCATCTGCACCTGTGTTACTGCACCACCCTCATGCAGCGTGGTCTTAAACCATGAACCTGTTAAAAATGCAAATAGCAAAAAACTGACTAGCACTTCCAAATTTAAAAACAAACTCGGGTGTACAGGTATGAACTAGGAGTAGCCATATCCATATGCAAGAAACAAAGAAAGTTGCACTCTGTAGTGCTAAAGCGTGCAAAAATTTAATATATGTAATATGAATTGCATTACCACTCTAGATAATAAGAAAAATAGCGACGCTTAGCACATAATTTGGCCAATTCATGCATGACCAGCAGCCAACGACAAGGCGGTCTCAAATCTGATGGGAACCTACATGTCTAGTGTGAATACCACTCTTAGGTAGAAGCCTAAGCTATTTGTATATCCGCCCTCTGACTGAGCACTTCCCCTTCCAGCCTTGGGTAGTTTTAATTGCAGCAGGATCCTACCTACTCATGAATTCAGTCTTCAGTCTTAGAGAGGTATTAACACTAGACACGTAGGTTCGCAGCAGATTTGAGACCTCCTTGTCGTTGGCTGCTGGGCATGCCTTAATTGGCCAAATTATGTGCTAAGCATCCCTATTTTTTCTTATTATCTAGAGCAGGAATGATGTTCATATTTCACACGTTACATGTTTGCATGCTTTAGCACTATAGAGTGCAACTTTGTTTGTTCCTTTTAAAAATGCAGTCAGGAATGAAGTCAAGAGTCATCACCAGGGGAGCAGTCAGAATATGACAAGCCCAAAAATAAGATTGAGCCAAAGAAAACAAGGTTGAGGTCACAATAAGGAGTAGGCCATTAGATACCCAGCAACGTATCAATAAGGTCAGACCAGAACATATTACAGGAATAAAACAAGGAGTTGGTATAAATTGAAGCCCAATATAGTAGTATAGTATAGACGCAAGCCAGCAAAATAAAAACAGCAAAATAATCTGGTAAACAGACTGGTACAAGGATTCTTCCAAAGGTTCTCATCACATGTATTCAAGTAAGAAACAGTAAATAAATTTAAGGCAGAGAAAGAAAATGGTCAGCAGGGCTTCAACTTATAGTGGCCAAATAGAATAATGAAAATGTACACTTATGCAAGTTTGAAGTGGGAATGTTCCTGTCCACAGAAAATTTGTGGGTAGTTAGAATGTCAGAGACCACAGATTAATAATCATTAATGGGCAACAAAAAACAGGCAAGAGGCATTATATGCTATTTAGTGGATGGCAAACTGATCCACATAATACAATCGGACACTGCTAAAGGCATGTGAGCGGCACTGCAAAAGCTGCATGAGTGATCCATTCTAAACAGCAAGTTGTTTCTGCTAAGGCAACTGTATCTCAGTCATATTGTTATGTAGTTTGCTTGACAAAAACAATGTGTAGGTAGGAGAACCAAGTTGATGGTCTCTCCTGCGTATCTGGGCCGGAACCATCGAGGCTGTCACCAGTGTTGCAGAGGGAAGAGATTACTGACCAGAGCCGTACAGGGCACCTGACTGATGGGGGTGGGTCAGACTTAAATAGCAGTTTGAGCGGGAAGACAGGACACTTGGTGGGGACCGAGCTTGTGAATAGTAGGACAGTTTACTCCCTCTTCATGGACCCACGCCCGCTGGCTGTGCCTATACCCCCAGCTAGCCAGACTGCCGACACTTCATACCAGGATAAAGTACAGATCTTTGCTCCTCACCACCGCAGAGGTACCACTTACTCCCATCTTTGTGGTGCCTGCTGAGGACCGGCCCATGCTTGTGGCTGTGTCCGCTGGACTATGTGCTCCTACTGCGGCCTTGCTCACTTAACTCTCTGCTTCCCCTTCTAGCCGCCGACCATCGCTTCTGCCTCACCGTGTGCACGGATCAGGAAATTGCACGCCGAGGATCCCGGAGGATTTGTCATCGCAAGGAGAAAGTGCATCACTCATCTGCGGGACCAGATCCAAGGCATCTCGTGCCACCTGAGGCGCCACCGTGGGATCTTCTAGCCGCCTTCCTCCAACGCACAGAGACTGATAAGTTAACCTGTTACATTCTTATTGCATTTGACTTTCCCCCTGTCCTTTAATCGCATTCCTTAACCCCTTGCTCATCTCATTACTGATCTTATACATAAAGAACCTGTTAACGCTTGTTCTGCCTCCTGTCTGTCACTGCATCCTACGCACCTGCTAGCATCCTACAAATGCACTGATTAATGTGCAGGAGACAAGGTCTGGGACAAATCTGAGACTAGAATTTGTAAAGACCTAGATGAATACAAGAGAAAAAAAGCAATTTGTGCAGGACTCAACAGAAGGTGACAATGGAATCACTCTTAACATGACAAATACAAGGTCACTTCAGAAGGAATGTAGAGCATATTTCAGATGCCACAAACATGGACAATTAAAAACTTATTGAAAGAAGAAGAGCAGAAACATTTTCCAAAATGGACTAAACTGTAATTCAAAGTATCAATTTGTGATAAATGTGAAAATAATTAGTAGGGCACCTTTAAACTAACCAATGGTCAGACATTACAAGGTTGTTGTGCCGGAGAAACAAGTCACATAACAAGTGTTATTCACTTATCCTGACTCCATTGTTGCTCCACACGTCTCCCCTCTGTAATAGTCATCTCTCTATGCCTTCATGTACAACCCAGTGCAAACTTTTGAAGTCATTTCCTTAGCCGTTTTAGGGGACAAACTAAATAAAACGTCTTAACCTTTCCGATAATATCTTTAGAGCAGGAGAAAATGTCTTGTAAGTGAAGGACTATCATAAGTACCACATACATGACAGCCCTTGGGTTAAAGATCTCCACTTATTTGAGAGGTAATTGAAGTATCACAAGTGTAAAAATAATAAAGATAAGACGATGCCACTAATTAATAAAGCACCTATGTGGATATTTTTCTTAACATGGTAATCTGTGAAACAAAGAAGATAAAGCTACTTAATGGGGATGGAATAAATATTACGGCATAAGACATGCAGGCATTACTGAGAGTAGAAATATCTTAAGAGGTGGTCATAAAAGCATAGGACACGGGTAGAGATGTAGTAATCATGAATTATGAGGACTAAAGACGAATGTGCCTCACCAGTTTGTCTGATTCCTCTACATTTGCCAGCTCAGGAGTGACTCTACTAAAACATTCATGAAGAAAGTAAATACAATTCTGATAATGGCTTATGATAAAGGACTTATCAATGCTAAAGTAAAGGCATATTGTATACACATGTGGTCAAAATTGTTGGTACCTCTCGTTTAATGACAGAAAAACCCACAATGGTCACAGAAATAACTTGAATCTGACAAAAGTAATAATCAATAAAAAATCTATGAAAATGAACAAATGAAAGTCAGACATTGCTTTTCAACCATGCTTCCACAGAATTTAAAAAAAAAATAAAACTCATAAAATAGGCCTTGACAGAAATGATGGTACCCTTAACTTAATATTTTGTTGCACAACTTTTTGAGGCACTCACTGAAATCAAACGATTCCTGTAACTGTCAATGAGACTTCTACACCTCTCGACAGGTATTTTAGTCCACTCCTCTAGAGCAAACTGCTCCAGTTGTCTCGTGTTTGAAGGTTGCCTTTTCCAGACGGCTTGTTTCAGCTCTTTCCAAAGATGCTCAATAGGATTTAGGTCAGGGCTTATGGAAGGCCACTTCAGAATAGTCCAATGTTTTCCTCTTAGCCATTCTTGAGTGTTTTTAGCTGTGTGTTTTGGGTCATTATCCTGTTGCAAGACCCATGACCTGCAACTGAGACCAAGCTTTCTGAGGCAGCACATTTCTCTCTAGAATCCCTTGATATTCTTGAGATTTCATTGCACCCTGCACAGATTCTAGACAGCCTGTGCCAGATGAAGACCCAGAACATAAAAGATCCTCCTCCATGTTTCACAGTAGGGACAGTGTTCTTTTCTTGATATGCTTCATCTTTCCGTCTGTGAACATAGAACTGATGTGCCTTGCCAAAAAGTTCAATTTTTTTCTCATCTGTTCATAGGAAATTCTTCCAGAAGCTTTGTGGCTTGTCAACATGTAGTTTGGCAAGTTCCAGTCTGGCTTTTTTATGTTTTGTTTTTTTTCAACAATGGTGTCCTCCTTGGTCGCCTCCCATGAAGTCTACTTTGGCTCATACAACGATGGATGGTGCGATCTGACACTGCTGTTCCTTGAGATTGAAGTTCACCTTTAATCTGTTTAAAAGCTTTTCTGGGCTCTTTTTATACCATTTGTATTATCTGTCTCTTTGATTTGTCATCAATTTTCCTCCTGCGGTCATGTCCAGGGAGGTTGGCTACAGTGCCATGTATCTTACATTTCTGAATAATATGTGCAACTGTAGTCACAGGAACATCAATCTGCTTGGAGATGGTCTTATAACTTTTACCTTTAACATGTTTGTCTATAATTTTCTTTCTAATCACCTGAGACAACTCTTTCCTTCTTTTCTTCTGGTCCTTGTTGAGTGTGATACACACCATGTCACCAAACAGCACATTGAGTATCTGTAGCCCTATATAGAGGCCCACTCACTGATTCCAATATTGTAGACATCTGTAATGCTAGTTAGTGGACACACCTTGATTTAACATGTCCCTTTGTCACATTATTTTCAGGGGTCCCATTATTTCTGTCCAGGCCTATTTCATGAGTTTTTTTTTTTTTAATTCTGTGGAAGTATGCTTGAAAAGCAATGTCTTACTTTCATTTGTTTATTTTCATAGATTTTTATTTATTATTACTTTTCTCAGATTCAAGTTATTTCTGTGACCGTTGTGGGTTTTTCTGTCATTAAATGAGGGGTACCAACAATTTTGACCACGTGTGTATGTTACTATGTTACCAGTGTTTCTTCAGGTGCCTACAATTTATAGCCTTCAAAAAGTTCATAAGCAAACAATACCTGTGAAAGGGAGACCAAGACTTTTGGAAAAGAGGTAGTCTAACACACAATAGCAGTCAGTATTTTGGTAAGAATCCCAGGCAGGGCCAGCTCAATGTTTTCGTTGGTCCCGGGCGAAAGAGTCTAAGTGTACATACATACCACGATTCATGATGCACAGATACGACAGATACATATAGGTATAGTGCACTGCTAAAGATTTCACTTCTTATATTACATGAGTGATATCTATTGTAAATTCTACAATATTTCAGAAACCGGACAGGATAGCCCTTCACACAGTATTATGGGGACCACATATTGCTCCATACAGAATAAAGATCCCCATATATTGCTCCATGCAGAATAATGAGCCCCATATATTCCACCATACAGAATAATGGACCCCATATAATGCCCTTACAGAATAATTAGCCCCATATATTGCTCCATACAGTATAATGAGCTCCATATATTGCTCCATACAGTATTATGGGCACCACATAGTGCTCCATACAGAATAATGAGCCCCATATATTTCTCCATACACTATAATGAGCCCCATATATTTCTCCATACAGTATAATGGACCCCTTATATTGCTCCATACAGAATAATGAGCTCCATAAAGTGGCCCATAAAAAATAATGGGCCGCATATAATGCTCCATACAGAAAAATGAGCCCCATATAATGCCCTATACAGTTTAATAGTCCTCATATAATGTCCACACAGTATAAAAAGCCACATATATTATGCAATACAATATAATGAGCCCCATATGTTGCTCCATTCAGTATAATGGACCCCATATATTGCTCCATAAAGAATAATGAGCCCCATATATTGCTCCATACATAATGGGCCCCATATAGTGCTCCAAACAGTAGATTATGGACCCCATATAATGCTCCATATATAATGGACCCCATATAATGCTCCATACAGTGGATGATGTTCCCCACATAATGCTCCGGTATATGCTTGGACTCATATAATGCTCAAGTATATGTTGGGCCCCATATAATGCTCCAGTATGTGCTAGGCCTCATGTCATGCTCCAGTATATACTGGGCCCCATATAATGCTTCAAGCATTAAAAAAATAAAAAATGAAATACCTCACATCGCTGGCAGCTGCTCTCCTCCAGACTGCTCAGCATCGTCGTCTTCCAGCTCTCTGCACTGTGACTGTTCAGGTAGAGGACTCACACTAATCATGTGATTGCACTCCCTGACCTGAAACGTCACACTCAGGAGATGCGGAAGAAGCTGCAGCTGCAAAGGAATGGGGAGAGGTAAGTACCAAAGCACTGAGCTAGCAGCGGGGCCACTCACGGGCGCTGGCACCGGGCCCCCATAGCGCCAGTGTCCCTGACAGTGAGTGGGCCCTGTCTGGAACCATGGAAAACACATGGTGGTGGAACACCCACATCATTATTTAGAAGCTGCCAACCCATTAAGAAAAAATTAAAGATCCATGAATCTCCAGTTCTTCCATAGGTCCCAATATGTACAATTACAAACGTGTAGTTACTGTCAGGTTATGCCAACAGTACTACAGAAAAGTATGATTTGTAATTGAAATATTGGGACCCTGAAATCACCGACTTCTTGATCCGCATGTGTTTCCCATCCAGGGCTCTAATGCAGTTGGGAAACTGAAAATTGAGATGAAATCCTAGTGCAATATGGTCCCAGTCAGGTTGCTCAGGTTTCAGCATCACAAATAGAGTCAATTCTATATCTCGACACTTTTATTCCGGACAATTGCAAATATTGTAGACTTGTCCAAATGGAACTCCAAATGGAGCGCATCATAAGACAAGCCAGTAGATAGGATCCTATTAAGAAAACAGGTATGGTAATAATGGGCAATTAGTTTGTTTATGAGCTATATTTGTTTAAAAGAACACATGAACATGCATTTTGACAAGATTTCTCTCTTTATTTGATTCAGGAACAGTAGTACGAAGACTATATTAGCCATTATGCTACATGCAGTTATGCATGCTTGTTGTGTAGCATGAAATCAGTGAGCTTTTTCAAGGAAAAAAGATTGTAGCATAGGGATTTGGCAGATGTGGGCATAGCATACTTCACATCACAAGGGGCCGCATTATTGTGTGCACAACCTTAGTCAAAAATAAAACAGTTGCAGTAACACTTGGCCACAAACACAGCAAACCACAAGTCTTTTCACCATTAACCCCTTCACCCCCAAGGGTGGTTTGCACGTTAATGACCGGGCCAATTTTTACAATTCTGACCACTGTCCCTTTATGAGGCTATAACTCTGGAACGCTTTGACGGATCTTGGCGATTCTGACATTGTTTTCTCGTGACATATTGTACTTCATGTTAGTGGTAAAATTTATTCGATATAACTTGCGTTTATTTGTGAAAAAAATGGAAATTTGGCGAAAATTATGAAAATTTTGCAATTTTCCAACTTTGAATTTTTATGCCCTTAAATCACAGACATATGTCATGCAAAATACTTAATAAGTAACATTTCCCGCATGTCTACTTTACATCAGTACAATTTTGGAACCAAAATTTTTTTTTGTGACGGAGTTATAAGGGTTAAAAGTTGACCAGCAATTTCTCATTTTTACAACACCATTTTTTTTTAGGGACCACATCTCATTTGAAGTCATTTTGAGGGGTCTATATGATAGAAAATACTCAAGTGTGACACCATTCTAAAAACTGCACCCCTCAAGGTGCTCAAAACCACATTCAAGAAGTTTATTAACCCTTCAGGTGTTTCACAGGAATTTTTGGAATGTTTAAATAAAAATGAACATTTAACTTTTTTTCACACAAAATTTATTTCAGCTCCAATTTGTTTTATTTTACCAAGGGTAACAGGAGAAAATGGACCCCCAAAGTTGTTGTATAATTTGTCCTGAGTACGCTGATACCCCATATGTGGGGGTAAACCATTGTTTGGGCGCATGGCAGAGCTTGGAAGGGAAGGAGCGCCATTTGACTTTTCAATGCAAAATTGACTGGAATTGAGATGGGACGCCATGTTGCGTTTGGAGAGCCCCTGATGTGCCTAAACATTGAAACTCCCTACAAGTGACACCATTTTGGAAAGTAGACCCCCTAAGGAACTTATCTAGATGTGTGGTGAGCACTTTGACCCACCAAGTGCTTCACAGAAGTTTATAATGCAGAGCCGTAAAAATAAAAAATCATATTTTTTCACAAAAATGATCTTTTCGCCCCCAATTTTTTATTTTCCCAAGGGTAAGAGAAGAAATTGGACCCCAAAAAATGTTGTGCAATTTGTCCTGAGTACGCTGATACCCCATATGTGGGTGTAAACCATTGTTTGGGCGCATGGCAGAGCTTGGAAGGGAAGGAGCGCCATTTGACTTTTCAATGCAAAATTGACTGGAATTGAGATGGGACGCCATGTTGCGTTTGGAGAGCCCCTGATGTGCCTAAACATTGAAACTCCCTACAAGTGACACCATTTTGGAAAGTAGACCCCCTAAGGAACTTATCTAGATGTGTGGTGAGCACTTTGACCCACCAAGTGCTTCACAGAAGTTTATAATGCAGAGCCGTAAAAATAGAAAATCATATTTTTTCACAAAAATGATCTTTTCGCCCCCAATTTTTTATTTTCCCAAGGGTAAGAGAAGAAATTGGACCGCAAAAAATGTTGTGCAATTTGTCCTGAGTACGCTGATACCCCATATGTGGGTGTAAACCATTGTTTGGGCGCATGGCAGAGCTTGGAAGGGAAGGAGCGCCATTTGACTTTTCAATGCAAAATTGACTGGAATTGAGATGGGACGCCATGTTGCGTTTGGAGAGCCCCTGATGTGCCTAAACATTGAAACTCCCTACAAGTGACACCATTTTGGAAAGTAGACCCCCTAAGGAACTTATCTAGATGTGTGGTGAGCACTTTGACCCACCAAGTGCTTCACAGAAGTTTATAATGCAGAGCCGTAAAAATAAAAAATCATATTTTTTCACACAAATGATCTTTTCGCCCCCAATTTTTTATTTTCCCAAGGGTAAGAGAAGAAATTGGACCCCAAAAAATGTTGTGCAATTTGTCCTGAGTACGCTGATTCCCCATATGTGGGTGTAAACCATTGTTTGGGCGCATGGCAGAGCTTGGAAGGGAAGGAGCGCCATTTGACTTTTCAATGCAAAATTGACTGGAATTGAGATGGGACGCCATGTTGCGTTTGGAGAGCCCCTGATGTGCCTAAACATTGAAACTCCCTACAAGTGACACCATTTTGGAAAGTAGACCCCCTAAGGAACTTATCTAGATGTGTGGTGAGCACTTTGACCCACCAAGTGCTTCACAGAAGTTTATAATGCAGAGCCGTAAAAATAGAAAATCATATTTTTTCACAAAAATGATCTTTTCGCCCCCAATTTTTTATTTTCCCAAGGGTAAGAGAAGAAATTGGACCGCAAAAAATGTTGTGCAATTTGTCCTGAGTACGCTGATACCCCATATGTGGGTGTAAACCATTGTTTGGGCGCATGGCAGAGCTTGGAAGGGAAGGAGCGCCATTTGACTTTTCAATGCAAAATTGACTGGAATTGAGATGGGACGCCATGTTGCGTTTGGAGAGCCCCTGATGTGCCTAAACATTGAAACTCCCTACAAGTGACACCATTTTGGAAAGTAGACCCCCTAAGGAACTTATCTAGATGTGTGGTGAGCACTTTGACCCACCAAGTGCTTCACAGAAGTTTATAATGCAGAGCCGTAAAAATAAAAAATCATATTTTTTCACACAAATGATCTTTTCGCCCCCAATTTTTTATTTTCCCAAGGGTAAGAGAAGAAATTGGACCCCAAAAAATGTTGTGCAATTTGTCCTGAGTACGCTGATACCCCATATGTGGGTGTAAACCATTGTTTTGGCGCATGGCAGAGCTTGGAAGGGAAGGAGCGCCATTTGACTTTTCAATGCAAAATTGACTGGAATTGAGATGGGACGCCATGTTGCGTTTGGAGAGCCCCTGATGTGCCTAAACATTGAAACTCCCTACAAGTGACACCATTTTGGAAAGTAGACCCCCTAAGGAACTTATCTAGATGTGTGGTGAGCACTTTGACCCACCAAGTGCTTCACAGAAGTTTATAATGCAGAGCCGTAAAAATAGAAAATCATATTTTTTCACAAAAATGATCTTTTCGCCCCCAATTTTTTATTTTCCCAAGGGTAAGAGAAGAAATTGGACCGCAAAAAATGTTGTGCAATTTGTCCTGAGTACGCTGATACCCCATATGTGGGTGTAAACCATTGTTTGGGCGCATGGCAGAGCTTGGAAGGGAAGGAGCGCCATTTGACTTTTCAATGCAAAATTGACTGGAATTGAGATGGGACGCCATGTTGCGTTTGGAGAGCCCCTGATGTGCCTAAACATTGAAACTCCCTACAAGTGACACCATTTTGGAAAGTAGACCCCCTAAGGAACTTATCTAGATGTGTTTTGAGAGCTTTGAACCCCCAAGTGTTTCACTACAGATTATAACGCAGAGCCGTGAAAATAATTTTTTTTTTTTTTCTCAAAAATGATTTTTTAGCCCTCAGCTTTGTATTTTTACAAGGGTAACAGAATAAATTGGACCCCAAAATTTGTTTTCCAATTTGTCCTGAGTACGCTGATACCCCATATGTGGGTGTAAACCATTGTTTTGGCGCATGGCAGAGCTTGGAAGGGAAGGAGCGCCATTTGACTTTTCAATGCAAAATTGACTGGAATTGAGATGGGACGACATGTTGCGTTTGGAGAGCCCCTGATGTGCCTAAACATTGAAACTCCCTACAAGTGACACCATTTTGGAAAGTAGACCCCCTAAGGAACTTATCTAGATGTGTGGTGAGCACTTTGACCCACCAAGTGCTTCACAGAAGTTTATAATGCAGAGCCGTAAAAATAGAAAATCATATTTTTTCACAAAAATGATCTTTTCGCCCCCAATTTTTTATTTTCCCAAGGGTAAGAGAAGAAATTGGACCGCAAAAAATGTTGTGCAATTTGTCCTGAGTACGCTGATACCCCATATGTGGGTGTAAACCATTGTTTGGGCGCATGGCAGAGCTTGGAAGGGAAGGAGCGCCATTTGACTTTTCAATGCAAAATTGACTGGAATTGAGATGGGACGCCATGTTGCGTTTGGAGAGCCCCTGATGTGCCTAAACATTGAAACTCCCTACAAGTGACACCATTTTGGAAAGTAGACCCCCTAAGGAACTTATCTAGATGTGTGGTGAGCACTTTGACCCACCAAGTGCTTCACAGAAGTTTATAATGCAGAGCCGTAAAAATAAAAAATCATATTTTTTCACACAAATGATCTTTTCGCCCCCAATTTTTTATTTTCCCAAGGGTAAGAGAAGAAATTGGACCCCAAAAAATGTTGTGCAATTTGTCCTGAGTACGCTGATACCCCATATGTGGGTGTAAACCATTGTTTTGGCGCATGGCAGAGCTTGGAAGGGAAGGAGCGCCATTTGACTTTTCAATGCAAAATTGACTGGAATTGAGATGGGACGCCATGTTGCGTTTGGAGAGCCCCTGATGTGCCTAAACATTGAAACTCCCTACAAGTGACACCATTTTGGAAAGTAGACCCCCTAAGGAACTTATCTAGATGTGTGGTGAGCACTTTGACCCACCAAGTGCTTCACAGAAGTTTATAATGCAGAGCCGTAAAAATAGAAAATCATATTTTTTCACAAAAATGATCTTTTCGCCCCCAATTTTTTATTTTCCCAAGGGTAAGAGAAGAAATTGGACCGCAAAAAATGTTGTGCAATTTGTCCTGAGTACGCTGATACCCCATATGTGGGTGTAAACCATTGTTTGGGCGCATGGCAGAGCTTGGAAGGGAAGGAGCGCCATTTGACTTTTCAATGCAAAATTGACTGGAATTGAGATGGGACGCCATGTTGCGTTTGGAGAGCCCCTGATGTGCCTAAACATTGAAACTCCCTACAAGTGACACCATTTTGGAAAGTAGACCCCCTAAGGAACTTATCTAGATGTGTTTTGAGAGCTTTGAACCCCCAAGTGTTTCACTACAGATTATAACGCAGAGCCGTGAAAATAATTTTTTTTTTTTTTCTCAAAAATGATTTTTTAGCCCCCAGCTTTGTATTTTTACAAGGGTAACAGAATAAATTGGACCCCAAAATTTGTTTTCCAATTTGTCCTGAGTACGCTGATACCCCATATGTGGGTGTAAACCATTGTTTTGGCGCATGGCAGAGCTTGGAAGGGAAGGAGCGCCATTTGACTTTTCAATGCAAAATTGACTGGAATTGAGATGGGACGACATGTTGCGTTTGGAGAGCCCCTGATGTGCCTAAACATTGAAACTCCCTACAAGTGACACCATTTTGGAAAGTAGACCCCCTAAGGAACTTATCTAGATGTGTTTTGAGAGCTTTGAACCCCCAAGTGTTTCACTACAGATTATAACGCAGAGCCGTGAAAATAATTTTTTTTTTTTTCTCAAAAATGATTTTTTAGCCCCCAGCTTTGTATTTTTACAAGGGTAACAGAATAAATTGGACCCCAAAATTTGTTTTCCAATTTGTCCTGAGTACGCTGATACCCCATATGTGGGGGGGAACCACTGTTTGGGCGCATGACAGAGCTCGGAAGGGAAGGAGCGCCATTTGGAATGCAGACTTAAATGGATTGGTCAGCAGCCGTCACGTTGCATTTGCAGAGCCCCTGATGTACCCAAACAGTACAAACCCCCCACAAGTGACCCCATATTGGAAACTAGACCTCCCAAGGAACTTATCTAGATGTGTTTTGAGAACTTTGAACCCCCAAGTGTTTCACTAAAGTTTATAGCGCAAATCCGTGAAAATAAAAATTCTTTTTTTTTTTCACAAAAATGATTTTTTAGCCCCCAGTTTTGTATTTTCACAAGGGTAACAGGATAAATTGGACCCCAAAAGTTGTTGTCCAATTTGTCCTGAGTACGCTGATACCCCATATGTGGGGGGGAACCACTGTTTGGGTGCATGACAGAGCTCGGAAGGGAAGGAGCACCATTTGGAATGCAGCCTTAAATGGATTGGTCTGCAGGCGTCACGTTGCATTTGCAGAGCCCCTGATGTACCCAAACAGTACAAACCCCCCACAAGTGACCCCATATTGGAAACTAGACCTCCCAAGGAACTTATCTAGATGTGTTGTGAGAACTTTGAACCCCCAAGTGTTTCACTACAGTTTATAACGCAGAGCCGTGAAAATAAAACATCTTTTTTTTCCCACAAAAATGATTTTTAGCCCCCCAAATTTTTATTTTCCTAAGGATAACAAGAGAGCTTGGACCCCAGAAGTTGTTGTTCAATTTGTCCCGAGTACGCTGATAACACATATGTTGGGGTAAACCCCTTTTTGGGCGCACGGGAGAGCTCGGAAGGGAAGGAGCACTGTTTTACTTTTTCAACGCAGAATTGGCTGGAATTGAGATTGGACGCCATGTCGCGTTTGGAGAGCCCCTGATGTGCCTGGACAGTGGAAACTCCCCAATTCTACCTGAAACCCTAACCCAAACACACCCCTAACCCTAATCCCAACGGTAACCCTAACCACACCCCTAGCCCTGACACACCCATAATTCTAATCCCAACCCTAATCCAAACGTAAATGTAATCCAAACCCTAACCCTAACTTTAGCCCCAACCTTAACTTTAGCCCCAACCCTAACTTTAGCCCCAACCCTAACTTTACCTCCAACCCTAGCCCTAACCCTAACCCTACCCCTACCCCTAACCCTAAACGTGACTGAAATACGTGGCACTGAAATACGTGGCACTGAAATACGTGGCACTGAAATACGTGGCACTGAAATACGTGGCACTGAAATATGTGATACGTGGCACTTAAATACGTGGCACTGAAACACGTGGCACTGAAATACGTGATACATGGCACTGAAATACGTGGCACTGAAATACGTGGCACTGAAATACGTGGCACTGAAATACGTGGCACTGAAACACGTGCAACTGAAATACGTGGTACTAAAATATGTGGCACTGAAATACGTGATACGTGGCACTGAAATACGTGGCACTGAAACACGTGGCACTGAAATATGTGATACGTTGCCCTGAAATACATGGCACTGAAATACATGGCACTGAAATACGTGGCACTGAAATACGTGGCACTGAAATACGTGGCACTGAAATACGTGGCACTGAAATACGTGGCACTGAAATACGTGGCACTATGACTGTCAGAAAATGTTCATTAAACGGTTAGGGGTGAGGTTAGGGGTAGAGTTAGGGTTAGGGTTTGGATCCCTTTATCACAATGATGGTGGTGGGTGGCTTTTCAGTGTGTTTTCTGTTTTTTTTTCGATAAAAATGCATGCGTTTTTAACGCAAACAAACGCATGTGCTTAAAAACGCAAGAAAATACTGCAGGTTGTATTTCTGAAAATTAACGCATGCAGAAAAAAACCGCATGCGTTTGAAAACGCGACCAATCGTGTACAAAAAAAACGCATGCGTTTTCAATGTTAAATATAGGGAAAAAACGCATGCGTTTTTTTGTGCAAAAAACGCTGCAGACAAAAACGCAAGTGTGAAACCAGCGACGCTTTTTATAGCAAAAAAGTTTTTGCGTCTCCACATTTTGAGAGCTATAATTTTTCCACATTTTGCTCCACAGAGTCATGTGAGGTCTTGTTTTTTGCGGGACGAGTTGACGTTTTTATTGGTAACATTTTCGGACACGTGACCGTTTTTGATCGCTTTTTATTCCGATTTTTGTGAGGCAGAATGACCAAAAACCAGCAATTCCTGAATTTCTTTTGGGAGAGGCGTTTATACCGTTCCGCGTTTGGTAAAATTGATAAAGCAGTTTTATTCTTCGGGTCAGTACGATTACAGCGATATCTCATTTATATCATTTTTTTATGTTTTGGCGCTTTTATACGATAAAAACTATTTTATAGAAAAAATAATTATTTTGGTATCGCTTTATTCTCAGGACTATAACTTTTTTATTTTTTTTCTGATGATGCTGTGTGGCGGCTTGTTTTTTGCAGGACAAGATGACGTTTTCAGTGGTACCATGGTTATTTATATCAGTCTTTTTGATCGCGTGTTATTCCACTTTTTGTTCGGCGGTATGGTAATAAAGCGTTGTTTTTTGCCTCGTTTTTTTTTTTCTTTTCTTACGGTGTTTACTGAAGGGGTTAACTAGTGGGGCAGTTTTATAGGTGGGGTCGTTACGGACGCGGCGATACTAAACATGTGTACTTTTATTGTTTTTTTTTTTTATTTAGATAAAGAAATGTATTTATGGGAATAATATATATATTTTTTTTTTCATTATTTTGGAATATTTTTTTTTATTTTTTTTTACACATTTGGAAATTTTTTTTTTTACTTTTTTACTTTGCCCCAGGGGGGGACAATACAGATCGGTGATCTGTCAGTTTGCATAGCACTCTGACAGATCACCGATCTGCGAGAGGTGCAGGCTGCTTCACAGTGCCTGCTCTGAGCAGGCGTCTGTGAAGCCACCTCCCTCCCTGCAGGACCCGGATCCGCGGCCATCTTGGATCCGGGTCTGGAGCAGGCAGGGAGGGAGGTAAGACCCTCGCAGCAACGCGATCACATCGCGTTGCTGCGGGGGGCTCAGGGAAGCCCGCAGGGAGCCCCCTCCCTGCGCGATGCTTCCCTGCACCGCCGGCACATCGCGATCATGTTTGATCGCGGTGTGCCGGGGGTTAATGTGCCGGGAGCGGTCCGTGACCGCTCCTGGCACATAGTGCCGGATGTCAGCTGCGATATGCAGCCGACACCCGGCCGCGATCGGCCGCGCTCCCCCCGTGAGCGCGGCCGATCGGCTATGACGTACTATCCCGTCGGCGGTCATGGGGGCCCACCCCACCTCGACGGGATAGTACGTCGGATGTCAGGAAGGGGTTAAAAACCAAGGCAACATAGACGCACAGAGGTCCAAGGCAATAAGAGGCAAAGTTTATATATACACTGCTCAAAAAAATAAAGGGAACACTAAAACCCCACATCCTAGATATCATTGAATGAAATATTCCAGTTGTAAATCTTTATTCATTACTTAGTGGAATGTGTTGAGAACAATAAAACCTAAAAATTATCAATGTAAATCTCAAGTAATATCCCATTATGGAGTTGGAATGATGCACATAATCAAAGTGGAAAATTAAGTTACAGGCTGCTCCAACTTCAGTAGAAATGCCTCAAGACATGGAAATGATGCTTATTAGTGTGTGTGACCTCCACGTGCCTCTATGACCTCCCTACAATGCATGGGCATGCTCCTGATGAGGCAGCGGAGGGACTCCTCAGGGATCTCCTCACAGACCTGGACTAAAGCATCCGCCAACTCCTGGACAGTCTGCGGTGCAACGTGATGGTGGATGGTGTATGACATGATGTCCCAGATGTGTTCAATCAGATTCAGGTCTGGGGAATGGGCAGGCCAGTCCATAACTTCAATGCCTTCATCTTGCAGGAACTGCTGACACGCTCCAGCCACATGAGGTCTGGCATTGTCCTGCATTAGGAGGAACCCAGGGCCAACTGCAGCAGCATATGGTCTCCCAAGGGGTCTGAGGATCTCATCTCGGTACCGAATAGCAGTCAGGCTACCTCTGGTGAGCACATGAAGGGCTGTGTGGCCCTCCAACGAAATGCCACCCCACACAGTTACTGACCCACTGCCAAACCGGTCATGTTGAAAGATGTTGCAGGCAGCAGATCGCTCTCCACAGAGTCTCCAGACTCTGTCACATCTGTCACATGTGCTCATTTTGAACCTGCTTTCATCTGTGAAGAGCACAGGGCACCAGTGGCAAATTTGCCAATCCTGATGTTCTGTGGCAAATGCCAAGTGTTCTGTACGGTATTGGGTTGTGAGCACACCCCCATCTGTGGACGTTGGACACTCAGACCATCCTCATGGAGCCGGATTCTAACCGTTTGTGCAGACACATGCACATTTGTGGCCTGCAGAAGGTCATTTTGCAGGTCTCTGGCAGTGCTCCTCCTGTTCCTCCTTGCACAAAGGCTGAGGTAGTGGTCCTGCTTCTGGGTTATTATCCTCCTACTGCCCCCTCCATATCTCCTGGTGTAGTGGCCTGTTTCCTGGTAGCGCCTCCAGCCTCTGGACACTACAATGACAGACACAGCAAACCTTCTTGCCACAGCTCGCATTGATGTGCCATCCTGGATGAGCTGCACTACCTGAGCCACTTGTGTGGGTTGTAGAGTCCGTCTCATGCTACCACGAGTGTGAAAGCAGTCAACATTCAAAAGTGACCAAAACATCAGCCAGGAATCATTCGTACTGAGATGTGGTCTGTGGTCCCCACCTGCAGAACCACTCCATTATTGAGTGTGTCTTGATAATTGCCAATAATTTCCATCTATTGTCTATCCCATTTGCACAACAGCATGTGAAATTGATTGTCAAACAGTGTTGCTTCCTAAGTGGACAGTTTGATTTCACAAAAGTTTGATTTTCTTGGAGTTTATTCTGTTGTTTAAGGCTAGGTTCACATTGCGCTAGGGCAGTCCGTCTAACGGACACGTTTTTAAGTAGGCAAAACGCAATATGACGGACATTGTAATGCACCCATAGATTTGCATTTGTATGACGCATCGTAACGCACGTCAAAATTGGCATGCGTTTGCAACATTCCGTTTTTTTATGACGCACCTTCCAACGCGGCCTGCAGCATTTTCGGGTCCGGTCAAGCTAACGCAAGATTAATGGAAGCGTTAATTCTGCCATTGAAGTCTATTGCTAACGCAGCCAGACGCAAATTAAGCAAAATGTCCAAATGAAACCATGCGTTGGATTGCGCTAATGAGGCTAGCCCATGTGGTCATGTGACAGGAAATATGATTGCAGCCATTTTGGAGCATAGACTCTACAAACACACTCTGAAAATGCCAGCAATACAGTCTGTGTATCTTGTGAGCGATCTGAGGCAATGTAAGCACAATTCTATGTATTATATTTTTCTGTATACATCATTTGAGCGTGTAGTGGCCGTCGGATGTATGTGTACTAAATGTATTGTTTTGTTTGTATGCAGATGTCGGATAGTGAGGGATCGAGTAGCAGCAGTGTGTCTGTAATGTTCTCATCACAATCGGTAGGCTTTTGATTTAAAAAGCCACAATAATGTTGTGTGTCACTTGAGTGTATTAAGGTAATCATGTGTAATCATGTTTTTATTGCAAATAGGAATCTTCTGATCCCGAACCTGCCAGGCCACCCCCCAAAAAAAGTGTCCAAGAAGGTACATGTCACAAATTAAGTGTCTTTTTACACATAAATTAATTGATACAAGAATTGTAATGTTTTTTTTTTCCTACGCTGTAGGTTGTTGAAAAAGGCAAAAAAAAATATCAGCCTCGCCGTCTGTCTTCACCTCACCTAGAAGTGGCAAATATCACGCAAAATATACAGTACCTTTTTTAACAAAAAAAATACTAAGTAATTTTTTTCATTTTCTTTTATTAATATATCATTAAACATACAAAAACATAACACACAAAACATATATTAACAACATTTAAAACACTGATTTAAAAAACTACATACATGTCATAACATAAACCAAACAGTACAAGGACCACCAACAAAAATAAATGATAAAACATTGCAATTAGTGTTGAGCGATACCTTCCGATACTTGAAAGTATTGGTATCGGATAGTATCGGCCGATATCCGAAAAATATCGGATATCGCCGATACCGATACCCGATACCAATACAAGTCAATGGGACACAAGTATCGGAAGGTATCCTGGATGGTTCCCAGGGTCTGAAGGAGAGGAAACTCTCCTTCAGGCCCTGGGATCCATATTCATGTGTAAAATAAAGAATAAAAATAGGGATATACTCACCCTCTGACGTGCCCTGGTAGTAACCGCTGTAACCGGCAGCCTCCATTCCTAAGAATGAGCGCCTGAAGGACCTTCGATGACGTCGCGGCTTGTGATTGGTCACATGAGCGCTCATGTGACCGCTCACGCGACCAATCACAAGCCGCGACGTCATCGAAGGTCTTTCACCCCTGCATTCTTAGGAACGGAGGCACCGCTAAGAGCAGGGACCGCTGGACGGGTGAGTATATCAATATTTTTTATTTTTATTATTTATTTTATACATGAATATGGATCCCAGGGCCTGAAGGAGAGTCTCCTGTCCTCCAGACCCTGGGAACCATATGTACCGCACACTTCCGATTCCGATTTCCGATATCACAAAAGTATCGGAACTCGGTATCGGAATTCCGATACCGCAAGAATAGGCCGATACCCGATACTTGCGGTATCGGAATACTCAACACTAATTGCAATATAATTTTTGAAAAGTTAAAAGTGTTAAAACATGTAAAAAATTAGGATAACTGTCCTTAAAAATAATGTAGTTTTGTGGATGAGATAACTGTATGCAACCAAAAATGAATGTATACATTTTAATATAACGTTTTGTGTTTACATAGTCCAAGCAGCCCGCCAAAAAAAGAAGGAACATAGCGGTTGACGAAGAGCCCTTGGACATAGAAAATGAGACACTAATAACACTAGTGGAAGATAATCCGTTCATATGGAATCAAAGTGACAGCTCCCACAACGATATTGTTGAAAACCGGAAGTTGTGGGAGAAAATAATATGCCAGTTGGACCCACGGTATTTGGATAAGTCCGCATCACCTAAGAAAAAAATTGGCAATTATTGCTGAACTTAAATTGCTTAAATGTAAAGATTGCAAGCTGTGAAATAATTTTTTTTTTTTCCTTTGAAGCCGATGCTGTCCATACCCGGTGGAGATCCATTAGAGATCAATTTGTACGGGACTTCCGCAGCAGCCAAAACACCCCCAGTGGATCTGGTGGCAAATGTTCATTATGAGCAATTGTTGTTTCTACAGAAAACGGTGTCCCAGCGCTTGTAAGTAAAAAGTTTACGGTGTGAGAGAGGACCAAGTATTTAATTAAAATCTCTTAAATAATATATATTTTTTTCTTATAGAACGATATGCAGTACTGCTGCGCCTCAAGAGGCAGAAGAACCGGAGCCATCTCAACAGGAAACAAGCCAGCAGACGGGCGCTGAAGATGTGTCTGGCGATCAATGGAGAGTAGTACTGTGGCTCCCGTTATCAGTGCCCGTTTGCAAGCACACCGCGGACGCAAGCGATCATCTGCCAAAGATGAAGTCGATGCCATAATTGTTGATGGACTCCAACGGTTAGATGATCTGTGCGCAGTGAACACAGAGATCTAAGGTGGGAAATTACAGACTTGCAATCCCGTGAATCAGTATATGCAGCCAATGAGTGGAAGCTCCTGTTTTTGTCATATCTGCCTGTAGCCCAAAAGATACCGCCGCACAGAAATTTAATGTGTAGGCAAAGATTTCATGATCTATTCGAGGAATTTTTTGGCCCCTCAGGAACACACTTCCTCGAGACCAAGAACCATGGACATGCCGTCATACAAACCACAATACAGAGGCCAGGGTGAACCGAGTATGGAAATGCAAAGGCAATGTAGCAGTCCAGCGTACAGTTGGGCAGACAATACGCCCACGCAATATCACAGTCTGTAACTACTGTTAATAAAATCACCAAACTTTGGCAATTTACAGCCTTTAAAATGTTTGTGTAAAATGTTTGTGTACCCTTAATTGTGTATGTTTTTGTTAATCCCTATGGGATCTCATATGTTAAAATGTCTACCAATGTATGTTAAAAATGTCTACCAACAATCAGGTTGGATGAACAATGTCTTCAAAATATTTTTAGTAAATATTACTGTTATTATTAACATTTCACATTCTTGTATCAATTTAACTTTTTAAAATCTAATCTATAAGGTTATATAAACTAAAAAAAAAAAAAAATTGCCCCACACATTGCACCAATATAAACAGGCTTCAACATTTTCACACGTGTATGTCTTGCCATGGAACAAGACCTTCATGTATGAAGTAATTTGCAAATTGATCACGAATCCTCATTATTTCAACTGTAGACTGAACAGTAGTCGAATCAATGCTCATGAGGTTCGACTCACAGGTATCGGGGTCAACCACCTGGGGTTCATGTCTGGAATAGTGTTGAGCATTCCGATACCGCAAGTATCGGGTATCGGCCGATACTTGCGGTATCGGAATTCCGATACCGAGATCCGATACTTTTGTGGTATCGGGAATCGGTATCGGGATTAATATCAATGTGTAAAAGAAAGAATTAAAATAAAAAATAGGGATATACTCACCTCTCCGGCGGCCCCTGGACTTTACCGCCGTAACCGGGAGCCGTTGTACCTAAGAATGCGCGCTTGAAGGGCCTTAGATGACGTCACGGCGCTCTGATTGGTCCGTAGCGGTCGCGTGACCGCTACGCGACCAATCACAAAGCCGTGACGTCACCTAAGGTCTTTCAAGCGCTTGAAAGACCTTAGGTGACGTCACGGCTTTGTGATTGGTCGCGTAGCAGTCACGCGACCGCTACGCGACCAATCAGAAGATGCGGACGTCTTCTAAGGTATTTCAAGCGCTTGAAAGACCTTAGGTGACGTCATGGCTTTGTGATTGTCACGTAGCGGTCACGCGACCGCTACGGACCAATCACAAAGCCGTGACGTCATCTAAGGCCCTTCAAGCGCGCATTCTTAGGTACAACGGCTCCCGGTTACGGCGGTAAAGTCCAGGGCGCGTCAGAGGGTGAGTATATCCCTATTTTTTATTTTAATTCTTTCAGTGGATCTGGTGGCAAATGTTCATTATGAGCAATTGTTGTTTCTACAGAAAACGGTGTCCCAGCGCTTGTAAGTAAAAAGTTTACGGTGTGAGAGAGGACCAAGTATTTAATTAAAATCTCTTAAATAATATATATTTTTTTCTTATAGAACAATATGCAGTACTGCTGCGCCTCAAGAGGCAGAAGAACCGGAGCCATCTCAACAGGAAACAAGCCAGCAGACGGGCGCTGAAGATGTGTCTGGCGATCAATGGAGAGTAGTACTGTGGCTCCCGTTATCAGTGCCCGTTTGCAAGCACACCGCGGACGCAAGCGATCATCTGCCAAAGATGAAGTCGATGCCATAATTGTTGATGGACTCCAACGGTTAGATGATCTGTGCGCAGTGAACACAGAGATCTAAGGTGGGAAATTACAGACTTGCAATCCCGTGAATCAGTATATGCAGCCAATGAGTGGAAGCTCCTGTTTTTGTCATATCTGCCTGTAGCCCAAAAGATACCGCCGCACAGAAATTTAATGTGTAGGCAAAGATTTCATGATCTATTCGAGGAATTTTTTGGCCCCTCAGGAACACACTTCCTCGAGACCAAGAACCATGGACATGCCGTCATACAAACCACAATACAGAGGCCAGGGTGAACCGAGTATGGAAATGCAAAGGCAATGTAGCAGTCCAGCGTACAGTTGGGCAGACAATACGCCCACGCAATATCACAGTCTGTAACTACTGTTAATAAAATCACCAAACTTTGGCAATTTACAGCCTTTAAAATGTTTGTGTAAAATGTTTGTGTACCCTTAATTGTGTATGTTTTTGTTAATCCCTATGGGATCTCATATGTTAAAATGTCTACCAATGTATGTTAAAAATGTCTACCAACAATCAGGTTGGATGAACAATGTCTTCAAAATATTTTTAGTAAATATTACTGTTATTATTAACATTTCACATTCTTGTATCAATTTAACTTTTTAAAATCTAATCTATAAGGTTATATAAACTAAAAAAAAAAAAATTGCCCCACACATTGCACCAATATAAACAGGCTTCAACATTTTCACACGTGTATGTCTTGCCATGGAACAAGACCTTCATGTATGAAGTAATTTGCAAATTGATCACGAATCCTCATTATTTCAACTGTAGACTGAACAGTAGTCGAATCAATGCTCATGAGGTTCGACTCACAGGTATCGGGGTCAACCACCTGGGGTTCATGTCTGGAATAGTGTTGAGCATTCCGATACCGCAAGTATCGGGTATCGGCCGATACTTGCGGTATCGGAATTCCGATACCGAGATCCGATACTTTTGTGGTATCGGGAATCGGTATCGGGATTAATATCAATGTGTAAAAGAAAGAATTAAAATAAAAAATAGGGATATACTCACCTCTCCGGCGGCCCCTGGACTTTACCGCCGTAACCGGGAGCCGTTGTACCTAAGAATGCGCGCTTGAAGGGCCTTAGATGACGTCACGGCGCTCTGAAAGCGCTTGAAAGACCTTAGGTGACGTCACGGCTTTGTGATTGGTCGCGTAGCAGTCACGCGACCGCTACGCGACCAATCAGAAGATGCGGACGTCTTCTAAGGTATTTCAAGCGCTTGAAAGACCTTAGGTGACGTCATGGCTTTGTGATTGTCACGTAGCGGTCACGCGACCGCTACGGACCAATCACAAAGCCGTGACGTCATCTAAGGCCCTTCAAGCGCGCATTCTTAGGTACAACGGCTCCCGGTTACGGCGATAAAGTCCAGGGCGCGTCAGAGGGTGAGTATATCCCTATTTTTTATTTTAATTCTTTCTTTTACACATTGATATGGATCCCAGGGCCTGAAGGAGAGTTTCCTCTCCTTCAGACCCTGGGAACCATACAGGATACCGTCCGATACTTGGTGTCCCATTGACTTGTATTGGTATCGGGTATCGGTATCGGATTAGATCCGATACTTTGCCGGTATCGGCCGATACTTTCCGATACCGATACTTTCAAGTATCGGACGGTATCGCTCAACACTACTCCTTCGGGAAATACGCCTTCCCTGCCGAAGTCGCAACTGCATCAAGCGAAATCTAATGAGCTCAGACACAAACATCTTGCTTGCAGAAGTTCACTCAATGCTTTCAAAATGGAGAATGTGTATGCACCCACACCCGACGCTGACAAAAGCAAAAAAACAACAACAAAAAAAACAACTTTATTGACAGTGCCTGAAGGCAGACAAACAGATGCTTCACGAACGGACAACAAAATGACATAACGCAGTCACGTGGGTTAACGCAAGCGTTAACGTGAAGCCAAATTTTCCCCAAATTTGGCTCGTTTTAGTACATGCGTTTAACGGATCCGTTAAACGGATTGTACTAAACGCAATGTGAACCTAGCCTAAGTGTTCCCTTTATTTTTTTGAGCAGTGTAGTATGTTGCGCAACTAATCATGTCTTAAAGGAACGCCTGCCTTATCTACACTCCTATTTATAGGACATCACTTGCTGTCCCATGAACAAGTGATGGCAAAAAGTATGTCAAAAAGCATTACAGTGATTGGCTTACTTTCAGCGGCGTCACAGGGGCTATAAAGGGGCATGCACGCCAACCCCCATCTTACTTCTGCCGATCGTAGAATAGGGAGAGGTTGCTGCAGCTTCGTCAGAAGCAGGGATATCGTTAGGGAGGAAATATAAACCCCCAAATCGCTTGTGCTGTAGCGATTTCCACTGTCCAACACCACCTTTTCTTTGCAGGGACAGTGGAGGCTAGATTTCTGTGCATCAGCTCTGTAGCTTATAAGGCTCCCTGATAGCTGCATTGCTGTTTGTACGCCGCTGTGCAAACAAACTGCTTTTTTCAAAGCAAAAATCCTGTTGCTTCTTTCTGCACAGTTCTCTTGTTTCTTTGTTTGTCCACATTTTTGTGTGCAGCAGTCCTTTTTACTGCTGGCTGCCATACTTGTCCAGAGATCATTGTAGTAAGATTGTTATCGTAGCACAGTCCCTTTTTTATATATATATCTGCTAGCCACTGTCTGCCATTGAAGCTGTGTAGTGTAATACAGTGGGCCTGATTTTCCAAGCAGTCTCCCACACCTATAAAGGGAAATTTCTATTGCCACTAAGTGCATCTGCGTCAGTCCTGTGTGTGGCATATCTGTCAGCCACTTTCTGACACTGAAACTGTGTAGTGTAATACAGTGGGCCTGATTTTCCCAGCAGTCTCACACCCACACCTATAACGGGAAATTTCGATTGCCACTAAGTGCATCTGCATCAGTCCTGTTTGTGGCATATCTGTCAGCCACTTTCTGACACTGAAACTGTGTAGTGTAATACAGTGGGCCTGATTTTCCCAGCAGTCTCCCACACCTATAAAGGGAGATTTCTATTGCCACTAAGTGCATCTGCGTCAGTCCTGTTTGTGGCATATCTGTCAGCCACGTTCTGACACTGAAACTGTGTAGTGTAATACAGTGGGCCTGATTTTCCCAGCAGTCTCCCACACCTATAAAGGGAAATTTCTATTGCCACTAAGGGCATCTGCGTCAGTCCTGTTTGTGGCATATCTGTCAGCCACTTTCTGACACTGAAACTGTGTAGTGTAATACAGTGGGCCTGATTTTCCCAGCAGTCTCCCACACCTATAAAGGGAAATTTCTATTGCCACTAAGGGCATCTGCGTCAGTCCTGTTTGTGGCATATCTGTCAGCCACTTTCTGACACGGAAACTGTGTAGTGTAATACAGTGGGCCTGATTTTCCCAGCAGTCTCCCACCCACACCTATAAAGGGAAATTTCTGTTGCCACTAAGGGCATCTGCGTCTGTTCTGTTTGTGACATATCTGTCAGCCAATTTCTGACACTGAAACTGTGTAGTGTCATACAGTGGGCCTGATTTTCCCAGCAGTCTCCCACTCACACCTATAAAGGAAAGTTTCTATTACCACTAAGGGCATCTGCGTCAGTCCTGTTTGTGGAATATCTGTCAGCCACTTTCTGACACTGAAACTGTGTAGTGTAATACAGTGGGCCTGATTTTCCCAGCAGTCTCCCACACCTATAAAGGGAAATGTCTATTGCCACTAAGTGCATCTGCGTCAGTCCTGTTTGTGGCATATCTGTCAGCCACTTTTTGACACTGAAACTGTGTATTGTAATACAGTGGGCCTGATTTTCCCAGCAGTCTCCCACCCACACCTATAAAGGGAAATTTATATTGCCACTAAGTGCATCTGCGTCAGTCCTGTTTGTGGCATATCTGTCAGCCACTTTCTGACACTGAAACTGTGTAGTGTAATACAGTGGGCCTGATTTTCCCAGCAGTCTCCCACACCTATAAAGGGAGATTTCTATTGCCACTGAGTGCATCTGCGTCAGTCCTGTTTGTGGCATATCTGTCAGCCACTTTCTGACACTGAAACTGTGTAGTGTAATACAGTGGGCCTGATTTTCCCAGCAGTCTCCCACACCTATAAAGGGAAATTTCTATTGCCACTAAGTGCATCTGCGTCAGTCCTGTGTGTGGCATATCTGTCAGCCACTTTCTGACACTGAAACTGTGTAGTGTAAAACAGTGGGCCTGATTTTCCCAGCAGCCTCCCACCCACACCTATGAAGGGAAATTTCTATTGCCACTAAGGGCATCTGCGTCTGTCCTGTTTGTGGCATATCTGTTAGCCACTTTCTGACACTGAAACTGTGTATTGTAATACAGTGGGCCTGATTTTCCCAGCAGTCTCCCACACCTATAAAGGGAAATTTCTATTGCCACTAAGGGCATCTGCGTCAGTCCTGTTTGTGGCATATCTGTCAGCCACTTTCTGACACTGAAACTGTGTAGTGTAATACAGTGGGCCTGATTTTCCCAGCAGTCTCCCACACCTATAAAGGGAAATTTCTATTGCCACTAAGTGCATCTGCGTCAGTCCTGTTTGTGGCATATCTGTCAGCCACTTTCTGACACTGAAACTGTGTAGTGTAAAACAGTGGGCCTGATTTTCCCAGCAGCCTCCCACCCACACCTATGAAGGGAAATTTCTATTGCCACTAAGGGCATCTGCGTCTGTCCTGTTTGTGGCATATCTGTTAGCCACTTTCTGACACTGAAACTGTGTAGTGTAATACAGTGGGCCTGATTTTCCCAGCAGTTTCCCACACCTATAAAGGGAAATTTCTATTGCCACTAAGTGCATCTGCGTCAGTCCTGTGTGTGGCATATCTGTCAGCCACTTTCTGACACTGAAAATGTGTAGTGTAATACAGTGGGCCTGATTTTCCCAGCAGTCTCCCACACCTATAAAGGGAAATTTCTATTGCCACTAAGTGCATCTGCGTCAGTCCTGTTTGTGGCATATCTGTCAGCCACTTTCTGACACTGAAACTGTGTAGTGTAATACAGTGGGCCTGATTTTCCCAGCAGCCTCCCACCCACACCTATAAAGGGAAATTTCTATTGCCACTAAGGGCATCTGCGTCTTTCCTGTTTGTGGCATATCTGTTACCCACTTTCTGACACTGAAACTGTGTAGTGTAATACAGTGGGCCTGATTTTCCCAGCAGTCTCCCACCCACACCTATAAAGGGAAATTTCTTTTGCCACTAAGGGCATCTGGGTCAGTCCTGTTTGTGGCTTATCTGTCAGCCACTTTCTGACACTGAAACTGTGTAGTGTAATACAGTGGGCCTGATTTTCCCAGCAGTCTCCCACACCTATAAAGGGAAATTTCTATTGCCACTAAGTGCATCTGCGTCAGTCCTGTTTGTGGCATATCTGTCAGCCACTTTCTGACACTGAAACTGTGTAGTGTAATACAGTGGGCCTGATTTTCCCAGCAGCCTCCCACCCACATCTATAAAGGGAAATTTCTATTGCCACTAAGGGCATCTGCGTCTGTCCTGTTTGTGGCATATCTGTTAGCCACTTTCTGACACTGAAACTGTGTAGTGTAATACAGTGGGCCTGATTTTCCCAGCAGTCTCCCACACCTATAAAGGGAAATTTCTATTGCCACTAATGGCATATGTGTCAGTCCTGTTTGTGGCATATCTGTCAGACACTTTCTGACTCTGAAACTGTGCAGTGTAATACAGTGGGCCTGATTTTCCCAGCAGTCTCCCACACCTATAAAGGGAAATTTATATTGCCGCTAAGTGCATTTGTATCAGTCCTGTTTGTGGCATATCTGTCAGCCACTTTCTGACACTGAACCAGTGTAGTGTAATAAAGTGGGCCTGATTTTCCCAGCAATCTCCCACACCTATAAAGGGAAATTTCTATTGCCACTAAGTGCATCTGCGTCAGTCCTGTTTGTGGCATATCTGTCAGCCACTTTCTGACACTGAAACTGTGTAGTGTAATACAGTGGGCCTGATTTTCCCAGCAGTCTCCCACACCTATTAAAGGAAATTTCTATTGCCACTAAGGGCATCTGTGTCAGTCCTGTTTGTGGCATATCTGTCAGCCACTTTCTGACACGGAAACTGTGTAGTGTAATACAGTGGGCCAGATGTTTCAAACAGTCTCCCACACCTATAAAGGGAGATTTAAATTCACAACAAGTTTATGTACACCTTCTACCTGGTTTTACAGTACCATATAACGGTTGTTAGTTTGGTTACATTTTTCCAAGAATGAGGAAGTCTGGTGGAAGAGGTCGTGACCGTGGATGGTCATTGCCAGCTGGTAATGATGGTAGTGGTGCTGGAACATCAGGTGGTTGTGGGAAAAGCAAAATAGCACCTAAGTCTCGAGTTGTTGAGCCAGCGTCATCGTCTGGCTACACAAGGCCTCAAACTCTCCCTTTTCTGGGAGTAGGAAAACCGCTTTTAAAGCCAGAGCAGCAGGAAAAAGCTTTGGCTTTCCTTGCTGACTCTGCCTCTAGCTCTTTCGCCTCCTCTTCGGAAAGTGCAAAATTTAAAAGCAGTGCGTCGTCAGTGGATGCTCCCGGTCAGGAACAAGTCGCTTCCTTGTGTCCTTCACCCAGAACAACAGTGAAGGATGCGTCAGGCGACACAACAGGTTACTCCATGGATCTCTTTACACATACCGTGCCTGGGTTAGAAAGGGAAATTGTTAACAGGCCATGCCCATTACAAGATGAATCGGACATGGAGTGCACAGATGCACAGCTACAGCTAGATTAATATGCTGTTCCATTGACTCAGATCACAACATTGCCCTCGCAGTGTACTGAGTCACAATCTGACACTGATGAGACTATGGTGCCCCGTGCCAAACGCTATAGCACCGGCTTACACGGTGACAGAGAGGAAGGTGCACAGGACATAGAAGAGGAGGTGATGGATGACCCAGTTGTTGACTCCGATTGGCAGCCATTGGGGGAACAGGGTGCCGCTTGCAGTAGCTCTGAAGCAGAGGAGGAGGAGCCGCAGCAGGCATCAACATCGCAACAGCTTTCATCTGGCAGGCCCGTATCTGGCCAAAAACGTGTGTCAAAACCAAAAACAGTTGTAGGACAGCGTGGCCATCTGGTTAAAGTAGCACAGTGTGCAATGCCTGAAAAGTAGTGTTGAGCGATACCGTCCGATACTTGAAAGTATCAGTATCGGAAAGTATCGGCCGATACCGGCAAAGTATCGGATCTAATCCGATACCGATACCCGATACCAATACAAGTCAATGGGACTCAAGTATCGGACGGTATCCTGATGGTTCCCAGGGTCTGAAGGAGAGGAAACTCTCCTTCAGGCCCTGGGATCCATATTAATGTGTAAAATAAAGAATTAAAATAAAAAATATTGCTATACTCACCTCTCCGACGCAGCCTGCACCTTACCGAGGAAACCGGCGGCCTTGTTTGCTTAAAATGCGCGCGTTTACTGCCTTCCGTGACGTCACGGCTTCTGATTGGTCGCGTGCCGCCCATGTGACCGCGACGCGACCAATCACAACAAGCCGTGACGTAATTTTCAGGTCCTGAATGCCTAGAATTAGGCATTCAGGACCTGAAAATTGCGTCACGGCTTGTGATTGGTCGCGTCGCGGTCACATGGGCGGCACGCGACCAATCACAAGCCGTGACGTAATTTTCAGGTCCTGAATGCCTAGAATTAGGCATTCAGGACCTGAAAATTACGTCACGGCTTGTTGTGATTGGTCGCGTCACGGTCACATGGGCGGCACGCGACCAATCAGAAGCCGTGACGTCACGGAAGGCAGTAAACGCGCGCATTTTAAGCAAACAAGGCTGCCGGTTTCCTCGGTAAGGTGCAGGCTGCGTCGGAGAGGTGAGTATAGCAATATTTTTAATTTTAATTCTTTATTTTACACATTATATCGATCCCGATACCGATTCCCGATACAACAAAAGTATCGGATCTTGGTATCGGAATTCCGATACAGCAAATATCGGCCGATACCCGATACTTGCGGTATCGGAATGCTCAACACTACTGAAAAGGTATTCGATAGTAGGAAGAGTGCAGTCTGGCATTTTTTTAACCAAGATCCGAATGATCAGTGCAAAGTGATCTGTAAGAAATGCTCAAGGACCTTTAGCAGAGGTCAGAATGTCAAAAATTTAAATACAACTTGCATGCGTAGACATTTAACCACCATGCACTTGCAAGCCTGGACTAACTACCAAACGTCCCATAACGTTGTTGCACCCACTTAAAATGAAGCTAGTCAGCAACGCTACATTCCTTCCCTCACTGTAAGCCCACCGTTTATGACACAACCTGCAGTAAATGTGGAGGTATCGTCGCAAGGCCAAAGCAGTCAGGGAATAACCAGGTTCTTGGTAGGAAACACTGTATGTATGCCAACAGCAAGAATACCATCACCAACCCTCTGTGTCCGCCATGTCCACCACCACCCCCGCTAGTTCCACCATATGCAGCTCTCCAGTCCAGCTCACCCTACAAGAGACTCTCGTTAGGAAAAGGAAGTACTCGTCCTCTCATCCGCGTACACAGGGTTTGAACGCCCACATTGCTAGACTAATGTCGTTAGAGATGATGCCCTACCGGTTGGTTGAAAGCGAAGTTTTCAAAGCCCTGATGGCCTACGCAGTACCACGCTATGACCTACCCTGTCGACACTTCTTTGCAATAAAAGCCATCCCAGCCCTCCACCAGCATGTCAAAGACCGCATTGTCCATGCACTCAGGCAATCTGTCAGTAGAAAGGTGCACCTCACAACAGATGCATGGACCAGTAGGCATGGCCAGGGACGTTACGTGTCCATCATGGCACACTGGGTTAATGTGGTGGATGCAGGGTCCACAGGGGACAGCCATATTGGGACAGTTCTGCCTAGCCCACGGTCTAGGAAACAGTTGGCTGTAGGTGTTCGCCACCCCTCCTCCTCCTTCTCGTCCTCCAGCAGAAGCGAGAGCTCGTCCACAGACCGCAGTCGCACGACCACTCCATCCGCAGCTGCCAGTGTTGACACGAGGTGTCCCATTATGGAACAGCTAGTGGTAAACGTCAGCAGGCTGTGTTGGAAATGAAGTGTTTGTCCGAGTTCTTGCAGCAAGAAACTCAGTCATGGCTGGGCAGTGTACATCTTGAGGCAGGCAAGGTAGTCAGTGATAACGGAAGGAATTTTATGGCTGCCATAGCCCTTTCACAACTGAAACACATTCCTTGCCTGGCTCACACCTTGAACCTGGTGGTGCAGTGCTTCCTGAAAAGTTATCCGGGGTTACCTTTCCTGCTCCTGAAGGTGCAAAGACTTTGCTCGCACATCCACCGTTCGCCCGTACACTCCAGCCATATGCAGAACCATCAGCGATCTTTCCAGCTTCCCCAGCACCGCCTAATAATCGATGTTGCAACAAGGTGGAACTCCACACTGCACATGCTTCAGAGGCTGTGCGAACAGAGGCGTGCTGTTATGTATTTGTGGGAGGATACACATACACGGGCAGGCAGTTGGATGGCAGACATGGAGTTGTCAGGTGTGCAGTGGTCGAAGCTACAAGACCTGTGTCAAGTCCTTCAGTGTTTTGAGGAATGCACAAGCCTGGTTAGTGCAGACGATGCCATCATAAGCATGAGCATCCCCCTAATGCGTCTGCTGATGCAAAGTTTGACACACATAAAGGAGCAGGCGTCTGCAGCCGAGGACGAGGGAAGCCTTGTTGACAGTCAACCATTGTCTGCTCAGGGAAGTCTCCTGGACGAGGTGACAGACAAAGAGGAGGAGGATGAGGAGGATGATGGGGATGAATATTTATGGGAGGAGGAAGCTTCTCAGGGGGCAATAGAAACTGGTGGCATTGCAAGGTCAGGTACAGGACTTTTGAGGGAGACAAGTGATGTTGATTTGCCAGAAAGTGCTCCTCAACCCAGCACAAGCAGTGCATTGACACCTGGAACATTGGCCCACATGGTGGATTATGCCTTGCGTATCCTAAAACGGGACCCCCGCATTATCAAAATGATGACCGATGACGATTACTGGTTGGCCTGCCTCCTGGATCCATGCTATAAAGGGAAATTGCAAAATATCATGCCACATGAGAACCTTGAGCAAATATTGGCTACCAAACAAGCAACTCTTGTAGACCATTTGGTTCAGGCACTCCCAGCACACAGCGGCGGTGATGGTTCTCACACGAGCTGCAGGGGGCAACATGGCAGAGGTGTTAGAGGTGCACAAATCAGAAGTGGCGTTGGACAGAGGGGTTTTAAGACCAGGTGGAGTGATTTCGCAATGACCGCAGACACGACAGGTACTGCATCATCAATTCAAAGTGACAGGAGACAACATTTGTCCAGTATGGTTACTAGCTATTTTTCCTCCCTTATCGATGTTCTCCCTCACACGTCATTCCCATTTGATTACTGGGCATCCAAAATAGACACCTGGCCTGAATTGGCAGAATATGCATTACAGGAGCTTGCTTGCCCAGCTGCTAGCGTGCTATCAGAAAGAGTATTCAGTGCTGCTGTTTCAATACTGACCGAAAAAAGGACTCGTCTGGCTACCCAAAATGTTGATGATCTAACCTTCATTAAAATGAACCAATCATGGATTTCTAATTATTTTGCCCCACCTTTCCCTGCTGACACCTAGCTTTCCTGTAAAAAGGTCTTGCTTTTGGACTCGTCTTACTGACTGCTCCAATTTCTCCATTTGCAGCTGCTGTATGTCCACCATAGGCCATTTTTAAATGGGCTGACTCCCCCCACGGGGCCGTGGTCACCACTTGGCGCAAGCACCCGTGCGAGTGCCGTTTGGCTGAACAGGTGGGTGTGCCCACTTTTGGGCGACGGCACTGGCACAGGGTCCCTCATAGTACAATGAAGTGTCTCTGGCGGCGGTGGTGCATACCCAACATCAGACACACCGTCGTAACAAGAGGGGCCCTGGGCCTGTACCGCCGCCCACGAGAGAGTGTTCCCCCCCAGCTCAAACAGTGCTCTACCACTTGCAAAATTACCTCTCACTGCTCCACCACTGTTTAGTCTGTGCTGTTAAATCCTTCAATGGCACTGCTAATACCAATTTGTTGACATGATTGATTCTAGTAAAAATATTAAGGGGCCCTGTCCTACATTTACACCAGTTAATACTTTGCGCCAACTACCACTGTCTGCAAGTCAGCAGAGGAGCCCACCCCTGTACCTAGGTATGCCACCTGTTTATTTGTGATTTTTTTTTTTTGCCAGACATTAACCTCACTTTATTATTTTGGTCTACTAACTGTGTCAGACACTACTTACAGTTGTCCTCCACTGAACAAAGCTAGGCCGCCTGCATACTCCTGTAACCTATTTTAAACTGCATTTTGCCTATTACTTTTTTGGCCCTACTAACTATGTCTGCCCCTCATTGCAATCATCCTTCGCTGAACACACCAATGCTGCCTGTGTACCCCTGTAACCTATTTTAAACTGCATAGAGCCAACTTTTTTATTTTAGGCCTAGTAAGTCTGTCTGCGGTCCCTCCTTGCAATCTTCCTCCGCTGACCAAACCAATGCTGCATGTGTACCCCTGTAACCTATTTTAAACTGCATAGAGCCAACTTTTTTATTTTAGGCCTAGTAAGTCTGTCTGCGGTCCCTCCTTGCAATCGTCCTCCGCTGACCAAACCAATGCTGCCTGTGTACCCCTGTAACCTATTTTAAACTGCATAGAGCCAACTTTTTAATTTTAGGCCTAGTAAGTCTGCGCCACTCCTTCCAATTGTCCTCCGCTGACCACACCAATGCTGCCTGTGTACCCCTGTAACCTATTTTAAACTGCATAGAGCCAACTTTTTAATTTTAGGCCTAGTAAGTCTGCGCCACTCCTTCCAATTGTCCTCCGCTGACCACACCAATGCTGCCTGTGTACCCCTGTAACCTTTTTTAAACTGCATTGAGCCAACTTTTTTGGTTAACGCCTACTACCTGTGTCTGTCTGCGCCATTCAATACAGCTGTCCTCCTCTGAAAAAAGCTGAGCTTCAATTGTCAGGTTTTCAGCCTATAGGAATTTGAAAACTGCATTGGGGCTACTAGTTTGGTTGGGCCTACAAACGGTGTCTGCCGCTACTTGCTGTTCTCCTGGTTTTTATCCTGAGCTTCTATCTTCAGGCTTTCAGCCTGTATTTAGAATATTAAACTGCATTTAGGCTACTAGTTTGGTTGGGCCCTACTAACGGTGTCTGCCTCTCCTTGGTGTTGTACTCCACTGAACAAAGCTGAGCTTCAATCTTCAGGATTTCAGCCTATATTTACAAATTTTAAACTGCATTTGGCCTACTAGTCTGCTTGGGCCCTACTAACGGTGTCTGCCGCTCCTTGATGTTCTCCTCCACTGAACAAAGCTGAGCTTCAATCTTCAGGCTTTCGGCTTATATTTTTAATATGAAACTGCATTTAGCCTACTAGTTTGGTTGGGCCCTACTAACGGTGTCTGCTGCTCCATGGTGTTCTCCTCCACTGAACAAAGCTGAGCTTCAATCTTCAGGCTTTCGGCCTATATTTACAAATTTTAAACTGCATTTGGCATACTAGTTTGGTTGTGCCTACTAATGGTGTCTGCCGCTGCTTGCTGTTGTCCTCCACGGAAAAAAGCTGAGCTTCAATCTTCAGGCTTTCGGCCTATATGTACAAATTTTAAACTGCATTTGGCCTACTAGTTTGGTTGGGCCCTACTAACGGTGTCTACCACTCCTTGGTGTTCTCCTCCACTGAACAAAGCTGAGCTTCAATCTTCAGGCTTTCGGCTTATATTTTTAATATGAAACTGCATTTGGCCTGCTAGTTTGGTTGGGCCCTACTAATAGTGTCTGCCGCTCCTTGGTGTTGTCCTCCAAGGAAAAAAGCTGAGCTTCAATCTTCAGGCTTTCGGCTTATATTTTGAATATGAAAATGCATTTGGCCTGCTAGTTTGGTTGGGCCCTACTAACGGTGTTTGCCGCTCCTTGGTGTTGTCCTCCAAGGAAAAAAGCTGAGCTTCAATCTTCAGGCTTTCGGCCTATATCAGATATTAAACTACATTTGGTCTACTAGTTTGTTTGGGGCCTACTAACGGTGTCTGCCGCTCCTTGGTGTTGTCCTCCAAGGAAAAAAGCTGAGCTTCAATCTTCAGGCTTTCGGCTTATATTTTTAATATGAAACTGCATTTGGCCTGCTAGTTTGGTTGGGCCCTACTAACGGTGTCTGCCGCTCCTTGGTGTTGTCCTCCAATGAAAAAAGCTGAGCTTCAATCTTCAGGCTTTTGGCCTATATCAGATATTAAACTGCATTTGGCCTACTAGGATGGTTGGGGCCTACTAACGGTGTCTGCCGCTCCTTGGTGTTGTCCTCCAAGGAAAAAAGCTGATCTTCAATCTTCAGGCTTTCAGCCTATATCAGATATTAAACTGCATTTGGCCTACTAGTTTGGTTAGGCCCTACTAACGGTGTCTGCCGCTCCTTGGTGTTCTCCTCCACTGAACAAAGCTGAGCTTCAATCTTCAGGCTTTCGGCATATATTTACAAATTTTAAACTGCATTTGGCATACTAGTTTGGTTGGGCCCTACTAAAGGTGTCTACCGCTGCTTGGTGTTGTCCTCCACGGAAAAAAGCTGAGCTTCAATCTTCAGGCTTTCGGCCTATATTTACAAATTTCAAACTGCATTTGGCCTACTAGTTTGGTACGGCCCTACTAACGGTATCTGCTGCTCCTTGGTGTTCTCCTCCACTGAACAAAGCCGAGCTTCAATCTTCAGGCTTTCGGCTTATATTTTTAATATGAAACTGCATTTGGCCTACTAGTTTGGTTGGGCCCTACTAACGGTGTCTGCCGCTCCTTGGTGTTGTCCTCCAAGGAAAAAAGCTGAGCTTCAATCTTCAGGCTTTCGGCTTATATCAGATATTAAACTGCATTTGGCCTACTAGTTTGGTTGGGGCCTACTAACGGTGTCTGCCGCTCCTTGGTGTTGTCCTCCAAGGAAAAAAGCTGAGCTTCAATCTTCAGGCTTTCGGCTTATATTTTTAATATGAAACTGCATTTGGCCTACTAGTTTGGTTGGGCCCTACTAACTGTGTCTGTCGCTCCTTGGTGTTGTCCTCCAAGGAAAAAAGCTGATCTTCAATCTTCAGGCTTTCAGCCTATATCAGATATTAAACTGCATTTGGCCTACTAGGATGGTTGGGCCCTACTAACGGTGTCTGCCGCTCCTTGGTGTTCTCCTCCACTGAACAAAGCTGAGCTTCAATCTTCAGGCTTTCGGCCTTTATTTACAAATTTTAAACTGTATTTGGCATACTAGTTTGGTTGGGCCCTACTAACGGTGTCTACCGCTGCTTGGTGTTGTCCTCCACGGAAAAAAGCTGAGCTTCAGTCTTCAGGCTTTCGGCCTATATTTACAAATTTTAAACTGCATTTGGCCTACTAGTTTGGTACAGCCCTTCTAACGGTGTCTGCCGCTCCTTGGTGTTGTCCTCCAAGGAAAAAAGCTGAGCTTCAATCTTCAGGCTTTTGGCCTATATCAGATATTAAACTGCATTTGGCCTTCTTGTTTGGTTGTGCCTACTAACGGTGTCTGCCGCTGCTTGGTGTTGTCCTCCACGGACAAAAGCTGAGCTTCAATCTTCAGGCTTTCGGCCTATATTTTTAATATGAAACTGCATTTGGCCTATTAGTTTGGTTGGGCCCTACTAACGGTGTCTGCCGCTCTTTGGTGTTCTCCTCCACTGAACAAAGCAGTGCCGCCTCTTTACTCCTGTTACCAATTTTGAACTTTATTTGGCCCACTTTATTATTTGGGCCTACTATCTGTGTCTGCCTCTCATTACAGTTGTCCTCCACTGAACAAAGCAATGCCGCCTGGTTAGTCCTGTTACCAATTTAGCCCGCTTTATTATTTGGGCCTATATCTGTGTTTCCTCCTCATCCTGCCCATTGCCCAGCCAGTGCTACATGAGTCTGCTGGTACATTGACTCAGACCACTACATTCCCCTTGCACTCTACACAGCCAGAATCTTACCCTGCTGAAAGTCAGGTGCCCCTTCCCGCATACTATACCACCTTACACGGGGACAAGGAGGAAGGCGCAGATGAAAGTGCAGGTTCCTTCATCAGGTGGAGAGGGCATACTCGTTGGCGACGTCACTGTCACAGGGCCCCTCATAGTATGCAAAAGTGTCTATGCCGGTGGGAGGTGCCCCCGCCGTCAAACAAAACGCCGTACTTTAAGGGGCCCTGTGCCAGTGCTAATGCGAACGAGTGGGCCCCCCTGCTTGCTCAGGATCACAGCACTTGCAAAGTTGAAATACTGACCTCTCCCTGCTCCACCGCCGTGACGTAGTCCGCGTTTCCTGGGCCCACGAAAAACTTGAGCCAGCCCTACCCCCCACAACTTTAGCCAAATGACCCCCAATTTTCAATGCCTAACTATTATTATAAGGTAAATTAAGATTCACAAGCTTAAGTGACACGAATTGATGTTTTTGACATTAAAATGGGCACTGTAGGTATTTTCCTGTCATCCACTCACTGCCGACTTTGCTTCCCCATTGACTTACATTGGGTTTCGTGTTTCGGTCGATCCCCACCTTTGCGCGATAATCGGCCGATTTCACTCGACTCGACTTTTGACAAAGTCGGGTTTCGCAAAACCCGACTCGATCCTAAAAAAGTAAAAGTCGCTCAAACCTAGTCTGAATGCATTTGGAACACCCTATAAAGCCGCTGGAAGTGCCCTTTTGTGGCACTTTTAGTGAGGAGTATGGATGGCCTCCCTGTGTGGGGCCCTGTAAAGTTCGTTTTTATAGGTTTCCACTCAAATAAACCCTTTAGGTTACTAGTGCATTTGTTTGCAAACACGTGATGGAAATGGAATGCCAGGTGGATGGCATACGCCTACTATATGATAGCATGCAAGGAAAAAAATTGCTCAATCGCAATACACTTGCATTCCACACGGAATACCAATCGCAGAACACTCGACCGACTCTCCTGCTTGAATATCAGACCGCTTGTGTGTCCCCAACCTAAAAGTGGACTTTTTCCAATGGATTTAATAAAAATTAAAAATGTTACAGCTGCTGATATCACATAACAATTTTTGCATTTGCACAGTGTGAATAAGGTTATGGAGTCAAATTTCCATAGAACCTTCTATGTACAGGGGTTGACACTGATAATTTATATGATGAGAGGATACATAACATATAAGCAAAGTAATAAAACAAAATATTTATCAGCTATTTTGCTTTTATTTTACCATTATCCATCGTGCATTATACAGTATTTCGATTCCATGTATGGCAGATGTCTCACAGAAGCTTCCAAAAGAAGAAGCTTATCTAAGGGGGGGCAGGCGGGGCATGTGTCCTAAGAGTAAAGGGCAGGGGGCACTGGTGGGGCCACTGGGGCAGTCAGCAGAGAGAAGCTCCACAGTACTGCCTGTGCACGGATGAGCTTTCAGTCGATCAGTGCACATTAATGGCCTCTACTAGTGTTGAGCACTCCGATACTGCAAGTATCAGGTATCGGCCGATATTTGCTGTATCGGAATTCTAATACCGAGTTCCGATATTTTTGCGATATCGGAAATCAGAATCGGAAGTGTGCGGTGCGTATGGTTCCCAGGGTCTGGAGGAGAGGAGACTCTCCTTCAGGCCCTGGGATCCATATTCATGTAAAAAATAAATAATAAAAATAAAAAATATTGATATACTCACCCCTCCGGCGGACCCTGGACCTTAGCGATGTAACCGGCAGCCTCCGTTCCTAAGAATGAGTGAGTGTAGGGCCTGCGATGACGTCGCGGCTTGTGATTGGTCGCGTGAGCGGTCACATGAGCGGTCACGTGACCAATCACAAGCCACGACGTCATCGAAGGTCCTTCACTCTGCATTCCTAGTGTTATGGAAATATTTGGGTTGGATAAATCTTATCCCTGTGTGTGCTGCGGCCGCTCCCAATTAGACTGAGTATTTTGAGCGCTCATCAAGAATAATGGACTGTACACAACTGTGACAGAACAACATTCCATCAATACTGGTACTTTATTGTACATACATAGTTTTATATTTTCACATAGAAAGGAGTGGTTAGGGGTTGTCAGGGGTGGTTAGTTAATTACCATATTGTCTAGCTCTTCTGTCATTGGTTATCTAAACATATATGGAATATTGTGATTAATGCTCATATGACAGCGGATTAAGCAACTAAACTTGAGTTCTGAATCTAGGACAAAGTGGAGACATTTGATCAGCAGTCACCAAACAACTGACACTATTCCGCTTTTTGGGATGGAAAACCCCATATGATCTGTCTTGGTTATATCAGTTCGTGTCAGTCATTTTAAACCATTGATTATAATGTATATATTAGCTGTGAGCATATAAGTATATATATGATTATAGAGGAGTATACATGCAAGTGAGATCTACATGATATATATATTTCTATCACAAGCCCCCCTTAGATATCACTTGCCCTAATCCTAGCCTCCTGTCCCAAAGCGCTGCAACTCTTTTGTGCTGTCGGCGAACTGACACAAGCCTAACGCCTGTGCCCCACTCCGTACAGACTTTTCGCAAATGGGCGGTCAGGAGATCTGTCCCTAACGGGGGTTCGTTGCAATCAGTCTCTTAGTCAATAGCATGTGTAGTGAGCGATGTGTAGTCTTTATCAGGTAGGTCATCTTTTCGGTCAGGCCGCAACATCATTCTGGCTTGGATGTCATCTTCTGGTAGGGGAGCTTTCTTGCAATGCGATGAGTGGATCCAAGTGGGTCTTCCTTCCAGCTTCACAGAGTTTGGTGTCATCAGCAGCACTTGAGCAGGGCCATCAGATCTGGGATCGAGTGGTGTTCTCCTTACAAGCTTTTTCACCAACACCCAGTCTCCTGGCTTCTAGGAGTGCATACCGGACACTGTATCTGGATCTGGCAATGAAGAAAAAAACTCGAGAATGGATGTTAGCAAGTTTCTTGGTGATTTCAATTACATAAGCAGACAAAGTATCATATTACATAGTCAGCTGCCGAGGGAAAGGATACCCCTAACCTGGGACTGGACACAAACAAAATTTCATATGGTGACTGCTTTGCTGGGCCTCTGGAAGTATGCCTTACACTAAGTAGTGTGACTGGGAGTGTGTAGGCCTAAGTCTGACCCTACTGCTGACTAGATCTCTCATGTGAGGTTTGCTGTGAATGTGGGTCCCTGGTCACTCTCTATCACTTCTGGGACCCCATAGCTGCATATCTCGCATCTGAGAGTAGCTTCTTTGCAGTAGTCTTTGCTGACTGGTTCTTCACTGGGAAAGCTTCTGGCTGCCATCCTGAGAACATGTCCACGGCCACAAGGGCATATTTGAAACCTCCACTTGGCGGCATCTGGATGTGGTCTATCTGGATCCTCTGGAAGGGGGTACAGTGGTCTAGCAAGTTGATGTGTGAGAACTTTCTTCATTCTTCCAGGGTTGCATTTGCCACAGGTCAGATAGCTGTTTATGAACTTGGCTGTTAGGGTGGAGATTTCTGGAGCGAACCAGTAAGAACCAATCGGATCATTCATCTGTGTCTTTAATCTGTGTGTGGGCCCATGTGCCCACTGGACCACCATAGGGTACATGCTTCGGGGTAAACAGGGTTTGTAGTCCATTTAGTATACCCTTCCTTCTTCATGTGTTGCTCACTTCTGCATCCAGCATTCCTTCTTGTCCTTTGGGGCTTGCTCTTGCAGCTTTTTTGAGCAGATCCCAGGATGTCATCTTGTCAGGTTTCCTGTCTTCAGCCGTCCTGTAGTAGCCGTCCGGCTCTACGACCTCTTCCACTTGTCCATATTGTCTTCCCTTGACTGTTTCTTTGGCTGCCATATCCGCCATGTTGTTGCCTCGTGCCCCTACTGTGTTCAGTTTTCCATGCGCTTTGACTTTTAGTATTGTCACCACTTTTGGAAGTTGAAGTGTGTTCAGCAGGTCCTTAATGGCTCCATGATGCTTCACGGTTGTTCCGCTTGCTGTGAGGAAGTCCCTTGCAGCCCAGATGGGTCCGAAGTCGTGTGCTATGCCATGCAAGTATCTTGAATCGGTATACATTTTCTCAGTCTTGTCTTCTGCCATCTGGTAGGCCTTCATCAGCGCTATCAGTTCTGCTTCCTGGGCTGACAGACTGGGTGGCAGACTTCTGGACCACAGGATCTCTTGATTGCCGGTCGCTGCACCTCCCGTGTGGAATCTTCCTTCATCATCTGCAAATCTGGAGCCATCCACATAGAGGATCAACTCTGGGTTGGTCAGTGGCTCTTCTGCCACCTTGGGTAGTCCTGCTGTTTCCTGTTGCATGATGCTGAAGCAATCATGGTCATCCGTCTGGAGCAAATTCAGATCCCTGCAGAAGGTATCATGCAGATTCTGATCAGACTTTTTATCTGAAGGTCCATATCTGTATCCCCCCTTGGGAGTGGGAGTAGAGTGGACGGGTTGAGGACTGTGCATCTGGTGATGGTGACATTGTCGGGCAGGAGTAGAGAGCACTGGAGGCGAAGATGCCTGGCGGTGGAGAGATGTTTTGGCTGGGTTTTGGTTGAGGATTGCTGAGATGCCATGCAGAGCCAGGATTTCCAATGGTTTTTCCACTGATGTCAGTAGTCCTGTCCAGGAGGGCGTGTGCTGCAACTGCTGCTCTCATGCGGGAGGAAGAGGCTCCCCTTGCAACTGGATCCAGGCAAGCTGAAAAGTAGTCCGAAAGTCTCTGCTTTCCCCCCTGAAGCTGCGTCAGGACTCCAGTAGCAAGGCCTTCTCTTCTCATCAAGTAGAGACGGAATGGCTTCTCGTAGTCAGATAGGCCTAGTGCTGGCGCTGAGACTACAGAGCCTTTTAACTTCTTGAACGAACTGAAGGCTGCATCTGTCAGGAGGAACGGGGTCACGCTGACGTATTCACACAGAGGCTGCATTAGGACGGAAGCATCAGGGATCCAGGCTCTGCAATACGAAACTAGACCAAGGAAGGCCTGTAGCACCTTTGGAGTTGTTGGAGGGACCATCTTCTCCACTGTGGTCTTCCGGTCATCTGTCAGGCGTTTCGCCTGATGAGCAATACAGTGTGTCTGGAACGTAACTTGCTTCAGACACCACTGGACTTTGTTCTTTGAGATCTTGCAGTGCTGCTCTGCCAGGAAGAGTAGGAGATACAAGGAATGGGCTTTACACGCATCAAAGTCAATTGCACAAAGAAGTAGATTGTCCATGTATTGTAGCAGGGCTACTTCTGCATGTTCTGTGACCCAGTTGTTGAGGACTGTGGACATTGCTTTGGTGAACTGTGAAGGGCTGTTCTGGGCCCACTGTGGCATCACTGTCCATGTGTGGTGTCCCCCCTGGTGCATTAAGGCAAACAGGAACTGGTCTTCCGGATGAAGGGGAACACTGGAGAAAACATTAGCCAGGTTGTTCACTGTGAACACTTTTGCTGTGGCAGGCACATTTGAGAGCATAGTGTGCGGATTCGGCATAATTGCAGTTTCAAACACCGTGGCGCCATTCACAGCTCTCAGGTCATATACCATTCTGAACTTGGCTGACTCTCCTTTTACAGTCTTTTTCTTGACGGGGAAAAGTGGGGTATTGCAAGGCAATGTGCGAGGAACAATGATTCCTATTTCCAGGTAGACCTTCAGTTGGTCAGAGGCAGCTTGACTCTAGGCCTGGCCTGGGCCTTACGAGGGTACGGGGTACATGGCTTGAGTGACACCCGTACTGGGGCAACTTGAGGTTTTCTCACGTGCTGGGGTCCCTTAGACCATAGACTTTCTGGTACTACGTCCAGTACCTCCTTGAGTAGGCCTCATCGGTTGCTTAAAGTTCTTGTAGGGCGACCAGCATGATTCTTCTTGGGTCAGGGATGAAAAAAGTGTCACTGTCCCATCTTCGTGGAACACTGTGGTTGCCTTCAGCTTCTGCAGTAGGTTCGCTCCCAGCAGGTTGAGTGGAAGTTCCTTGACACCACAAACTGGGACAGGATAGAGTGTCCTGGCTGAGTGCACACGCTCAGTGAATTTGTAAGCTGAGAATGTCTGACTTGACCATCAATGCCCATGCGAGACACAGAGGATTCCAATAGGCAGGTGGGATCAGCGAGTTCCACAGGTGTCATCACACTTCTGGCTGCACCACTTTGGATCTGACAACGCCATCCACTTTAAGGGTAATTTGAGGTATTGGTCCTGCAGATGAAGTTTTACATGTCAGGAGCGTAGTGTCTTGGGGACCTGGCTTGCTTGCCTCTGTCCTATGGACTGGGTACTTCACTGCTTTCTGCACTTCTTCCTTGACCGGTTTCTCTGGACCAACTCTTGGGTTGCATGGGTCCAGTCTCTTCGGGGGCGTGGGTGCTTTTCACTGGTTCTGGAAATGGCCAAACTTGCCACAGATGTAACACTTGACACTTCTTCTGTCTTTGTAGGGTGGTTGCGCTTCCAGGTCAGTGGTCACCATGAGAGGGGCTGTCTTCTGCACCCCTGGTTGGGACTCAATCCCTTTGACTACTGTGGACAACGGCATGATGGGTACTGCAGCGGCAGCGGGGTCCGGCCTGCTGATTGAAGCTGCGGTGGTAAGACAGGGCCTGCAGGTGCATTCGTGGCGAGGCCCGGGGGTGCCATGAGACCGGCGGCTGCATCCAACCCAAGGTCTTGGGGCATTACAGGGGCTGCGGCTGCATCTGCCATCACTTCTTACCCCTGGTCTGACATAGCTTCTCCCCTTTGCTAACCTTATTGAGGTCGGTGTCTCCTCTCTGGAGTCTGCAGCGGTTCTTCCGGTGTATTGATCGGCACTTTGCAGCGTCTTCACCTCTGGCTCCCCTTCCGGCGTTGTCAGCAGCACGGCACCCGTTTCCTTCTTTGCGCTCTTTTGTGGTGCTATAATGGTGGCAATTTTGGTGACAATCGGCAATAAACAGTCTCCTAGGTGCACATGAAACATTTTTGCTGGGTCAGTCCACTGCCATTGACCTGTTCTCAGGCCTAACCACTATCAGTGGTTTCCTAATTGGCTGTCTCAGTCCATGCACAAAGGCCTGTGCCAACATTTGCCTGTGTATCTGATCATGAATGGTGAAGCCCAAGTCTTGGAATACTTGCATTACTCTGCCATGAAACTTCTTCACAGACTCTGTCCTTTCCCGACTCATGTCATGTAAGCTGAGGGCCTGTCTGGCCAGCCTGCCTTTGGCCCACTCTCTGAGTTGTTCAATTAGCTGTGGCCCTGACTCCCAAGCGTGTACATCTAATTCTGCTGGAAGTTTGAATTGTTCCTTCATGATTGGCCAGAGTTCATCACCTGCTTCTATTTCCATTCATGGCCCAGAGATCATTCCAGGTGGCTGCATATTTTTGCTGCTTCTGCTACATTCTTCGGTAAAATGGCATGGGATGCATCCCTGGGTCTGGAAGATTGTCACCTGACTTGAAGTGCAGTGCACATAGTGTAATGGTGGTGCCTCTATCTGCCCCTGCATTCTTGGTGCCTGTGGGTTTCTTTTCTAATACTGGACAGCATGTATGATGTTCCCTCTTCATCTTCATCAGAGGAATAGTTGTGATAGCTTGTACTGGGGTCATACACTGACTGATTTTGGACTTAGAAGTTGCTTATTTATGTGAGGATGTCTCCCCCCTTGCTGAAGCTATGATGGATTAGGCTTATAGTTCTATGTTGATGTGAATGTAGGCAGCTCTGACTGGTGCTGAAGTTGTACATTATCAATACATGGTGATATCATTCCTCCCCCCTCTGCACCCAGGGCTGAGCTGTCTGCTGCCTGATATGTCTGGGGGCTGCCCACTGCATTGTGTGTAGGGGGATTTTCACCTTCTTTCCCTGATATCACAACTGGCAATGGCTAGACTGTGCCAGGGGCATAGAAAGGGAAACCTTGTGCTGTAAGCACCATATTGTTCGAATTGGGCGTTGGCCCAGCCGGCAACGAAGAGGAAAAAAGAGGAAGAAGAAGGAGGAGGGGTTGACGAGTGAGACAAAGGAATAGTAGGAGGGGAGAGAGAATGTGGACAAGAGGGAGGAGAAGATGGGAGGTGTGGAAGGGAGAGAGAGGGAGGAGAAGAGAGGAGTGGAGAAGGAGGGGAGAGAGAGGGTGAGGAGAGATGGGTGTGGAGAAGGAAAAGAAGGAAGAGAAAGATGTGGTGGGGGAGTGGAGAAGGAGGGAGGAGAAGATGGAGGGTGTGGAGGAGAGAGATAGAGAGGGGGAGAGAGAGAAGAGAAAAGTGTGGAGGAAGAGGAGAGGAAAAGAGAGCGAGGGAGAAGAATGCAGAGAGAAAAGACTGACAACAGAATGAGAACAATAGAGTGGAGCAATGATGCCTTCTCCCTGTAGGGAGAGACGGGGTGCACCACATACTGTGCAAAAAAAAAACAACTACCTATACCATGGATCTTGATAAAAGCAGACTGCGCAGATCCAGTATTTCCCATCTTATACACACAAAAAACACTTCCTGGTTTGCTCACATAACTTTCTGTACCACCTAAACGATGTAAGCTCTGCTGCCACTTCATACCATGTATTGGCATTCAGCAATCTAACATCAGCTAACTTCCCTTATTTTCCTTTCTACGTCATGCCACTCCGCAGCTTGAAGTCTGCCATTCTAATGAATTTCACGTACTTTATACCTTCCAAAATTCTTCACATACTTAACACCTTCGTGTTCTGCCACTATCTAGGGGCTGTTTTCTCATCAGGAAGTAAAAGACCCTCCTGTTGCTCGGCCAAAAATTGAAAAACACACAAAAAAGAAAAAAAGAAAACAGTACTAAAAAAAACCTTCTAAAAATGAGTATATAAAACTCTAAGAAAAACCCAAAACGATAAGAAAAACTGTCAAAAACTTAGTTCACAACCAAAAACTGAAAATTTTGATACAAAGGAAAAATAACTTTTTCCCCAAAAAAGTAAAAAGGTAAAGAGATTGAAGATTGAGGAAAACTTAATTAAAAACTTTAAAATGCCACAAAAAGTAAAAGACCCTTTAAGAGAGTAAAAAAAAAATTAAAAATTAAAACGGCTTTTCTCTTCTCCTTTTTTCTTTTAGAATCTCTGCGCTCAAATACAGTCAGAGATACACTTCCTCTTTTATATGCTGCTGTATGCTATTGCAATAATATCAAATGTCACTAAAATCACGTATCTGAAAACACGTATGTCGCACCAAAAATGATAGATACAATCACTTCTTCACAAATAGCTACACATAGCTAGCATTGCAGCTGAAAACAGCCAGAAAAAAAAACCCAGATGTGACAGTGTGATTTACAATGCATATCTCTCCTTCAGCAGCCGAAAAAGAGGAAGTTCAAGAGAGAAGAGAAAAAAACCCAAAACTTTCTCTTACTATTTCATGCTTCTTAAAGAAGCAACACTTGACAGACAGAAACAGATAGACAATCCGAGAGATGACCTTTTAAATTCTGTGACACGTGCAGGTTGCGCTGGGAACAGACAACTATCAATCGCACTGGCACGCATATGCCGGACTTACCACCCTCCGCTCCGGTCGTCGTGACTGGCCCCCGGCTACGGGGATCTGTGGCAGCCCTCAAAGCTATCACCATCCGAGCCTGGAACATGGAACTGCCTGTCCCGAGACCTTCTGTCTCTCCTATTGCACGGGAATCTGTGATAGCTTATTCAGCGATTTGACCTCCTGCTGTCCGTTACCCAGCCACCACAAACAAAAGTCACTATTCATTCCTCTCTCGGATTTTACACAAACACAGAACACATACACGGCACACAGCAGACACCTCCCAGGGTCTGTATTCGGCTTCGGACTTTTTACACTACCTGGGAATTGGTGACCACACCTGACCGGCAAGAGGCATAGACAACGACTGGGCACAGGGGACTTTCAGGTAAGATGATAACATTTTCTTACCTTACTTATGGAGCTGCGCAGTCTCCGCCCGTGAACCAAGGCCATGGCAACACCTCCTTCTCTCCGGTCAGTAGTGGGTCCCTGTGTGCGTTTCATCCGTGCCTCGCTGTTGGGGGCCATTATGTTATGGAAATATTTGGGTTGGATAAATCTTATCCCTGTGTGTGCTGCGGCCGCTCCCAATTAGACTGAGTATTTTGAGCGCTCATCAAGAATGGACTGTACACAACTGTGACAGAACAACATTCCATCAATACTGGTACTTTATTGTACATACATAGTTTTATATTTTCACATATAAAGGAGTGGTTAGGGGTTGTCAGGGGTGGTTAGTTAATTACCATATTGTCTAGCTCTTCTGTCATTGGTTATCTAAACATATATGGTATATTGTGATTAATGCTCATATGACAGCGGATTAAGCAACTAAACTTGAGTTCTGAATCTAGGACAAAGTGGAGACATTTGATCAGCAGTCACCAAACATCTGACACTATTCCGCTTTTTGGGATGGAAAACCCCATATGATCTGTCTGGGTTATATCAGTTCGTGTCAGTCATTTTAAACCATTGATTATAATGTATATATTAGCTGTGAGCATATAAGTATATATATGATTATAGAGGAGTATACATGCAAGTGAGATCTACATGATATATATATTTCTATCACACTAGGGAACGGAGGCAGACGCTTGGACCGGTGAGAGCCGGGGCCGTCAGAGGGGTGAGTATATCAATATTTTTTATTTTTATTCTTTATTTTATACATGAATATGGATCCCAGGGCATGAAGGAGAGTTTCCTCTCCTTCAGACCCTGGGAACCATTCCGATATTTTGTGTCCCATTGATATGCATTGGTATCGGGTATCGGTATCGGCGATATCCGATACTTTTTGGGTATCGGCCGATCCAATCCGATACCGATACCTTTGCATATCGGAAGGTATCGCTCAACACTAGCCTCTACACTACGGAAGAGGAACCCTCATTGCCCTGCCTGAGTGAGAGAATGCAGCCTAGCGCAGGTTGGCCAAGCATGAGCCAATCGGTATAGGCTTATTTATTCAGTCACTGCTACATCAACCTTGGAAATGCTGCAACCATAGGGGCGGCTATAGGGACCTGATGGCTGCACTGCTGTCAGCTGTACATCAGTGAAGTAAAGCACAGTGAAAAGGATGTAAGGAACATCATGTGATGAGTGTGGCTTAATACAAAGGGGCATGGCTTTTCAGGGACTCTACGGTTTAGTGCAGGAAAGAAGCCTGGTGGTTACCAAGGTCAACAGTATGGAAAAGAAGGCAGGCAGGTAAGTATAGCACTGTGATGTGAAGTGGGGTCCATTCTATGGGTGTATGTGTGCATCATGTGTAGTATCTTAGTGGTCACTGGCTGGTGCAGTAATAGTCTTGGGGATTGACATGTTCAGGTGACGGCAATATGATTAACGTGTGTGTAGTATTACAATTCTGGTGCATTATATAAAGGCAAATATATTTATTGTTTACATGAAATAACTAATCTTTCCAGAGTGACCTAGTTCTCTTGATCACCCTGGGGCAGACCTGGGCAAAGTGTAGCCTGCGGACAGAGACAGCTGAAGAGTAGTGTTGAGCGATACCTTCCGATATCGGAAAGTATCGGTATCGGAAAGTATCGGCCGATACCGTCAAAGTATCGGATCTAATCCGATACCGATACCCGATCCCAATGCAAGTCAATGAGACGAAAATATCGGAATTAAAATAAACCCTTTCTTTTCTTGTAGGTTAATTCTACATGAAGGAAAACAACTAAGAATAATGTAGGATGTATTGGGGGACGTGGCGGAGACATTAAAGGCACAGAGGTTTAGCCCAATCAAATAGAATAGCAGGATTTTTATTTTTTTTTATGACGTTCGGCGTTAGAAAGATTTTGACTATGTTATTTTTTATTTTTTTATTTTGTCAGATATTGATGTTTCACTACTTCCACGCCCTTCACCTTCTTTTTTACTTCTCCCACACTTTCTTCTTCATTATCCTCATCATCAGCTTCTTTGACATCAACTAATCTTATTCATCTTCTTCTTCATCTTCTACCTATTATTTTTTTTCTTACAATGTTCATATTCTTTTTATTTAACTATTATCTTCTTCATATTCTACTTCTTCATCATATTCTTATTTGTGACAGGCATTCCCGTAGTTGTTATCTATAAAAGTTTGAAGATTACACCTTCCGTTCTGCCTGTCACAAAAGAGTTACATTTGTCCGCGTTCACTTTGGCCTGCAGCATCAGGCTTTATCCAGGGGCACCACGAGGAGGAACGGACTCACCCCCATACACTGCTTAGTCTTCTTCTGCTTATAATTTAGATAATATCTTTTGCTCTGATATTTAGTGTTATGCTTAATGTTCTTCTGCTCTTTGTTCTGCAGCCTCTTGTTCTTCTGCTTCTCGGTCTTCCAGGTCGTCTTCGTCTCCAGGGTCGTCGTCTCCGGGGTCGTCGTCATCGGGGTGGTCTTCAGGGTCATCGTCTCCAGGGTCATCATCATCACGGTGGTTGTCGTCTCTGGTGTCGTCGTCATCTTAGGGGTGGTCTTCCGGGTCATCGTGTTTAGTCTCTTGAACTTGGAAATGTAGCAGAAGGTACAAGAAGGCTGAGAAAATGCCGAGAAACAGCTGATGGAACTGGAACTCGGATGGCTACCCGAAGGTCCAAGAGCCAATGGAACTACCGAGGACCAGCTGACGTTACTGGAACCCGGTTACTAAGCAGGAGGTACCCGTGCCTGAAAGCACTACCAAGGACCACCTGACGTTGGTGGAATTCGGATACCCAGAGGGAGGCACCTAAGCCAAAGGCTCTGCCCGGAACCAGCTGACGGTACTGGAACCAGGATGGGGAGCAGAAGGTACAAGAGCAAAAGACACTGCCGAGAACCAGCTGACGGTGCTGGAACCCGGATGGGTAGCCGAAGGTCCAAGAGCCAATGGAACTACCGAGGACCAGCTGACGTTACTGGAACCCGGTTACTAAGCAGGAGGTACCCGTGCCTGAAAGCACTACCAAGGACCACCTGACGTTGGTGGAACTCGGATCCCCAGAGGGAGGCACCTAAGCCAAAGGCTCTGCCCGGAACCAGCTGACGGTGCTGGAACCAGGATGGGGACCTATTCAAGCTTGTCTTCCTAGAGCCCCAACTAGCAGTGTTAGAGCCCAGGGTCAGCTGGAGGAGGAGAGGGAGCAGAGTGTAGGCCGAAGCCTGCACTGGCGGCAGCTTTGGGTCTGTTGTGTCTGCGTGGCAGTTGCAGGACACGTTGCCGGCTGCACAGCAGGGGAACAGCTGGCGGTGCTGAACCCCACTGACACATTGGCGAGGTGTTTGGCTCTGTGCAGCCAGCACATCTGGGCCCCAACTGGCGGTGTTAGAGCCCAGGGTCAGCAGGAGGAGGAGAGGGAGCGGAGTGTAGGCCGAAGCCTAATTGAACCAATTTCAAAGGTAACCTTAAACCCCCCCTCAGGTGTTCCAAACTAGAAGAGCCACAGCTTATGCAGCAGTAGTGCTGCACAAGTCAAAGGTTGCTCTTTTAATTTTTCTCCTTGCACACGCTGAATGAAACATGTATAACATTTAGCCCTTTATACAGTCAAACTGTGTTGGAGGCGCGAGTTCCCTTCGTAATGAGACGCAGCACAGATGTCAAGAATCCCACCTTGGTGCTGGGCGTGGCCTCCTGAGTGTTGTTATTTGCTGTACAAGAGTCTGCGCTGTCGTGTTATCCCTTGGCCTAGCACTGTTAGCGCTGCCCATCTTCTGACATCATTTAATGTCGGCCGGTGCGGTTCGCGATGACCATGAATCCCAGCCCCGCAGTGTCTTAACATTGTTAAAACACTGCGGGGCTGGGATTCATGGCCTGGCGCAGTACATAGGTTCGCCTCTCACACTCGGGTCCTTACACCCGCTTCAGACTGTGCGGCGTCAGCTGATCCCTTATCGCATGCCACGGCCATGAAGCCGCACAGTCTGAAGAAGGCGGAAGGAGATGAGGGACAGGCGAACTTATGCACTGCTCATGCCCATCAATCACACCCTCGCAGTCCAAATAAATAAGACACCGAGGGGCGTTGTGTGGGGCAGGGCGGCCGCAGAGGCGCAGGCAGCCAAACAATGATGCCAGAAGACGGGCAGCGCTACCAAGGGGGTTGCAGCGTGTCATTACAAAGGAACGTCACATCTCCGGGACGGTTAAATGGTCACACAGAGGACACATTTTAGACGTGTTTTCAGTTCCACATGTGCGAGGAGAATACGTTTATGAGCCACCTTGCACACATGCAGCATTACTGCTGTACAAGGTGGCTGGAAAACATACAAATGCCTGGGGGAGGGGGGACAGGTTCCCTTCAATTTCAGTTCTTGTGTCTGCGTGGCAGTTGCAGGACACGATGCCGGCTACACAGCAGGGGAATAGCTGGCAGTGCTGAACCCCACTGACACATTGGCGAGGTGTTTTTCTCTGTGCAGCCAGCACTTCCGGACAGCAACTAGCGGTGTTGGAGCTCGGGCTCTGCAGGTGGAGCAGAGTGTAGGCCGCAGCCTGCACTGGAGCAAGTTGAAAGGGAACCTTTAACCCCCCCCCAGGCGTTTGTAGCTGTAAGAGCCATCTTGTACAGCACTAATGCTGGAAAAGGTAAACTTAGCTCTTTTAGTTATGGTCCTTGCACATGCTGAACCTAACACTTTTGAAATGTGTCCCCTCACACGGTTAAACCGTCCGGTCGGTGGAACTTTCCTTTGTCATGTGACGCAGCACAGCCATCATTCTTACCCCCTTGGCGCCGTGCGCCTCCTCCTCAGCGTTGTTTGAATCTGTCCCGGAGTCAGCGCTGTTATGTTATCCCTTGGCCAGGCACACTTAGCGCTGCCCGTCTTCTGACATCATTTGGTGTCAGGCTGGCTGCGCCTGTGCGGCCGCGCTGGAGGAGATCCCGCCTCGCTGTGTCATCTAATGTAATCACTCTGCGGACCTGTGATCCATGGGCATGAGCAGTGCATATCCTCGCCTCTCACTCCCCTCCCTACGGCTTCTTCAGACTGTGCGGCGTCACGGCCGTGGCATGCTATTAGGGATCAGCTGACAGCGCACAGTCTGAAGAAGGCGTAGGAAGATGAGTGAGAGGCGGAGGTTCAGATATGCACTGCTAATGTCCATGGATCACAGGTCTGCAGTGGGATTTAATCAGAAGACACTACGAGGTGGGATCTCGTCCAGCGCGGCCGCACAGGCGCAGCCATCCTGACACCAAATGATGTCAGAAGACGGGCAGCGCTAAGTGTGCCTGGCCAAGGGATAACATAACAGCGCAGACTCCGGGACAGATTCAAACAACGCTGAGGAGGAGGCGCACGGCGCCAAGGGGGTAAGAATGACGGCTGTGCTGCGTCACATGACAAAGGAAAGTTTCACCGACCGGACGGTTTAACCGTGTGAGGGGACACATTTCAAAAGTGTTAGGTTCAGCATGTTGAAGGAGCACCACGAAAAGAGACACTTTTTCCCTTTGCATCATTACTGCTGCACAAGGTGTCTCCTTCAGTAACAAACGCCTGGGGGGGGGGACAGGTTCCCTTAAATTTAACTTGTTGTGCCTGCGTGGCGGTCGCAGGACACATTGCCGTAAACACAGCAGGGGAGCAGCAGGCATTACTGAACCCCACTAACACATTGGCGAGGTGTTTGGCTCTGTGCGGACAGCACTTCTGGACGGCAACTAGCGGTGTTGGAGCCCAGGGACAGGAGGAGGAGGAGGAGGTGGAGGAGATAGGAGGGATTGCCACACACACAGCTGGGGAACAGCTGACGTTACTGAACCCCAATAACAGAGGAGGGACTGTTGGGACTGTGCGGACAGCACTTCTGGACGGCAACTAGCGGTGTTGGAGCCCAGGGACAGGAGGAGGAGGAGGAGGTGGAGGAGATAGGAGGGATTGCCACACACACAGCTGGGGAACAGCTGACGTTACTGAACCCCAATAACAGAGGAGGGACTGTTGGGACTGTGCGGACAGCACTTCTGGACGGCAACTAGCGGTGTTGGAGCCCAGGGACAGGAGGAGGAGGAGGAGGTGGAGGAGATAGGAGGGATTGCCACACACACAGCTGGGGAACAGCTGACGTTACTGAACTCCAATAACAGAGGAGGGACTGTTGGGACTGTGCGGACAGCACTTCTGGACGGCAACTAGCGGTGTTGGAGCCCAGGGACAGAAGGAGGAGGAGGAGGTGGAGGAGATAGGAGGGATTGCCACACACACAGCTGGGGAACAGCTGACGTTACTGAACCCCAATAACAGAGGAGGGACTGTTGGGACTGTGCGGACAGCACTTCTGGACGGCAACTAGCGGTGTTGGAGCCCAGGGACAGGAGGAGGAGGAGGAGGTGGAGGAGATAGGAGGGATTGCCACACACACAGCTGGGGAACAGCTGACGTTACTGAACCCCAATAACAGAGGAGGGACTGTTGGGACTGTGCGGACAGCACTTCTGGACGGCAACTAGCGGTGTTGGAGCCCAGGGACAGGAGGAGGAGGAGGAGGTGGAGGAGATAGGAGGGATTGCCACACACACAGCTGGGGAACAGCTGACGTTACTGAACCCCAATAACAGAGGAGGGACTGTTGGGACTGTGCGGACAGCACTTCTGGACGGCAACTAGCGGTGTTGGAGCCCAGGGACAGGAGGAGGAGGAGGAGGAGGTGGAGGAGATAGGAGGGATTGCCACACACACAGCTGGGGAACAGCTGACGTTACTGAACCCCAATAACAGAGGAGGGACTGTTGGGACTGTGCAGACAGCACTTCTGGACGGCAACTAGCGGTGTTGGAGCCCAGGGACAGGAGGAGGAGGAGGAGGTGGAGGAGATAGGAGGGATTGCCACACACACAGCTGGGGAACAGCTGACATTACTGAACCCCAATAACAGAGGAGGGACTGTTGGGACTGTGCGGACAGCACTTCTGGACGGCAACTAGCGGTGTTGGAGCCCAGGGACAGGAGGAGGAGGTGGAGGAGATAGCAGGGATTGTCACACACACAGCTGGGGAACAGCTGACGTTACTGAACCCCAATAACAGAGGAGGGACTGTTGGGACTGTGCGGACAGCACTTCTGGACGGCAACTAGCGGTGTTGGAGCCCAGGGACAGGAGGAGGAGGAGGAGGTGGAGGAGATAGGAGGGATTGCCACACACAGCTGGGGAACAGCTGACGTTACTGAACCCCAATAACAGAGGAGGGACTGTTGGGACTGTGCGGACAGCACTTCTGGACGGCAACTAGCGATGTTGGAGCCCAGGGACAGGAGGAGGAGGAGGAGGTGGAGGAGATAGGAGGGATTGCCACACACACAGCTGGGGAACAGCTGACGTTACTGAACCCCAATAACAGAGGAGGGACTGTTGGGACTGTGCGGACAGCACTTCTGGACGGCAACTAGCGGTGTTGGAGCCCAGGGACAGGAGGAGGAGGTGGAGGAGATAGGAGGGATTGCCACACACACAGCTGGGGAACAGCTGACGTTACTGAACCCCAATAACAGAGGAGGGACTGTTGGGACTGTGCAGACAGCACTTCTGGATGGCAACTAGCGGTGTTGGAGCCCAGGGACAGGAGGAGGAGGAGGAGGTGGAGGAGATAGGAGGGATTGCCACACACACAGCTGGGGAACAGCTGACGTTACTGAACCCCAATAACAGAGGAGGGACTGTTGGGACTGTGCGGACAGCACTTCTGGACGGCAACTAGCGGTGTTGGAGCCCAGGGACAGCAGGAAAAGCAGAGGAACACAATGTAGGCCGAAGCCTGATTGGAGAAAGTCGAAAGGGAACCTTTAACCCCCCCCCAAGGCGTTTGTAGCTGAAAGAGCCAGCTTGTGCAGCACAAAAGATGCAAAAGGAAAAGGTGGCTCTTTTCATTATGCTCCTTGCAAACACAGAACTAAACACTTATAAAATGTGTCCCCTGAAACTGTAAAACCGTCCCGGAGGTGGGACTTTCCTTCGTAATATGACGCAGCACAGCCGTCATTCTTACCCCCCCGGCACCGTGCCACGGCTCCTCAGCGCTGTTTGATTCCGTCCCGGAGCCTGCGCTGTTATGTTATCCCTTGGCCAGGCACACTTAGCGCTGCCCGTCTTCTGACATCATTTGGTGTCAGGCTGGCTGCGCCTGTGCGGACGCGCTGGCCGAGAGCCCGCCTCACAGTGTCATCTAATGTAATCCCACCGCGGGCCTGGGATCCGTGGCCATGCGCAGTGCATATCCTTGCCTCTCACTCCCCTCCCTACGGCTTCTTAAGACTGTGCGGTGTCACGGCCGTGGCATGCTATTAGGGACCAGCTGACACCGCACAGTCTGAAGAAGCCGTAGGGAGATGAGTGAGAGGTGGAGGTTCAGATATGCACTGCGCATGTCCATGGATCTCAGGCCCCCAGTGGGATTAAATCAGAAGACACTGCGAGGCAGGCTCTCGGCCAGCGCGGCCGCACAGGCGCAGCCATCCTGACACCAAATGATGTCAGAAGACGGGCAGCACTAAGTGTGCCTGGCCAAGGGATAACATAACAGCGCAGGCTCCGGGACGGAATCAAACAACGCTGAGGAGCCGGGGCACGGCGCCAAGGGGGTAGGAATGACAGCTGTGCTGCGTCATATTACGAAGGAAAGTCCCACCTCCGGGACGGTTTTACGGTATCAGTGGACACATTTTATAAGTGTTAAGTTCTGCGTGTGCAAGGAGCTAAACAAAAATAGCTACCTTTTCCTTGTGCAGCATTACTGCTGCACAAGGTGGCTCTTTCGGTAACAAACGCCTTGGGGGGGGGGACAGGTTCCCTTACATTTCAGTTGTTGTGTCAGCATGGCGGTCACAGGACACATTGCCGGCTACATAGCTGGGGATCAGCTGACGTTACTGAAACCCAATAACACTGGGTCGTATGTTTTGACTGTGCAGACAGCACTTCTGAGCCTCAACTGGCGGTGTTGGAGCCCAGGAATTTAAGTTCAGGTGGTAGAAAGATGAACACAATAGGAGACCTGGATAACGTAGACAGTGACCTAATTATTTAATCAGGAAGAGGAGTGGCAAATTCCTGCGAGATCCAGGCCTTGTTCATTTTCAGGAAAGTAAGCCGGTCAATGTTATCGGAGGATAGTCACATGCGACGGTCAGTTAGTACACCACCTGCAGCACTAAAGACACGTTCTGATAATACACTAGCCGCAGGGCAAGCCAGCACCTCCAATGCATACTGGCTTAGCTCTGGCCATGTATCCAGCTTTGAGACCCAAAACTTGAAAGGGGAAGAGCCGTCTGGGAGTACAGCAAGAGGGCAAGACATGTAGTCTGTCACCATCTGACGGAACCGTTGCCTCCTGCTGACTGGAGCCGTCTGTGATGGTGTAGACTTTTGTGGCGGGCACAGAAAACTGTGCCACAGTTCGGCCATACTGGTCTTGCCTTGGGCAGAGGCACTGCTTCTGCTCCCTCTTTGTGCAGAGCCTCCACCACTGCCTGGACGCACTGAGCTGCTTTGTAATGCACTAGCAGCACTTCTCTCAGTTGGAATGGAGAATATGATGGAATTCACCAGTGTGTCTTGGTACTCCCGCATTTTTCGCTCCCGGTTCAACGGTGTGATGAGGCTTTCTACGTTGTCCCGGTAGCGAGAATCGAGGAGGGTGAACACCCAATAATCAGACATGTTGAGATTGTGGGCAATGCCGCGGTCGTTTCTCAGGCACTGCAGCATGTAATCCACCATATGCTGCAGACTGCCAACTGCCCAAGAAATGCTTTCCCCTGCTGGAGGCGTGATCTCTGCCCGCTCGTCATCACCCCACCCTCGCTGTACACACTGAGTACTGGACAATTGTGTAACTCCCTTCCTCTGGACGGATGTCTTCCTCCTCCATTGACTCCTCCTCATCCTCCTCACAAACTGTCCCCTGCCTACGCGTTTGTGAGGAACCACGTGGCGCTGATTGTCCAGAAGATGATGGAAATGGTGAATCCTCATCCTCCACCTCTTCCACAACATCATCCCTTAGCGCTTGCAGTGATTTTTCAATCAGGCAGATAAGGGGGACAGTCATGCTGACTAGTGCATCATCTGCACTCGCCATCCGCGTGGAATAATCGAAGGGACGCAAAACCTGGCAGACGTCCTTCATAGTGGCCCACTCTGTGGTTGTGAAGTCTGAACGGCGCGGAGTGCGACTTCATTGCGCCTGATGCAGCTGGTACTCCATTACAGCTTGCTGCTGCTCACACAACCGCTCCAACATATGTAACGTGGAATTCCACCTGGTAGGTAGGTCACATATGATGCGATGTTCCGGCAGGCGGTGTCGGCGCTGCAGAGCCGCAATGCGCGCTTTTGCCGCGCTGGAACGCCGCAAGTGAGCACACTCTAGGCGGACCTTGTGCAGCAGTGCATCAAGATCCGGATAGTCCCTCAAAAAACTCTGCGTGACCAAATTGAGCACATGTGCCAGACATGGGATGTGAGTGAGGTTGCCGAGGCCCAGAGCTGCCACCAGATTTCGGCCATTATCACACACTACCATGCCTGGCTGGAGATTCGCTGGCACAAACCACACATCGCTCTCCTGCTTGATGGCATTACAGAGCTCCTGCGCTGTGTGGCTTCGATTCCCCAAAGAAATTAATTTCAAGACGGCCTGTTGACGTTTGGCCATGGCTGTGCTCATGTCGGTCGTAACAGGTAAACGTTCATCACGGGTCCATGTGGAGGTGGACTGTGACGGCTCCTGCAGCGATGATTCTGAGGAACTGGTGTAAGAGGAGGAGTCAATGCGTACAGAATGGATTCCTGCAATCCTTGGAGTGGGCAGGACACGTCCTGCGCCACTCGCACGGTCTGTACCCGGCTCAACGACATTAACCCAATGGGCAGTGAGGGAAAGGTATCGCCCCTGTCCATGTTGACTGGTCCACGCATCGGTGGTGAGGTGGACCTTGCTACTGACGGCATTCAGTAGCGTGTGTTTTATGTGTCCCTCCACATGCTTGTGCAGGGCAGGGACGGCTTGCCTGCTGAAGTAAAAGCGGCTGGGCACATTGTACTGTGGGACTGCCAATGACATCAAGTCACGGAAGCTGTCAGTCTCCACCAGCCTGAATGACAGCATTTCCAGTGACAGAAGTTTGGCAATGCCTGCAGTCAGAGCCTGTGCTCGTGGGTGGTTTGACGAGAAAGGCCGCCTTTTCTCCCATGCCTGTACTACCGATGGCTGTAGACTGGGCTGGGAGTGTGTGGATGACTGGTAAAGTGGTGCTGCGGGTGGAATTACAGCGGGTCTCTGGACAACAGGGCCAGAGGTTCTTCCACGGCGATCCTGGGAGGAAGCCGAACCAGCTGCGTGTGAGCTGGAGGAAGAGGCAACACGAGCTGAAGAGGTGGTAGCTGCCGCTGTTGGTTGGCCTAGCTCTTCAGTGTGTCTTTCTAACTCCGCCGCGTGCCTGTTGCGCACATGTTTCCACATGTTGGAGGTATTGAGGTTGCTGACATTTCGACCTCTTTTGACTTTGTGATGACACACCTTGCATTTGACATAGCAAATGTCATCTGCAACTGTGTCAAAAAAGGACCAGGCACTGCAAGTCTTGGGAGCGCCCTTTTTGGCTTTTGGAAGACACATGCTCCTAACGGGTGCCAAAGCGGAGGCTGCAGGATGCGCAGTCTTCCCCCTCCCTCTCCCTCTTTGGGCCGTACGGGGAATCTCTTCCTCAGAGCTGCTCCCACCACCTTCCTGTCCCTCACGCCAAGAAGGGTCAAGGACCTCATCATCTACACTACCCTCTGCCCCCAACTGCTCCTCCTGGGTAGTCTCAGCAGCAGAGCACGCACCAGTAAGTGGCACCTGAGTGTTATCATCAGCTGATGCGGCCTGCGATGTGGTGACTGGAGCCACTGGCCCACCCGCCTCTTCAGACTCAGAGAGAAAAAGATGTTGGGCATCACTGCACCCTGCCTCTTCTTCCATTTCTCCAATGCTGCTTGGCTGGCCCCCTGTTTCCAAGCCAAGAGATTCAGAGAACAGAAGTAGAGACGGCTCCTGTCCTGGGCTCTCTGTCTGCCTGGGCAATTTGGCAGGTGGTGAAGAGACAGATGGCTGCTCTCCAGTGCTCTGTGTCTGAGAGGATGTGGCACTAATTGAAGTTGATGCATTAGCTGCCATCCATCCGACAACGGCTTCAATTTGTTCTTCACGCAGCAGCGGTGTACGGCGCTCTGCGACAAAGCTGCGCATGAATGACTGTTCCCTGGTGAAAGTGGGTGCTGATGAGTCACCGGTGCCCGCAGCAGGCACAGAATCCCCACGTCCCCTCCCTGCTCCGCGCCCACACCCACGTGCCTTACTCACTGCCTTCTTCATCTTGGTTGACTGATAAAGATAAGCAGAAAAGTACTAACGGCTTTGTGTGCTTATTCCTGAACAACTCCTAACAGGTATAAGAAACACTAATTTTCTAAAGTGTGGACTAGACTTTAATATGAGCTAATGTGGCCTACACAAATGTAAAGTGGTGTCACTGGTGTGTTTGGTGATCTTTATTATTTATTTATTTTTTGGGGGCTGAACTGACAACAGAGAGAGCTGCAGTCACACGGAGACCGTGCAGACAGCCGTAAACGGCGCTGCAAGGCCCAAAAACCCTCCTCTACGTTATCCTATGTAGTGTTTTTCCACAAGTTAGCTGGAGACGGGTGGAAAGACACTAATAGGAATTTTTTTAAAAAATGTGCAGCAGCCTGCACTACTTAAAAGAAAAGGAAAATTGATTTTACGGTATGACGCAGTGAAGAACCCTGAGCTGGAGACAACCAGGCTATGGCTGCTCACAGACTACAGGGCGAGCTGCAGTCACACGGAGACCGTGCAGACAGCCGTAAACGGCGCTGCAAGGCCCAAAAACCCTCCTCTACGTTATCCTATGTAGTGTTTTTCCACAAATTAGCTGGAGACGGGTGGAAAGACACTAATAGGAATTTTTTGAAAAAATGTGCAGCAGCCTGCACTACTTAAAAGAAAAGGAAAATTGATTTTATGGTATGACGCAGTGAAGAACCCTGAGCTGGAGACAACCAGGCTATGGCTGCTCACAGACTACAGGGCGAGCTGCAGTCACACGGAGACCGTGCAGACAGCCGTAAACGGCGCTGCAAGGCCCAAAAACCCTCCTCTACGTTATCCTATGTAGTGTTTTTCCACAAATTAGCTGGAGACGGGTGGAAAGACACTAATAGGAATTTTTTGAAAAAATGTGCAGCAGCCTGCACTACTTAAAAGAAAAGGAAAATTGATTTTATGGTATGACGCAGTGAAGAACCCTGAGCTGGAGACAACCAGGCTATGGCTGCTCACAGACTACAGGGCGAGCTGCAGTCACACGGAGACCGTGCAGACAGCCGTAAACGGCGCTGCAAGGCCCAAAAACCCTCCTCTACGTTATCCTATGTAGTGTTTTTCCACAAATTAGCTGGAGACGGGTGGAAAGACACTAATAGGAATTTTTTGAAAAAATGTGCAGCAGCCTGCACTACTTAAAAGAAATGGAAAATTGATTTTACGGTATGACGCAGTGAAGAACCCTGAGCTGGAGACAACCAGGCTATGGCTGCTCACAGACTACAGGGCGAGCTGCAGTCACACGGAGACCGTGCAGACAGCCGTAAACGGCGCTGCAAGGCCCAAAAACACTCCTCTACGTTATCCTATGTAGTGTTTTTCCACAAATTAGCTGGAGACGGGTGGAAAGACACTAATAGGAATTTTTTGAAAAAATGTGCAGCAGCCTGCACTACTTAAAAGAAAAGGAAAATTGATTTTATGGTATGACGCAGTGAAGAACCCTGAGCTGGAGACAACCAGGCTATGGCTGCTCACAGACTACAGGGCGAGCTGCAGTCACACGGAGACCGTGCAGACAGCCGTAAACGGCGCTGCAAGGCCCAAAAACCCTCCTCTACGTTATCCTATGTAGTGTTTTTCCACAAATTAGCTGGAGACGGGTGAAAAGACACTAATAGGATTTTTTTGAAAAAATTAGCAGCAGACTACACTACTTGGAAAAAAAAAAAAAAAGAACAGTATGAGGCAATGAACCACCCTCCCTGAACTGAATACAACCAGCTATGGATGGCCTATGTGGCTGCACTCAGACTAGAGAGTGGGCTGCACTCACACACACACACACACACAGACCTTGCAGATCGCTGTGAAAACAGCGCTACAAGCCAAAAGCAAGGTGATTAGTAGGTGAACACAGCGGTTGCTAAATTAGCCTTGGAAAAGCACAAAGTAGCAAATCGCTATCTCTAAACTGGCCCTCAGTCAGCAAACAGCGTCCTGTCACTAACTGAATTCACAGCAGAGTGAGCGCAAAATGGCGCCAGCGACTTTTAAACTGCATCATGACATCATTTCAGCAGCCAATCACAGCCTTGCCAGTAGTTTCAGGCCCTCCATGCTGAACAGGATGTGCCCACACTTGGAATCAGTCTCATTGGCTGATTTCGTACAAAGTTGTGCAGTTTGAATCCTGGGAACTTCCGATTCCGGTATCCGATACGCGGCAAGTATTGGATCTCGGTATCGGAATTCCGATACCGCTAAGTATCGGCCGATACCCGATACTTGCGGTATCGGAATGCTCAACACTACTGAAGAGCTAAAGCAGTGGCCCACGGGCGAAACCGTGCATGCCGTCCAACCGTCACCACCGTCACAGCTATCCACATCCTATGTATGCAGACAGCAGAGAAATAATGTGTATTGAAATTTTGTATGTACATAGGAGGTTATGTGGAGCTCACAGTGTATATTGGAGGCTATGTGAGGATTTTGGGATAACTTAATGATCTCAGAGGGTCCAACTGCTGGGATACCTAGCGATCCCAAGATTGATGCTCATCAACACTATCTTGATGGAGCAGAGAGTGTGCATACTTGACCTCCGCTCCATTCACTGTGGCTATTCCTGGCAGTACCAGGCACAATGAATATAACAGAGGTTGAGCATATGCTCCTCTGCTCCATATATTAATTCTAATAAAACTCATACATTTTTTTTACAGCAAATTGCTGTGATTTTACAATGAAGTTTTTGGCATTGCAACTTTTCAGAGCCCTGTAATACATTGGGACCAGAAGTGACAGTCACTCTACGGCACATACGCAAAAGAAAATTGTCTGTGTACAATACATTTTTTTACTCAGCAGCTATTAATCTTTTGCGCGACCACCATTAACAGTTTCCCATCTTACAGAATGGACAATGTATCCATAAAAATAGGACGCCTTACTGATGGTTTGTATGTCATCCAATTTTTTTTTTCTCTTACTCATCTGATTTTGGAGTGATATTGCAGCATGCTGTGATTTTTTTCCTCATGCCGAATGCAGCTGAGAAAAAAACGTAGATCTGCATTGCCTCATTGAATGACATTGGTCCGAGGGCAATCACTTTTTTTATCGGATTGTATTAGTCCTAGTTATTAGGGTTGAGCGAAACGGGTCGATCATTTTCAAAAGTCGCCGACTTTTGGCTAAGTCGGCGTCTCATGAAACCCGATCCGACCCCTGTGCTTGTCGGCCATGCGGTACGCGACTTTCGCGCCAAAGTCGCGTTTCAATGACGCGAAAAGCGCCATTTCTCAGCCAATGAAGGTGAACGCAGAGTGTGGGCAGCGTGATGACATAGATCCTGGTCCCCACCATCTTAGAGAAGGGCATTGCAGTGATTGGCTTGCTGTCTGCGGCGTCACAGGGGCTATAAAGGGGCGTTCCCGCCGACCGCCATCTTACTGCTGCTGATCTGAGCTTAGGGAGAGGTTGCTGCCGCTTCGTCAGAAGCAGGGAGAGCGTTAGGCAGGGTCCACTAACCACCAAACCGCTTGTGCTGTAGCGATTTCCACTGTCCAACACCACCTTCGGTGTGCAGGAACAGTGGAAGCTATTTTTTTTTTTTTTTTCCTCAGCGTTGTAGCTCATTGGGCTGCCCTAGAAGGCTCCGTGATAGCTGTATTGCTGTGTGTACGCCACTGTGCAAACCAACTGCTTTTTTCATAGCACATATCCTCTTGTTCCTTTCTGCACAGCTATCTTTTTTGTTTGTCCACACTTTTTATTTAATTTGTGCATCAGTCCACTCCTATTGCTGCCTGCCATACCTGGCTTAGATTACTGCAGGGAGATAGTAATTGTAGGACAGTCCCTGTTTTTTTTTTTTTTGTGGGAGATTAAGATTGGCATTTCTGCTACAGTGCCATCCCTGTGTGTGCCATCTCTCACTGAGTGGGCCATAGAAAGCCTATTTATTTTTTCCGTGATTTGTGTTCTAAATTCTACCTCAACACAAAAACACTACATCAATCAGTGGTAGAAAAATATTGGCCTCAGTCAGGGCTTGTGTGCCACTGCTGTGTGTGCTATCTCTCATTCAGTGGGCTATAGAAAGCCTATTTATTTATTTATTTTTTTTCTTATTATTTGGTTTCTAAAGTCTCCCTGAAAAAAAAAAAAAAAAAAAAAAAAAAAAACAGTGGGAGAGTAATATTGCCCTTTCAGCTTGTGTGCCAGTCTTGACTCCTGGGTGTGCCACCTCTCTCTCATTCAGTGGGCCATAGAAAGCCTATTTATTTTTTTGGTTTTTTTAATATTATTTGGTTTCTAAAGTCTCCCTGAAAATAAAAAAAAAAAACTTAAAAAAACAGTGGGAGAGTAATTTTGCCCTTTCAGCTTGTGTGCCAGTCTTGACTCCTGGGTGTGCCACCTCTCTCATTCAGTGGGCCATAGAAAGCCTATTTATTTTTTTTTAAAATATTATTGGGTTTCTAAAGTCTCCCTTAAAAAACAAAAAATACATAAAAAAACAGTGGGAGAGTAATATTGCCCTTTCAGCTTGTGTGCCAGTCTTGACTCCTGGGTGTGCCATCTCTCTCATTCAGTGGGCCATAGAAAGCATTTTTTTTTTTCCTTGATTTGTGTTCTAAAATCTACCTCAACACAAAAACACTACATCAATCAGTGGTAGAAAAATATTGGCCTCAGTCAGGGCTTGTGTGCCACTGCTGTGTGTGCTATCTCTCATTCAGTGGGCTATAGAAAGCCTATTTATTTATTTATTTTTTTTCTTATTATTTGGTTTCTAAAGTCTCCCTGAAAAAAAAAAAAAAAAAAAAAAAACAGTGGGAGAGTAATATTGCCCTTTCAGCTTGTGTGCCAGTCTTGACTCCTGGGTGTGCCACCTCTCTCTCATTCAGTGGGCCATAGAAAGCCTATTTATTTTTTTGTTTTTTTTAATATTATTTGGTTTCTAAAGTCTCCCTGAAAATAATAAAAAAAAAACTTAAAAAAACAGTGGGAGAGTAATATTGCCCTTTCAGCTTGTGTGCCAGTATTGACTCCTGGGTGTGCCACCTCTCTCATTCAGTGGGCCATAGAAAGCCTATTTATTTTTTTTTTTAAATATTATTGGGTTTCTAAAGTCTCCCTTAAAAAACAAAAAATACATAAAAAAACAGTGGGAGAGTAATATTGCCCTTTCAGCTTGTGTGCCAGTCTTGACTCCTGGGTGTGCCACCTCTCTCATTCAGTGGGCCATAGAAAGCCTATTTATTTTTTTTTTTAAATATTATTGGGTTTCTAAAGTCTCCCTTAAAAAACAAAAAATACATAAAAAAACAGTGGGAGAGTAATATTGCCCTTTCAGCTTGTGTGCCAGTCTTGACTCCTGGGTGTGCCACCTCTCTCATTCAGTGGGCCATAGAAAGCATTTTTTTTTTTTCCTTGATTTGTGTTCTAAAATCTACCTCAACACAAAAACACTACATCAATCAGTGGTAGAAAAATATTGGCCTCAGTCAGGGCTTGTGTGCCACTGCTGTGTGTGCTATCTCTCATTCAGTGGGCTATAGAAAGCCTATTTATTTATTTTTTTTCTTATTATTTGGTTTCTAAAGTCTCCCTGAAAAAAAAAAAAAAAAAACAGTGGGAGAGTAATATTGCCCTTTCAGCTTGTGTGCCAGTCTTGACTCCTGGGTGTGCCACCTCTCTCTCATTCAGTGGGCCATAGAAAGCCTATTTATTTTTTTGGTTTTTTTAATATTATTTGGTTTCTAAAGTCTCCCTGAAAAAAAAAAATAAATAAATTAGGTGGGAGATTAATATTGACATTAGTGCTTGAGTGACAGTCCTGCGTGTGTGTCATCTCTGTGATTTTGTGCCACAGAAAACAGAGTGTGTAACATTGTGCCTGATTTTCCTTGTGGTCTCACCAACCTGTTAAGGGATATTGAAATCATACTGAAGTTATAGCTCACCGTGTAAGTTGTTTGACAGCAACAAATAAAGTTACTTTGGTTAAGATTTTAAAACAATGAGGAAGTCTGGTGCAAGAGGTCGTCGTGGGCGTTCATTGTCAGCTGGTAATGATGGTAGTGGTAGTGGAGCATCAGGTGGTCGTGGGGATAAAAATATTCCACCTAAGTCTGGAGCTGTGGAGCCAGTTTCGTCGTCAGGCTACACAAGGCCTCGAACGCTCTCTTTTCTGGGAGTAGGAAAACCGCTTTTAAAGGCGGAGCAGCAACAGCAAGTTTTGGCTTACATTGCAGACTCAGCCTCTAGCTCTTTTGCCTCCTCTTCCGAAACTGGTAAATGTAAAAGCAGCGCGTCGCTTGTGGATGTTCACGGTCAGGGACAAGTCGCTTCCTTGTCCTCCTCAGCAAAAACTACAACAAGAGAGAAGGATGCAGCAGGCGACACAACGGGTCACTCCATGGAGCTCTTTACACATACCGTCCCTGGCTTAGAAAGTGAAACATTTAACAGGCCATGCCCATTACAAGTATATTCTGACATGGAGTGCACTGATGCACAGCCACAGCCAGAGTACTATGCTGCTCCTTTGACTCAGACCACCACATTGCCCTCTCAGGGTACAGATCCACAATCAGACCCTGATGAGACTATGTTGCCCCGCCACGAACGCTATACCACCGACCGACACAGTGACACAGACGAAGTTGCACACGAGCTCGAAGAGGAGGTAATAGATGACCCAGTTATTGACCCTGATTGGCAGCCATTGGGGGAACAGGGTGCAGGCGGCAGTAGTTCAGAAGCGGAGGTGGAGGAGGGGCCGCAGCAGGCATCAACATCGCAACAGGTTCCATCTGCCGGGCCCGTATCTGGCCCAAAACGCGTGTCAAAGCCAAAACCTGTTGGAGGACAGCGTGGCCATCCGGTTAAAGCTCAGTCTGCAATCCCTGAAAAGGGATCCGAGTCTAGGAAGAGTGCAGTCTGGCATTTTTTTAAACAACATCCAACTGATCAGCGCAAAGTCATCTGTCAAAAATGTTCAACTAGCTTAAGCAGAGGTCAGAATCTGAAAAGTCTAAATACTAGTTGCATGCATAGACACTTAACCACCATGCATTTTCAAGCCTGGACTAACTACCAAACGTCCCTTAAGGTTGTAGCACCCTCGGCCAATGAAGCTAGTCAGCAACGCAACATCCCTTCCGTCACTGTAAGGCCACCATTTTCCGCACCACCGGCAGTATCTGTGCAGGTTTCTTTGCCAGCCAAAAGCAGTCAGGGTCAGGGAACCACCAGTTTTGTAGGAGGAAATATTGCATCTAGGGCACCGGCGGAAACAATACCGTCTCCAACCGTCTCTCAGTCTGCCATGTACACCGGCACACCCGAAAGTTCCACGATCTCCAGCTCTCCAGTCCAGCTCACCCTACATGAGACTCTGGTTAGAAAAAGGAAGTACTTATCCTCGCATCCGCGTACACAGGGTTTTAACGCCCACATAGCTAGACTAATCTCGTTAGAGATGATGCCCTACCGGTTAGTTGAAAGCGAAGCTTTCAAAGCCCTGATGGAGTACGCTGAACCATGATACGAGCTACCCAGTCGACACTTTTTTTCCAGAAAAGCCATCCCAGCCCTGCACCAGCATGTTAAACAGCGCATCGTCCATGCACTCAGGCAATCTGTGAGTACAAAGGTGCACCTGACTACAGATGCATGGACCAGTAGGCATGGCCAGGGACGTTATGTGTCCATCACGGCACACTGGGTGAATGTGGTGGATGCAGGGTCCACAGGCGACATCAATTTAGGGACAGTTGTGCCTAGCCCACGGTCTAGGAAACAGTTGGCTGTAGGCGTTCGCACCCCCTCCTCCTCCTCCTCCTCGTCCTCCTGCAGAAGCTACAGCTCTTCCACAGAACGCAGTCTGCCAACCACTCCATCGGCAGATGACACTGTTGCACACCAGTTGTCCCATTATGGGCCAGCTACTGCCAAGCGTCAGCAGGCTGTATTGGCTATGAAGTGTTTGGGCGACAACAGACACACCGCGGAAGTTCTGTCCGAGTTCTTGCAACAAGAAACGCAGTCGTGGCTGGGCACAGTAGATCTTGAGGCAGGCAAGGTAGTGAGTGATAACGGAAGGAATTTCATGGCTGCCATCTCCCTTTCCCAACTGAAACACATTCCTTGCCTGGCTCACACCTTAAACCTGGTGGTGCAGTGCTTATTGAAAACTTATCCTGGGTTCTCCGACCTGCTCCTCAAAGTGCGTGCACTTTGCTCACATATCCGACGTTCGCCTGTACACGCCAGCCGTATGCAGACCTATCAGCGGTCTTTGAACCTTCCCCAGCATCGCCTCATCATAGACGTTGCAACAAGGTGGAACTCAACACTGCACATGCTTCAGAGACTGTGCGAACAGAGGCGTGCTGTTATTTATTTGTGGGAGGATACACGGGCAGGCAGTAGGATGGCAGACATGGAGTTGTCAGGTGTGCAGTGGTCTAAGATACAAGACATGTGTCAAGTCCTTCAGTGTTTTGAGGAATGCACACGGCTGGTTAGTGCAGACAACGCCGTAATAAGCATGAGCATCCCCCTAATGCGTCTGCTGATGCAAAGTTTGACGCACATAAAGGAGCAGGCGTCTGCACCAGAGGAAGAGGAAAGCCTTGATGACAGTCAGCCATTGTCTGGTCAGGGCAGTGTACAGGACGAGGTAGCGGGCGAAGAGGAGGTGGAGGACGAGGAGGATGATGGGGATGAGTATATTTTTAATGCCGAACCTTTCCCGGGGGCACAGGAAATTGGTTGCGTGTCACGGCCGGGTTCTGGTTTTTTGAGGGACACAAGTGACGTAGATTTGCCTGCAACTGCCCCTCAACCAATCACAACCGGAGATTTGACAACTGGAACTTTGGCCCACATGGCGGATTATGCCTTACGTATCCTAAAAAGGGACACACGCATTACGAAAATGATGAACGATGACGATTACTGGTTGGCCTGCCTCCTTGATCCACGCTATAAAGGCAAATTGCAAAATATTATGCCACATGAGAACTTGGAACTAATATTAGCAACCAAACAATCAACTCTTGTTGACCGTTTGCTTCAGGCATTCCCAGCACACAGCGCACGTGATCGTTCTCACACGAGCTCCAGGGGGCAGCAGACTAGGAGTGTTAGGGGTGCACACATCAGAAGTGGCGTTGGACAGAGGGGTTTTCTGACCAGGTGGTGGAGTGATTTTGCTATGACCGCAGACAGGACAGGTACTGCTGCATCAATTGAAAGTGACAGGAGACAACATTTGTCCAGTATGGTTACTAACTATTTTTCATCCCTTATCGATGTTCTCCCTCAACCGTCATTCCCATTTGATTACTGGGCCTCCAAATTAGACACCTGGCCAGAATTGGCAGAATATGCATTGCAGGAGCTTGCTTGCCCGGCAGCAAGTGTCCTATCAGAAAGAGTATTCAGTGCTGCAGGTTCAATATTAACCGAAAAAAGGACTCGTCTGGCTACCCAAAATGTTGACGATCTAACATTCATTAAAATGAACCACAACTGGATTTCGAAATCTTTTGCCCCACCTTGCCCGGCCGACACCTAGCTTTCCTATGAAAAGCTCTTGCCTGTGAATTACTTTTCTAATGTCTAATTTGCTGCAGCTGATTGTACAGCATACGACATGTTTACACCTCCCTAAATGGCAAAACTCCCCACACGGGGCCGTGGTATCGCGACTTGGCGCAAGCACCCGTGAGACTGCTGTTTGTCTGAAGAGGTGGGTGTGCTCGCTTTTGGTTGACGGCATTGCTACTGGGTCCCTCATAGTACAATGTAGTGTCTCTGGCGGTGGTGGTGCGCACCCAACGTCAGACACACCGTTGTAACATGAGGGGCCCTGGGGCGGTCCCGCCGGCCTCAAGAGAGTTCCCCCCTACCCCAGCTCAAAATGTGCTCTACCACGTGCAAAATTATGTCGCACAGCTCCACCAATCTTTAGTCTATTCGCTGACATCATTCAATGTCTGGCACTGACAATACAAATTTGTAGACATCTATGATGCAACTTAAAGTAGTCTGTGTCTGTGTCCTATATTGGCACCATTAAATAGTTACTGCCAAATTACTATGTCAGAAACTCAGTAGATGAGCCCACCCCTGTACCTAAGTATGCCACCTTTTTTTTTGTTTTGGTTGTTTTGCGAGACATTAACATCTATTTATATTTTGGGAGTACTGGGACAGACACTCCTTGCACTACTCCTCCACTCACCACCAAGCTGCCTGTGTATCCATGTAACCGCTGTAAAGCTGCCATGAGCCTATTGTTTGTTATTTTAGGCCTTTGATAGCCTGTCTGCGGTCCCTACTTTAAATACTCCTCCACTCACCACCAAGCTGCCTGTGTATCCATGTAACCGCTGTAAAGCTGCCATGAGCCTATTGTTTGTTATTTTAGGCCTTTGATAGCCTGTCTGCGGTCCCTACTTTAAATACTCCTCCACTCACCACCAAGCTGCCTGCCCGTGTATCCATGTAACCGCTGTAAAGCTGCCATGAGCCTATTGTTTGTTATTTTAGGCCTTTGATAGCCTGTCTGCGGTCCCTACTTTAAATACTCCTCCACTCACCACCAAGCTGCCTGTGTATCCATGTAACCGCTGTAAAGCTGCCATGAGCCTATTGTTTGTTATTTTAGGCCTTTGATAGCCTGTCTGCGGTCCCTACTTTAAATACTCCTCCACTCACCACCAAGCTGCCTGCCCGTGTATCCATGTAACCGCTGTAAAACTGCCATAAGCCTATTGTTTGTTATTTTAGGCCTTTGATAGCCTGTCTGCGGTCCCTACTTTAAATACTCCTCCACTCACCACCAAGCTGCCTGCCCGTGTATCCATGTAACCGCTGTAAAACTGCCATGAGCCTATTGTTTGTTATTTTAGGCCTTTGATAGCCTGTCTGCGGTCCCTACTTTAAATACTCCTCCACTCACCACCAAGCTGCCTGCCCGTGTATCCATGTAACCGCTGTAAAACTGCCATAAGCCTATTGTTTGTTATTTTAGGCCTTTGATAGCCTGTCTGCGGTCCCTACTTTAAATACTCCTCCACTCACCACCAAGCTGCCTGCCCGTGTATCCATGTAACCGCTGTAAAACTGCCATGAGCCTATTGTTTGTTATTTTAGGCCTTTGATAGCCTGTCTGCGGTCCCTACTTTAAATACTCCTCCACTCACCACCAAGCTGCCTGTGTATCCATGTAACCACTGTAAAGCTGCCATGAGCCTATTGTTTGTTATTTTAGGCCTTTGATAGCCTGTCTGCGGTCCCTACTTTAAATACTCCTCCACTCACCACCAAGCTGCCTGCCCGTGTATCCATGTAACCGCTGTAAAGCTGCCATGAGCCTATTGTTTGTTATTTTAGGCCTTTGATAGCCTGTCTGCGGTCCCTACTTTAAATACTCCTCCACTCACCACCAAGCTGCCTGTGTATCCATGTAACCGCTGTAAAGCTGCCATGAGCCTATTGTTTGTTATTTTAGGCCTTTGATAGCCTGTCTGCGGTCCCTACTTTAAATACTCCTCCACTCACCACCAAGCTGCCTGCCCGTGTATCCATGTAACCGCTGTAAAACTGCCATGAGCCTATTGTTTGTTATTTTAGGCCTTTGATAGCCTGTCTGCGGTCCCTACTTTAAATACTCCTCCACTCATCACCAAGCTGCCTGTGTATCCATGTAACCGCTGTAAAGCTGCCATGAGCCTATTGTTTGTTATTTTAGGCCTTTGATAGCCTGTCTGCGGTCCCTACTTTAAATACTCCTCCACTCACCACCAAGCTGCCTGCCCGTGTATCCATGTAACCGCTGTAAAGCTGCCATGAGCCTATTGTTTGTTATTTTAGGCCTTTGATAGCCTGTCTGCGGTCCCTACTTTAAATACTCCTCCACTCACCACCAAGCTGCCTGTGTATCCATGTAACCGCTGTAAAGCTGCCATGAGCCTATTGTTTGTTATTTTAGGCCTTTGATAGCCTGTCTGCGGTCCCTACTTTAAATACTCCTCCACTCACCACCAAGCTGCCTGCCCGTGTATCCATGTAACCGCTGTAAAACTGCCATAAGCCTATTGTTTGTTATTTTAGGCCTTTGATAGCCTGTCTGCGGTCCCTACTTTAAATACTCCTCCACTCACCACCAAGCTGCCCGTGTATCCATGTAACCGCTGTAAAACTGCCATGAGCCTATTGTTTGTTATTTTAGGCCTTCGAAGCCTGTCTGCGGTCCCTCCTTCCACTAGGCCTCCACTGACCAGACCACTGCTGCCCGTGTACCCCTGGAACCAATTTTAAAGTGCCTACAGCCAGCCCATTTTATTGTGTTAGGCCTTCGAAGCCTGTCTGCGGTCCCTCCTTCCACTAGGCCTCCACTGACCAGACCACTGCTGCCCGTGTACCCCTGGAACCAATTTTAAAGTGCCTACAGCCAGCCCATTTTATTGTGTTAGGCCTTCGAAGCCTGTCTGCGGTCCCTCCTTCCACTAGGCCTCCACTCACCTGACCACTGCTGCCCGTGTACCCCTGGAACCAATAATAAAGTGCCTACAGCCAGCCCATTTTATTATGTTAGGCCTTTGAAGCCTGTCTGCGGTCCCTCCTTCCACTAGGCCTCCACTGACCAGACCACTGCTGCCCGTGTACCCCTGGAACCAATAATAAAGTGCCTACCGCCAGCCCATTTTATTATGTTAGGCCTTCGAAGCCTGTCTAAGGTCCCTCCTTCCACTAGGCCTCCACTCACCTGACCACTGCTGCCCGTGTACCCCTGGAACCAATAATAAAGTGCCTAGAGCCTATTTTTTTATTTAATTTAATATTAATAAAGCCAGGATGAACTACGATATACCACGCTATGAGCTACCCAGTTGACAATTCTTTTGCGAGAAAAGCCATCCCACCCCTCCACCTGCATGTTAAAGACCGCATTGTCCTTGCATTCTGTCAATTTGTCAGTCCAAAGGTATACCTGACAACAGACACATGGACCTGTAGGCCTGGCCACGGAAGGTTACGTGTCCTTGTGGCTAAATGGGTTAATGTATTGGATGCATGGTCCACACAGGGGACAGCCTGCAAAGTCTGTCTGCAGTCCCTAGTTCAAGTTGTCCTCAACTGAATAAAGCTGAGCTTCTACCTTCTGGCTCTGATTAACTGCTGTTTTTAAAAAAATTGGCTGTTCCGTCCTTCTAAAGGTGTCTGCCCCTGCCTGGTGTTGTCCTCAACTGAATAAAGCTGAGCTTCAACCTTCTGTTCCAAATTACCATTTTTAAAAATGCAATTGGCTGTTCCGGCCTACTAAAGGTGTCTGTCTGCCCCTGCCTGGTGTTGTCCTCAACTGAATAAAGCTGAGCCTCAACCTTCTGTTCCAAATTACCATTTTTAAAAATGCAATTGGCTGTTCCGGCCTACTAAAGGTGAATGTCTGCCCCTGCCTGGTGTTGTCCTCAACTGAATAAAGCTGAGCTTCAACCTTCAGTTCCAAATTACCATTTTTAAAAATACCATTGGCTGTTCCGGCCTACTAAAGGTGTCTGTCTGCCCCTGCCTGGTGTTGTCCTCAACTGAATAAAGCTGAGCTTCAACCTTCTGTTCCAAATTACCATTTTTAAAAATGCAATTGGCTGTTCCGGCCTACTAAAGGTGTCTATCTGCCCCTGCCTGGTGTTGTCCTCAACTGAATAAAGCTGAGCCTCAACCTTCTGTTCCAAATTACCATTTTTAAAAATGCAATTGGCTGTTCCGGCCTACTAAAGGTGAATGTCTGCCCCTGCCTGGTGTTGTCCTCAACTGAATAAAGCTGAGCTTCAACCTTCAGTTCCAAATTACCATTTTTAAAAATGCCATTGGCTGTTCCGGCCTACTAAAGGTGTCTGTCTGCCCCTGCCTGGTGTTGTCCTCAACTGAATAAAGCTGAGCTTCTACCTTCTGCCTCTTACTAACTGCTGTTTTTTTAAAAAAATTGGCTGTTCCGGCCTACTAAAGGTGAATGTCTGCCCCTGCCTGGTGTTGTCCTCAACTGAATAAAGCTGAGCTTCAACCTTCTGTTCCAAATTACCATTTTTAAAAATGCAATTGGCTGTTCCGGCCTACTAAAGGTGTCTGTCTGCCCCTGCCTGGTGTTGTCCTCAACTGAATAAAGCTGAGCTTCAACCTTCTGTTCCAAATTACCATTTTTAAAAATGCAATTGGCTGTTCCGGCCTACTAAAGGTGTCTGTCTGCCCCTGCCTGGTGTTGTCCTCAACTGAATAAAGCTGAGCCTCAACCTTCTGTTCCAAATTACCATTTTTAAAAATGCAATTGGCTGTTCCGGCCTACTAAAGGTGAATGTCTGCCCCTGCCTGGTGTTGTCCTCAACTGAATAAAGCTGAGCTTCAACCTTCAGTTCCAAATTACCATTTTTAAAAATGCCATTGGCTGTTCCGGCCTACTAAAGGTGTCTGTCTGCCCCTGCCTGGTGTTGTCCTCAACTGAATAAAGCTGAGCTTCAACCTTCTGTTCCAAATTACCATTTTTAAAAATGCAATTGGCTGTTCCGGCCTACTAAAGGTGTCTGTCTGCCCCTGCCTGGTGTTGTCCTCAACTGAATAAAGCTGAGCCTCAACCTTCTGTTCCAAATTACCATTTTTAAAAATGCAATTGGCTGTTCCGGCCTACTAAAGGTGAATGTCTGCCCCTGCCTGGTGTTGTCCTCAACTGAATAAAGCTGAGCTTCAACCTTCAGTTCCAAATTACCATTTTTAAAAATGCCATTGGCTGTTCCGGCCTACTAAAGGTGTCTGTCTGCCCCTGCCTGGTGTTGTCATCAACTGAATAAAGCTGAGCTTCTACCTTCTGCCTCTTACTAACTGCTGTTTTTTTAAAAAATTGGCTGTTCCGGCCTACTAAAGGTGTCTGTCTGCCCCTGCCTGGTGTTGTCCTCAACTGAATAAAGCTGAGCTTCAACCTTCTGTTCCAAATTACCATTTTTAAAAATGCAATTGGCTGTTCCGGCCTACTAAAGGTGTCTGTCTGCCCCTGCCTGGTGTTGTCCTCAACTGAATAAAGCTGAGCTTCAACCTTCTGTTCCAAATTACCATTTTTAAAAATCCAATTGGCTGTTCTGGCCTACTAAAGGTGTCTGTCTGCCCCTGCCTGGTGTTGTCCTCAACTGAATAAAGCTGAGCCTCAACCTTCTGTTCCAAATTACCATTTTTAAAAATGCAATTGGCTGTTCCGGCCTACTAAAGGTGAATGTCTGCCCCTGCCTGGTGTTGTCCTCAACTGAATAAAGCTGAGCTTCAACCTTCAGTTCCAAATTACCATTTTTAAAAATGCCATTGGCTGTTCCGGCCTACTAAAGGTGTCTGTCTGCCCCTGCCTGGTGTTGTCCTCAACTGAATAAAGCTGAGCTTCTACCTTCTGCCTCTTACTAACTGCTGTTTTTTTAAAAAATTGGCTGTTCCGGCCTACTAAAGGTGTCTGTCTGCCCCTGCCTGGTGTTGTCCTCAACTGAATAAAGCTGAGCTTCAACCTTCTGTTCCAAATTACCATTTTTAAAAATGCAATTGGCTGTTCCGGCCTACTAAAGGTGTCTGTCTGCCCCTGCCTGGTGTTGTCCTCAACTGAATAAAGCTGAGCTTCAACCTTCTGTTCCAAATTACCATTTTTAAAAATGCAATTGGCTGTTCCGGCCTACTAAAGGTGTCTGTCTGCCCCTGCCTGGTGTTGTCCTCAACTGAATAAAGCTGAGCCTCAACCTTCTGTTCCAAATTACCATTTTTAAAAATGCAATTGGCTGTTCCGGCCTACTAAAGGTGAATGTCTGCCCCTGCCTGGTGTTGTCCTCAACTGAATAAAGCTGAGCTTCAACCTTCAGTTCCAAATTACCATTTTTAAAAATGCCATTGGCTGTTCCGGCCTACTAAAGGTGTCTGTCTGCCCCTGCCTGGTGTTGTCCTCAACTGAATAAAGCTGAGCTTCTACCTTCTGCCTCTTACTAACTGCTGTTTTTTTTAAAAATTGGCTGTTCCGGCCTACTAAAGGTGTCTGTCTGCCCCTGCCTGGTGTTGTCCTCAACTGAATAAAGCTGAGCTTCAACCTTCTGTTCCAAATTACCATTTTTAAAAATGCAATTGGCTGTTCCGGCCTACTAAAGGTGTCTGTCTGCCCCTGCCTGGTGTTGTCCTCAACTGAATAAAGCTGAGCCTCAACCTTCTGTTCCAAATTACCATTTTTAAAAATGCAATTGGCTGTTCCGGCCTACTAAAGGTGAATATCTGCCCCTGCCTGGTGTTGTCCTCAACTGAATAAAGCTGAGCTTCAACCTTCAGTTCCAAATTACCATTTTTAAAAATGCCATTGGCTGTTCCGGCCTACTAAAGGTGTCTGTCTGCCCCTGCCTGGTGTTGTCCTCAACTGAATAAAGCTGAGCTTCTACCTTCTGCCTCTTACTAACTGCTGTTTTTTTAAAAAATTGGCTGTTCCGGCCTACTAAAGGTGTCTGTCTGCCCCTGCCTGGTGTTGTCCTCAACTGAATAAAGCTGAGCCTCAACCTTCTGTTCCAAATTACCATTTTTAAAAATGCAATTGGCTGTTCCGGCCTACTAAAGGTGAATGTCTGCCCCTGCCTGGTGTTGTCCTCAACTGAATAAAGCTGAGCTTCTACCTTCAGTTCCAAATTACCATTTTTAAAAATGCAATTGGCTGTTCCGGCCTACTAAAGGTGTCTGTCTGCCCCTGCCTGGTGTTGTCCTCAACTGAACAAAGCTGAGCTTCCACATTCTGGCTTTCGCCCTATACTATCAGATATTAAACTGCATTTGGCCTACTAGTGTGGTTATGCCCTTGAAACAGTGTCTGCTGCTCTTGGGTTTGCTACTCCACTGAACAAAGCAATGCCGCCTGTTTAGTCCTGTTACCAATTTTGAACTGCATTTAGCCTACTTTATTCTTTGGCCCTATATCTGTTTCCTCCTCATCCTGCCCATTGCCCAGCCACTGCTAGATGAGTCTGCTGGTACATTGACCTAGACCACTACATTCCCCTTATACTCTACACAGCCAGAATCTGACCCTGCTGAAAGTAAGGTTCCCCTTCCCGCATGTTATACCACCTTACACAGGGACAGAGAGGAAGGTGCAGATGAAAGTGCAGGTTCCTTCATCAGGTGGGGGGGCATACTCGTTGGCGACGTCACTGGCACAGGGCCCCTCAGAGTACGCAAAAGTGTCGCTGCTGGTGGGAGGCGCCCCCGCCATGCAAACACACATCGCTGTACTTTGAGGGGCCCTGTGCCAGTGCCAATGCGAACGAGTGGGCCCCCCCTGCTTGCTCAGGATCACAGCACTTGCAACGTTGAAATACTTACCTTTCCCTGCAACACCGCCGTGACGTAGTCCGCATTTCCTGGGCCCACGAAAAACTTGAGCCGGCCCTACTCCCCCCACAACTTTTGCCAAATGACCCCCAATTCCCTATGCCCAACTATTATTATAAAGTTAATTAAGATTGACAAGCTTCAGAAACAAGAATGGATGTTTTTGGCATTAAAATGGGCACTGTAGGTGTTTTCCTGGCCTCCACTCACTGCCGACTATGCTTCCCCATTGACTTGCATTGGGTTTCGTGTTTCGGTCGATCCCCGACTTTTAGCGATAATCGGCCGACTGCACTCGACTCGACTCTGGACAAAATCGGGTTTCACAAAACCCGACTCGATCTTAAAAAAATGAAAGTCGCTCAACTCTACTAGTTATATGTTCGTGGGAGCGTACCCTTACTTTCATTACTAACTATGTTACTATGAACAATATTGTATCATACAATTATTAGGTTCTGTAGAAGGATGTAGATCTGGGGATTTATTATGATGGAATATAGGAATATAGGCTGAACTGAATGGACAAATGTCTTTTTTCGGCCTTACTAACTATGTTACTATGTTACTATGTGCTGACTAGCTTCTCTTCCTCTCTTCCCTCAAGAAAGCAGAGACTGCAGCATTTCAATGAACATTGAGAGAATTAGGAATAGCGCCTTGTCCGCACGTGACTGTAGGTATGGAATTCACATATGAGCGGTCACATGACTACCTCAAACTGCTTAAACTGCGTATAGAAGGTGGTACCAATCTGAATTCTTGTAGGAAAACCTAGATATGCCTCTGCCAAAAGTGTATAATCCCTGTGAATAATGGACTCTGCCAATACACAAAGGGCTCATGCTTACAGCAGAGTTGTGTGACAAACATACTAATAGTATGCAGTCCCATAGCTTTAAAGTTTTTATTTACATTCTTTATTTGTTAAGAAAGAATTCTAAAAACAAAGATGCCTTTTTAATGTAAAACTGACTGTCCAGCTGGGCAATCACAAGTGCCAGCTACTAAACAAAATAAATTTTCACTGTTCTCCATGCCCATGCGGGTGGAGAGCAGTGAATATTTATTCCCTTATGTAGCGGGCACATGTGATCGTCCAGTCGCAGCAGGAAGCTGACAGCTGTGACTACCATGCCCTCTATTAAAGAGAAATGAATATTCACTGCTCTCCATGCTCATGGAAATAGAGAGAAGTGAATATACATTCCCTTAAGTAATGGGCACACTTCAGCCTCCAGGAACTGCAGGAAGCTGGCTTCTGCGGCTAGCAGGGTGTCCACTGTTAAATGGAAACAGTCACCCCCAAAATCGAGGGTGAGCTAAGCTCACCGGCATCAGGGGCTTATATACAGCATTTTGTAATGCTGTAGATAAGCCCCCGATGTATCCTAAAAGATGAGAAAAAGAGGTTAGATTATACTCACCTGGGTGGGCGGTCCGATCTGGTGGGCGTCGCGGTCCAGTCCGGGGCCTCCCATCTTTATACTGTAGGATGACGTCCTCTTCTGGTCTTCATGCTGCGGCTCCGGTGCAGGCATACTTTGTCTGCCCTGTTGAGGGCAGAGCAAAGTACTGCAGTGCGCAGGTGCCGGGAAAGGTCAGAGAGGCCTGGCGCCTGCACACTGCAGTACTTTGCTCTGCCCTCAACAGACAAAGTAGGCCTACGCCGGAGCTGCAGCGTGAAGACCAGAAGAGGACATCATCTGATGAAGATGGAAGGCGCTGGACCAGACTGCGACACCCATCGGACCGGACCGGGACCGCCCCTGGGTGACTATAATCTAACCTCTTATTCTTACCTTTTAGGATACATCAGGGGCTTATCTACAGCATTCCAGAATGCTGTAGATAAGCCCCTAATGCTGGTGGGCTTAGCTCACCCTTGATTTTGGGGGTGACAGGTTCCCTTTAAAGAGAAATTAATATTCACTGCTTTCCACTCCCATGGGCGTGAAGAGCAGTAAATATTCATTTCTCTTTAGCAGCAAGCACAGGTGTTCACCGCAGCAGCTGGCTTCTGCCTCCTGTTACCAGCTGCTCTGCCACTGCCGCTCCCACCCAAATTTTAAAGTTCGAAAAATACCATACAGTATAAGCCGAGGGGGGCTTGTTCAGCCTAAAAAGTGTGCTGAAAAATTCGGCTTATAAACAAGTATATACGGTAAGTTTTTTTGCTTTGTTCCAATACACACAACGGAAATAAACATATGTATAACAAAACAAGTGCAATTGCAATCATTTTCTGGCAGTAATTCATTTTCTGGAACAATTTCATGGGTTCCAACACTTTTGGCCATGACTGTATAGCAGCACTGAATTTCAGTGTTGATTTTTTTGTTCTTCTTTTGTAGTTGGACTTTTTTAGCAATTAGTGTCACACAGACTACACAGACTTTAGTTTATCTTGAATTGTTGTATATTTTGGAGATAGAGCACTGAAATGCACAGGTTGGAATAAAAATCATTGCGAGTGGTAAAGTATATTCTTTGCTACATTTACCTTATCTAAAACTCCATTCTAGGATCAATATTGACACTGGTAATTCTTTTAAGTCCTTACATGCTTTTGTGCTATGAAACAATAAGGTAGAGATTAAATATGTCTAGTGCTAGATACCGCTCTGAAAGGAATTTATGGCACCTTTATATAAAGCTGTTTAATGTCCATTATGTAACATATGCAAAAACAATATCCCACTATTCATCTTTTTCTACCTGTTCTGAAAATGCATCAGTTTCTCCATGTGATATTTCTGTTTTTCTTTTTTAATAAACTAGCAAAAATGTATATATGTCTGTTTTTTTCAGTCAAGATGGGGTGCAGAGTGTACATTAATGAGAAAAAAAAATGAACTTTTTTGAATTTACCAAATGGCTGCAATCAAACAGTGACAAATTTAAAGGGGTATGAATACTTTCCGTACCCAGTGTATATCTGTTCACAAATTTTTAGCTAGATAGGGCATACATATTGGTTAGCAATTTACATTGTCCGATGCTGGATAAAGACCATTGCTAACTTCTCCAGTCTGCTAAATGAGATTTTTTATTAGACAAAATACCAGCTATATACTAGCATCCAATTTGTTCAAACAACTCATGCATAAATTTATATAAACGGGAGGACACAGAGTTAAACTGAACATGCAATTTATTGAAATTGAAGATAAATACACAAAAAATATCTATTTTACATAAAAAATGGATAATAAATCTCAAGATGCAATAAGTGAACTACCCAGGTGAGTATATATGACCTATGGGCCACACAGAGAGCCAAAAAAGAGCCTGCTACTAATCAATAATAACGTGGTAAGCATGGTTTAGTCATACATCTATGCTTCAGCATATAACTAGCTGGCCACCAAACAACACATAAATGTCCTATCAACTTCCTTGGCAAGATATCATCATGCACGGTATATTTGTCTCAATATTTACCCATTTTGGTGTTTCTCAGCTTCCTGTGTGGGCCTCAGTCTCCCCAACGCGCGTTTCGCGTGCTATCAATAGCCTCGCTTCCTCAGGGGGCGTGGCTTGAGTCCCTTCCTAGTCCTCTTTAAATATTACGCCGTTCCGGTCACCTGACCGTGCGGCCACCTATTAGTGTTAACCTTTAGTGCGCTTGCGTGTGTCTAGTGTTCAATTACCATGGTAACCCATGGTTAAGTACAATGCCCCCGCATCAGTGCATATCCGTTGCAAATAGATTCCTCACATAAATGCGGTAAAATGCGGTGATGTAAATGCGGTATAATACCGCTATGAACCTAATCGCACAATATCTAACCGCTCTGATGTAGCATTGATCTTGCATATCCGCGCGTCATCCCTCACACGTCGCAACCCCGCCCTCCCGGGTCACGTGAGCGAGCCGGCGCCAGGCTCGCACCACGCCCCCAGAAGGGACGAGATTCACAGCGTGCAAAGGGAACTGCAGCGGTCAAGCAAAGCAAACCATACTAAAAGGCATGTAATCAATTAGTGACTTAGTGCTAGAGTATATAAATATAACAACTGTGCAATATACAATTATTAATATTCAATAAATACCATTACTATTCAATAATTTTAGAAAAAAGGAAGAAAAGTTAAATATATAATTCCTTAACATATATGGCTAATAAAGTGCAATTAGTGCCCTTACATAAATAGTGACATTATAAATTTACTGTTGATACTATTATCCATACAACAAGAAAAAAACAACAATAAACAAATAATGGGATACATTAAGATGTAATTGCGGGGGAAGTCACTCTTGTGTATTCCCTCAGTTTCATAAGTACAGTGGATTATTCACCAGTAGTTGTGTCCATAGTATCCAATGGTGTGACTCCAATGTCCACGATGTCCCTTTCTAATTACTTCCTTTTTTATGACACACGGATCCACTGCATCCTCTTTTTATCACTTTTTTTCTTTTTTTTCCTTTTTTTTATAATTCATAAAGCGTCTTCCAATTATATCCACGTACATCCGCAATGTATCCAACCTTTCTCACTAAACTAAGAAAATAAACTAAAGAAAAACAAAAACACTATTAAAATCACTTAAAAAACTTAAAAGAACCAAGATAGACCGTAAACTCTGGATGAGGTATATTTTGGTGGAATGGGTTATTTCAAAACAGGAGAGATGGAGGAACTGACTATAACATTATAAATAGGATGAGAAGCCATACGCTTCGTTTAACCCTTTGGGAGTAATGGTCCCTAAAATGGTTATCCACTTACATTCCCTCTGTGCCAAAACCCGACGTATATCGCCCCCTCTAATCCCACATTGGATATGTTCGATACCCCTAACTCGGAGCATGCCAGGGTCGCATCTATGATATTCCTTAAAATGGCGCGGGATAGTTTTCAACTTCGTGATGTCCTTTTCTGTTTTTGCTGCCATAATGTCCCTGACATGCTCACGAGTACGGATACCCAAACGTCTTGACGTCAGCCCGATATAAATCTTTGGACAGCTGCACTCTGCATAGTAGATAACCTGAGTCGTCTGGCAAGTGATATGTTGTTTAATGCGATAGTTCTTCCCATCTACTGATTCAAAAACTGATGTTCGAGTGATGTTTTTGCACGAAATGCAGTCTCCACATGGGTAACATCCCATGGGTGGGCCTCTAGAGCCAAATGTATTTTTTTGGGGGGAGGGGACATAGTGACTAGAAACCAACATGTCTCTAAGATTTCTGCTCCTTCTGGATGTCATCATAGGACGTTCCATCAGAAATCTAGAGAGTGTTGGGTCCGTCATCAATACTTCCCAGTGTTTTTGAAGACACTCTCTCATAGTACTCCATTCTCCATTATATGTCGATATAAATCGGATAACATTATCCTGCTTGGGTTTCTCTCTATTGTGGGGATACAGTAATGCCTCTCGTGTTTGGGATTTTGCCCTCAGGTACCCTCTCTTAATACTTCTATTACTGTAACCCCTGGATTTAAATCTTTCTCGGAGGTCTTCAGATTGTTGTTCAAATTTATGTTCCAAGGAACAAATCCTTCTCATCCTGAGGTGCTGCCCAACCGGGATGGCCCTGATGGTACTTCCTGGGTGACTTGAATCTGCGTGTAGCAGTGAATTGACAGAAGTGGACTTCCTAAAGACATCAGTCTGCAGGTAACGATGTTCATCCACCTCAATTTTGACATCTAGAAAGTCCACCGCCACTTTACTCATCTGATATGTCAATTTAATATTGAATCTGTTAAGATTCAAATTCTGCATGAAGCTCTGTAATTCACTCTCCGATCCTTGCCATATTATCAGTAGGTCATCAATGTACCTCAGCCAGCACTGCACATGGTCTGCGGCCCGGGCGCCCCCCCCGCCAAAAATCTCTCTCTCCCAATACCCTAGGAAGAGATTGGCGAACGAAGGCGCACAGGCCGCGCCCATGGCAGTGCCGCGCTGCTGAAGGTAAAAGGCATCCTTGAAAACAAAAAAAATTTTTGTGAGAATGAATGTAAGCAGCTCCAATATAAAGTCACACATCAGGCCATCCCGGTTGTCAGACCCCAGGAAGAAGCGTACCGCCTCCAGACCATCTTCATGTCGTATACATGTATACAATGATTCTATGTCAGCTGTGACTAGAATCATATCTTCCTCCAACTGAATCCCATTGATCCTGCTCAGCACGTCCGATGTGTCCCTGGCGTAGGAGGGGAGGGTCTCAACCAAAGGTTTGAGGTAGAAATCAACAAATTTACAAATGGGATCATTCAAACCCCCCACGCCAGAGACAATTGGACGGCCGGGGGGATCAATGGGATTTTTATGAACTTTTGGGATGAAGTATAGAGTAGGTACTTTGGGAAACCTAGTCAGCAGTCCATCATAGATTTTTTTAGGAATGAGTCCTGTACTCAGGGCTTGTTCCAAGATATCTTGTAATTCATGAGAGAACTCATCCATTGGATTATATTCCAATTTAAGATAGGTATCCCTATTTCTCAAGTGTCTCATTGCCTCTTTTTCATAGAGGACTTTAGGCCATATAACAATATTTCCCCCCTTGTCCGCTGGTTTAATTACAACATCATCATAAGCCCTCAATTGTTGTAGGGCTGCCCGTTGTTTTGCTGTCAAGTTGTCATATTGACGCCTTGTACTTATTTTTTCAAAATCCTGTTTCACCAATCGGGTGAAAATCTCCACTGCCGGGCTCAGGGACAAGGGGGGAAATTTTGTTGATTTGGGGTAACAGCTTTTAGGAAACCTACCAGTGGGACCTGATGTTTGTTCTTCCAGGAGATCCTCCAATGCCTGCTGTGCCTCCCTTTCAATTTGATCATCATTTGACATAGACCCATCTTTTTCAAATAATTTTTTTAAAATCAATTTTCTTGAGAAGAGATAAAGGTCTTTGGTAGCTGTGAATAAATCAAAATTATTTGTGGGAGAAACGGTTAGTCCTTTTTGGAGAACATTAATTTGGTCATTATTCAACACATAGTGGGATAAATTAATCACCTCTAATCCCTTTTTGTCTTTTTTTGTCAGTTGGTTACTCTGAATATTCTTATTTCTACCATTTCTCTTCTCCTGATTCAAGCCTGAGTTCCTTAAATCATAGTATTTGGGTCTCGATCTCACTGATTCCTCACTCGAGGTTATTGAGACATTGGAAGCTGATCTGGCACGGGAGGATCCCCTCTGTCGATATGTCCTTCTGTTCCATTTATATACTGTATTAGATTGTAGATCTCCAATATCTCTCTGGAATTTTTTTGACTTTGTGTCACATATATTTTTCTCCCACTTCACATATTCTTGCTCTAATTCCACATTAAAGGCTGTTAACATTTCACTTGATATGTCCTGTTTAAGTTTAATCTGGATATCCTCTATCTCTTTATCCAAGACATCAATAGTTGTTTGATTCAACTGTGCCAACAGGCCCATGAACCCTCTGGAACATGTATTTGCTGCCTCCTCCCACTTTTTACGAAACACCTCATCTTCAACATCAAAGGAAGGGAACACCTGGACCCTAAGTCCTCGTGGTATTAACCCCCTCTCCAAATACTTGTTTAGAAAAGCCCTGTTCCACCAAATTCGCATTCGTTTGTTCAAAGTCTCTTTTAATTTTTTAAATAATTCTTGTTTCTCTCTACCTCCTCCAACCAGAGATACCATAGGTTCGTCACAAAATACATCCTTTAATTGCGTTAGCCACGTCTGTTCACGGGCTCTGAAATCCATATTATTGCTGGTTTTACAAGCTGTGAATAACACAGAAATCAATATATCATTAGACAAAATACCAGCTATATACTAGCATCCAATTTGTTCAAACAACTCATGCATAAATTTATATAAACGGGAGGACACAGAGTTAAACTGAACATGCAATTTATTGAAATTGAAGATAAATACACAAAAAATATCTATTTTACATAAAAAATGGATAATAAATCTCAAGATGCAATAAGTGAACTACCCAGGTGAGTATATATGACCTATGGGCCACACAGAGAGCCAAAAAAGAGCCTGCTACTAATCAATAATAACGTGGTAAGCATGGTTTAGTCATACATCTATGCTTCAGCATATAACTAGCTGGCCACCAAACAACACATAAATGTCCTATCAACTTCCTTGGCAAGATATCATCATGCACGGTATATTTGTCTCAATATTTACCCATTTTGGTGTTTCTCAGCTTCCTGTGTGGGCCTCAGTCTCCCCAACGCGCGTTTCGCGTGCTATCAATAGCCTCGCTTCCTCAGGGGGCGTGGCTTGAGTCCCTTCCTAGTCCTCTTTAAATATTACGCCGTTCCGGTCACCTGACCGTGCGGCCACCTATTAGTGTTAACCTTTAGTGCGCTTGCGTGTGTCTAGTGTTCAATTACCATGGTAACCCATGGTTAAGTACAATGCCCCCGCATCAGTGCATATCCGTTGCAAATAGATTCCTCACATAAATGCGGTAAAATGCGGTGATGTAAATGCGGTACAATACCGCTATGAACCTAATCGCACAATATCTAACCGCTCTGATGTAGCATTGATCTTGCATATCCGCGCGTCATCCCTCACACGTCGCAACCCCGCCCTCCCGGGTCACGTGAGCGAGCCGGCGCCAGGCTCGCACCACGCCCCCAGAAGGGACGAGATTCACAGCGTGCAAAGGGAACTGCAGCGGTCAAGCAAAGCAAACCATACTAAAAGGCATGTAATCAATTAGTGACTTAGTGCTAGAGTATATAAATATAACAACTGTGCAATATACAATTATTAATATTCAATAAATACCATTACTATTCAATAATTTTAGAAAAAAGGAAGAAAAGTTAAATATATAATTCCTTAACATATATGGCTAATAAAGTGCAATTAGTGCCCTTACATAAATAGTGACATTATAAATTTACTGTTGATACTATTATCCATACAACAAGAAAAAAACAATAAACAAATAATGGGATACATTAAGATGTAATTGCGGGGGAAGTCACTCTTGTGTATTCCCTCAGTTTCATAAGTACAGTGGATTATTCACCAGTAGTTGTGTCCATAGTATCCAATGGTGTGACTCCAATGTCCACGATGTCCCTTTCTAATTACTTCCTTTTTTATGACACACGGATCCACTGCATCCTCTTTTTATCACTTTTTTTCTTTTTTTTCCTTTTTTTTATAATTCATAAAGCGTCTTCCAATTATATCCACGTACATCCGCAATGTATCCAACCTTTCTCACTAAACTAAGAAAATAAACTAAAGAAAAACAAAAACACTATTAAAATCACTTAAAAAACTTAAAAGAACCAAGATAGACCGTAAACTCTGGATGAGGTATATTTTGGTGGAATGGGTTATTTCAAAACAGGAGAGATGGAGGAACTGACTATAACATTATAAATAGGATGAGAAGCCATACGCTTCGTTTAACCCTTTGGGAGTAATGGTCCCTAAAATGGTTATCCACTTACATTCCCTCTGTGCCAAAACCCGACGTATATCGCCCCCTCTAATCCCACATTGGATATGTTCGATACCCCTAACTCGGAGCATGCCAGGGTCGCATCTATGATATTCCTTAAAATGGCGCGGGATAGTTTTCAACTTCGTGATGTCCTTTTCTGTTTTTGCTGCCATAATGTCCCTGACATGCTCACGAGTACGGATACCCAAACGTCTTGACGTCAGCCCGATATAAATCTTTGGACAGCTGCACTCTGCATAGTAGATAACCTGAGTCGTCTGGCAAGTGATATGTTGTTTAATGCGATAGTTCTTCCCATCTACTGATTCAAAAACTGATGTTCGAGTGATGTTTTTGCACGAAATGCAGTCTCCACATGGGTAACATCCCATGGGTGGGCCTCTAGAGCCAAATGTATTTTTTTGGGGGGAGGGGACATAGTGACTAGAAACCAACATGTCTCTAAGATTTCTGCTCCTTCTGGATGTCATCATAGGACGTTCCATCAGAAATCTAGAGAGTGTTGGGTCCGTCATCAATACTTCCCAGTGTTTTTGAAGACACTCTCTCATAGTACTCCATTCTCCATTATATGTCGATATAAATCGGATAACATTATCCTGCTTGGGTTTCTCTCTATTGTGGGGATACAGTAATGCCTCTCGTGTTTGGGATTTTGCCCTCAGGTACCCTCTCTTAATACTTCTATTACTGTAACCCCTGGATTTAAATCTTTCTCGGAGGTCTTCAGATTGTTGTTCAAATTTATGTTCCAAGGAACAAATCCTTCTCATCCTGAGGTGCTGCCCAACCGGGATGGCCCTGATGGTACTTCCTGGGTGACTTGAATCTGCGTGTAGCAGTGAATTGACAGAAGTGGACTTCCTAAAGACATCAGTCTGCAGGTAACGATGTTCATCCACCTCAATTTTGACAAAATCTCTCTCTCCCAATACCCTAGGAAGAGATTGGCGAACGAAGGCGCACAGGCCGCGCCCATGGCAGTGCCGCGCTGCTGAAGGTAAAAGGCATCCTTGAAAACAAAAAACAAAAAGAGGCGGTACGCTTCTTCCTGGGGTCTGACAACCGGGATGGCCTGATGTGTGACTTTATATTGGAGCTGCTTACATTCATTCTCACAAAAAATTTTTTTGTTTTCAAGGATGCCTTTTACCTTCAGCAGCGCGGCACTGCCATGGGCGCGGCCTGTGCGCCTTCGTTCGCCAATCTCTTCCTAGGGTATTGGGAGAGAGAGATTTTTGGCGGGGGGGGGCGCCCGGGCCGCAGACCATGTGCAGTGCTGGCTGAGGTACATTGATGACCTACTGATAATATGGCAAGGATCGGAGAGTGAATTACAGAGCTTCATGCAGAATTTGAATCTTAACAGATTCAATATTAAATTGACATATCAGATGAGTAAAGTGGAGGTGGACTTTCTAGATGTCAAAATTGAGGTGGATGAACATCGTTACCTGCAGACTGATGTCTTTAGGAAGTCCACTTCTGTCAATTCACTGCTACACGCAGATTCAAGTCACCCAGGAAGTACCATCAGGGCCATCCCGGTTGGGCAGCACCTCAGGATGAGAAGGATTTGTTCCTTGGAACATAAATTTGAACAACAATCTGAAGACCTCCGAGAAAGATTTAAATCCAGGGGTTACAGTAATAGAAGTATTAAGAGAGGGTACCTGAGGGCAAAATCCCAAACACGAGAGGCATTACTGTATCCCCACAATAGAGAGAAACCCAAGCAGGATAATGTTATCCGATTTATATCGACATATAATGGAGAATGGAGTACTATGAGAGAGTGTCTTCAAAAACACTGGGAAGTATTGATGACGGACCCAACACTCTCTAGATTTCTGATGGAACGTCCTATGATGACATCCAGAAGGAGCAGAAATCTTAGAGACATGTTGGTTTCTAGTCACTATGTCCCCTCCCCCCAAAAAAATACATTTGGCTCTAGAGGCCCACCCATGGGATGTTACCCATGTGGAGACTGCATTTCGTGCAAAAACATCACTCGAACATCAGTTTTTGAATCAGTAGATGGGAAGAACTATCGCATTAAACAACATATCACTTGCCAGACGACTCAGGTTATCTACTATGCAGAGTGCAGCTGTCCAAAGATTTATATCGGGCTGACGTCAAGACGTTTGGGTATCCGTACTCGTGAGCATGTCAGGGACATTATGGCAGCAAAAACAGAAAAGGACATCACGAAGTTGAAAACTATCCCGCGCCATTTTAAGGAATATCATAGATGCGACCCTGGCATGCTCCGAGTTAGGGGTATCGAACATATCCAATGTGGGATTAGAGGGGGCGATATACGTCGGGTTTTGGCACAGAGGGAATGTAAGTGGATAACCATTTTAGGGACCATTACTCCCAAAGGGTTAAACGAAGCGTATGGCTTCTCATCCTATTTATAATGTTATAGTCAGTTCCTCCATCTCTCCTGTTTTGAAATAACCCATTCCACCAAAATATACCTCATCCAGAGTTTACGGTCTATCTTGGTTCTTTTAAGTTTTTTAAGTGATTTTAATAGTGTTTTTGTTTTTCTTTAGTTTATTTTCTTAGTTTAGTGAGAAAGGTTGGATACATTGCGGATGTACGTGGATATAATTGGAAGACGCTTTATGAATTATAAAAAAAAGGAAAAAAAAGAAAAAAAGTGATAAAAAGAGGATGCAGTGGATCCGTGTGTCATAAAAAAGGAAGTAATTAGAAAGGGACATCGTGGACATTGGAGTCACACCATTGGATACTATGGACACAACTACTGGTGAATAATCCACTGTACTTATGAAACTGAGGGAATACACAAGAGTGACTTCCCCCGCAATTACATCTTAATGTATCCCATTATTTGTTTATTGTTGTTTTTTTCTTGTTGTATGGATAATAGTATCAACAGTAAATTTATAATGTCACTATTTATGTAAGGGCACTAATTGCACTTTATTAGCCATATATGTTAAGGAATTATATATTTAACTTTTCTTCCTTTTTTCTAAAATTATTGAATAGTAATGGTATTTATTGAATATTAATAATTGTATATTGCACAGTTGTTATATTTATATACTCTAGCACTAAGTCACTAATTGATTACATGCCTTTTAGTATGGTTTGCTTTGCTTGACCGCTGCAGTTCCCTTTGCACGCTGTGAATCTCGTCCCTTCTGGGGGCGTGGTGCGAGCCTGGCGCCGGCTCGCTCACGTGACCCGGGAGGGCGGGGTTGCGACGTGTGAGGGATGACGCGCGGATATGCAAGATCAATGCTACATCAGAGCGGTTAGATATTGTGCGATTAGGTTCATAGCGGTATTATACCGCATTTACATCACCGCATTTTACCGCATTTATGTGAGGAATCTATTTGCAACGGATATGCACTGATGCGGGGGCATTGTACTTAACCATGGGTTACCATGGTAATTGAACACTAGACACACGCAAGCGCACTAAAGGTTAACACTAATAGGTGGCCGCACGGTCAGGTGACCGGAACGGCGTAATATTTAAAGAGGACTAGGAAGGGACTCAAGCCACGCCCCCTGAGGAAGCGAGGCTATTGATAGCACGCGAAACGCGCGTTGGGGAGACTGAGGCCCACACAGGAAGCTGAGAAACACCAAAATGGGTAAATATTGAGACAAATATACCGTGCATGATGATATCTTGCCAAGGAAGTTGATAGGACATTTATGTGTTGTTTGGTGGCCAGCTAGTTATATGCTGAAGCATAGATGTATGACTAAACCATGCTTACCACGTTATTATTGATTAGTAGCAGGCTCTTTTTTGGCTCTCTGTGTGGCCCATAGGTCATATATACTCACCTGGGTAGTTCACTTATTGCATCTTGAGATTTATTATCCATTTTTTATGTAAAATAGATATTTTTTGTGTATTTATCTTCAATTTCAATAAATTGCATGTTCAGTTTAACTCTGTGTCCTCCCGTTTATATAAATGAGATTTTTGTCTCTTTATTAAACTGTCGCTTCCCTTACATTTTCTTAATTTAGGTTCTTAGAAAAAAATGGTGGTGGGGTATTGGCCAGTTTATGTATATTTAAAGCACGTCTAAGAGACTGGGTTATTACGCTCCACAGACTTATTCAGGACGCAGCCTTACACATATTGGAACATGGTCATTGCCACGCTAAGACCTTTAACTAAGCTCTGTAGCACTGCCTGTCACCTGAACAATACACTCCACAGACCTCGACACTCTCTGGGACATATCCTGTAAATACTCTATTGTTGCTCAAAATCTTGCAAAATATGCATTCTGCCTGGTTGGGTAGTTTACAGAAGAAGTGCGTAGGCTTGTGTAGATTGGTCAATGGCACTCCTGTCTCTTTCCCTTGAAGTGGCTGCTTCCAAGTAAAATGAGGCTTGTACATGTTCCTGACAGGGGTTTCAGGCCTGACAGACTGACCACAATACAGGCCCTTGCTTGCATATACTGTATTTTGAATTTAATTCTAATACTTTTGGTGTCTGGTAGAATCCAATTTACTGATATTGATCATACAGCTCACTCAACTCCTGCATTATATAGACCTTACAGCGGCTTCATCCGCTATGACAATTGTTCCATTGGGATTCAGTGGCAAAAATGAACTGTGGAGCTTGCAAATCGCAGGTTTCAGAGCACCTGCTGGCCCTCTGAAAATTTAAAGTGAGGACCACATAATGACATGGCGATGGACATGGTGTTGGTGGCGGGCATAGCCCAAATGTAAACTTGGCATGTTTTAGCTGGCATTGTAAAGTGATGGGGAACTATTCAACTTTCTGACTAACTATTTGGCACGATGGAGGGATCTCCCAAATGTAAGAGTGAGAGCGCTCCAAAATGTATGATACAGGGCCACCTGAGGGCCCTTACCAATCCCAGGTTTCACGGCACCTGCTGGTGCAGCGCCCCAGAGTCCTGGTCGTTGCAGTAATGTCGCTCTGCCACTAAGGGGAGTGATGTTACATCTGATGGCACTAAAGGAGTTCACCTGACCAGGTATCACAGTCACACACTACACTTCACACTCCGGCCACCAGGGGGAGCAAAAGGTCCTATCTATTAGGCCACTCCTCACACTCGGGTAAAACTGGGGGTTGGATAGGAAGTTAGAGAGAATGCTACTGGGTGAGACCCAGGAAAGACCTGTCAGGCAGACAGGGGAGAAGGAGGAACATCTGAGCTGCAGACAGAGGTCCCTGTCAGGGGTGGGATCCTGGCAGAGACTGAGCGAGAAATAGAACGTTACGGAGCTGCGCCTGCACCTCATTGCGGCAGCATCTTAACCCCTTAGTGACAGAGCCAATTTGGTACTTAATGACCAGGCCAATTTTTACAATTCTGACCACTGTCACTTTATGAGGTTATAACTCTGGAACGCTTCAACAGATCCTGCTGATTCTGAGATTGTTTTTTCGTGACATATTGTACTTCATGATAGTGGTAACATTTCTTCGATATTACTTGCGATTATTTATGAAAAAAATGGAAATATGGCAAAAAAATAAAAAATTTAGCAATTTTCAAAATTTGGATTTTTATGCCCTTAAATCAGAGAGATATGTCACAAAAAAATAGTTAATAAATAACATTTCCCACATGTCTACTTTACATCAGCACAATTTGGGAACCAAAATTTTTTTTTGTTAGGGAGTTATAAGGGTTAAAAGTTGACCAGCAATTTCTCATTTTTACAACACCATTTTTTTTTAGGGACCACATCACATTTGAAGTCATTTTGAGGGGTCTATATGATAGAAAATAACCAAGTGTGACACCATTCTAAAAACTGAACCCCTCAAGGTGCTCAAAACCACATTCAAGAAGTTTATTAACCCTTTACGTGCTTCACAGGAACTGAAACAATGTGGAAGGCAAAAATGAACATTTAACTTTTTTTTGCAAACATTTTGCTTCAGAACCATTTTTTTTTATTTTCACAAGTGTAAAAACAGAAATTTAACCATAAATGTTGTTGTGCAATTTCTCCTGAATACGCCGATACCCCATATGTGGGGGTAAACTACTGTTTGGGCGCACCGCAGAGCTTGGAAGAGAAGGAGCGCCGTTTGACTTTTTCAATGCAGAATTGGCTGGAATTGAGATCGGATGCCATGTCACGTTTAGAGAGCCCCTGATGTGCCTAAACAGTGGAAACCCCCCACAAGTGACCCCATTTTGGAAACTAGACCCCTTAAGGAACTTAACTAGATGTGTGGTGAGCACTTTGAGCCCCCAAGTGCTTCACAAAAGTTTATAAAGTAGAGCCATGAAAATAAAAAATCGCATTTGTTTACACAAAAATGATTTTTCGCCCACAAATTCTTATTTTCACAAGGGTAACAAGAGAAATTAGACCACAAAAGTTGTTGTGCAATTTCTCCTGAGTACATCGATACCCCATATGTGGGGGTAAACCACTGTTTGGGCGCACCGCAGAGCTTGGAAAAGAAGGAGTGCCGTTTTACTTTTTCAATGTAGAATTGGCTGGAATTGAGATTGGACGCCATGTCGCATTTGGAGAGCCCCTGATGTGCCTAAACAGTAGAAGCCCCCCACAAGTGACCCCATTTTGGAAACTAGACCCCTTAAGGAACTTAACTAGATGTGTGGTGAGCACTTTAAACCCCCAGGTGCTTCTCAGAAGTTTATAACGTAGAGCCGTGAAAATAAAAAATCGCATTTTTTCTACAAAAATGATCTTTTTGCCCCAAAATATTTATTTTCACAAGGGTAACAGAAGAAATTAGACCACAAAAGTTGTTGTGCAATTTCTCCTGAGTGTGGCGATACCCCACATGTGGGGGTATACCACTGTTTGGGCGCACCGCAGAGCTTGGAAGAGGAGTGCCGTTTTACTTTTTCAATGTAGAATTGGCTGGAATTGAGATCGGACACCATGTCGCGTTTGGAGAGCCCCTGATGTGCCTAAACAGTAGAAACCCCCCACAAGTGACCCCATTTTGGAAACTAGACCACGTAAGGAACTTATCTAGATGTGCGGTGAGCACTTTAAACCCCCAAGTTCTTCACAGAAATTTATAAAGTAGAGCCGTGAAAATAAAAATCCTTTTTTTTTCCTCAAAAATGATTTTTTAGCCTGCAATTTTTTATTTTCTCAAGGGTAACAGGAGAAATTGGAACCCAAAATTTATTGTGCAATTTATGCTGAGTAGGCTGATACCCCATATGTTGGGGTAAATCACTGTTTGGGCGCATGGCAGAGCTCGGAAGGGAAGGAGCGCCGTTTTGGAATGCAGACTTTGATAGAATGGTCTGCGGGCGTTATGTTGCATTTGCAGAGCCCTTGATGTACCTAAACAGTAGAAACCCCCCACAAGTGACCCCATTTTGGAAACTAGACCCCCCAAGGAACTTATCTAGATGTGTGGTGAGAACTTTGAATGCCCATCTGCTTCACAGAAGTTTATAATGCAGAGTCGTGAAAATAAAAAAAAAAATTTTCCACAAAAAAGATTTTTTTAGCCCCCAAGTTTTTATTTTCACAAGGGAACAAGAGAAATTAGACCCCAAGAGTTGTTTTCCAATTTGTCCTGAGTACACTGATACCCCATGTGTGGGGGGGACCACTGTTTGGGTGCACGGCAGAGCTCGGAAGGGAAGGAACCCCATTTTGGAATGCGGACTTTGATAGATTGGTCTGCGGGCATTATGTTGCGTTTGCAGAGACCCTGATGTACCTAAACAGTAGAAACCCCCCACAAGTGACCACATTTTGGAAACTAGAGCCCCCAAGGAACTTATCTAGATGTGTGGTGAGAACTTTGAATGCCCAAGTGCTTCACAGACGTTTATAATGCAGAGTTGTGAAAATAAAAAATATTTTTTTTTTCCACAAAAAATTTTTTTTAGCCCCCAAGTTTTTATTTTCACAAGGGTAACAGGAGAAATTGGACCCCAAAATTTGTTGTCCAATTTATCCCGAGTACGCTGATGCCCCATATGTGGGGGTAAACCACTGTTTGGGTGCACGGCAGAGCTCGGAAGGGAGGGAGCACCATTTGACTTGTTGAGCGCAAAATTGGCTGTGGCGTTTAGAGACCCCCTGATGTACCTAAACAGTGGAAACCTCCCAAATCTAACTCCAACCCTAACCCCAACACACCCCTAAGGCTTCTTTCACACTTCAGTTGTTTGGCGTCAGTCAGCTCCGACATAGTGACGGATCCGTCACAATTGTTGAGAAAACGGTATTAACGGATCCGTTTTTTTGATGGATCCGTTACTTGGGGGTTGTCTGGGAAAAGTATCTACTTTTTGGAGCATGCGCAATTGAAAAAGCGGTTTGGGGCGACGGATCCGCCGAAATGACGGTAACAACGGAGCCGTCGCCCATAGGCGGCCATTCTATGGAATGACGAACGCGACGGATCCGTCGCGAACCGCCATTTCGGCGCAGACAAAAAACGTTACAATGGCCGTCAATGTCTCGATGATGTCCGCCAAATCTCGACGGATCCGTCACATGGCGGATGGAACGGACGACCATCCGCCACAATCCGTCGCTAATGCATGTCTATGGGAAAATAGCGGAACCGCCAAAAAAAATGGCGGATCCGCTATTTGATGAAAATGGCCGTTTCAGACTGACGCCAAAAGACTGAAGTGTGAAAGAGGCCTAACCCTAATGCCAACCCGATCCATAATCCTAATCACAACCCTAAGGATAATCGCAACCCTAACCTCAAAACAACCATAACCCTAATCAGAACCCTAAATCCAACACACCCCTAATCCTAATCTCAACCCTAACCTCAAACCTAACCCTAATCCCAATACACCCCTAATCCCAACCCTACCCTTAACCCTAATCCCAAACCAAACCGTAATCCCAAACGTAACCCTAATGCCAACCCTAATCCAAACCCTAATCCCAACTCTAACCCTAACTTTAGCCGCAACCCTAGTCCTAACTTTAGCCCCAACTCTAACTATAGCCCTAACTTTAGCCCCAACCCTAACCCTAAATTTAGCCCCAGCCCTAACCCTAAATTTAGCTCCAACCCTAACCCTAAATTTAGCCCCAACCCTAACCCTAGCCCTAACCCTAACCCTAACCCTAACCCTAGCCGTAGCCCTAACCCTAACCCTAACCATAACCCTAACCCTAATTTTAGCCCCAACTCTTCTCTCCTGCCGGCCGGCAAATGGCAGCAGAGAGCGGGCGCACTGCGCATGCGCCCGACATTTTCTTTCTATAGGAAGAAGCCGGCCGGCAGGAGAAGACATAGGAGGACCCAGGGACACCGGTAAGTATGATAGGGTCCCCGAATCCCCCTATTTCTCTGTCCTCTGATGTGCGATCACATCAGAGGACAGAGAATTACACATCACTTTTTTTTTTTTTGCGGTCGCCGGTAAACAGTTAATTACCGGTGATCGCAAAACAGGGGTCGGTAAAAACCGACCCCGATCATGTTCTTTGGAGTCTCGGCTACCCCCAGCAGCCGAGACCCCAAAGATCTCCCAGGTGCCGGCCGGCGGGCGCACTGCGCGTGCGCCCGCCATTTTTAAGATGGCGGCGCCCATGGGGAACCATGAGGAGCACCGGGGGAGACAGGTGAGTATCGGGGGGGCATCGGGGGCCCCATTTCTCTGTCATCCGATGTGCGATCACATCGGAGGACAGAGAAATTAAATGGGAAATCGCGGTTTTTGTTTTTTTTTGCGATCGCCGGTAAACGGTTAATTACCGGCGATCGCAACTCGGGGGTCGGTAAAAAAACCCCGAATCATGTTCTCTGGGGTCTCGGCTACCCCCGGTAACCGAGACCCCAGAGAAAATCCGACTTTGGGGGGCGCTATTCACTTTTTCCACAGCGCCGTTAATTAACGGCGCTGTGGTTTAAGTACCCTTAGCGGCCGCCGTTAAAAGGCGTATCGGCGGTCGTTAAGGGGTTAAGAAAGGAGAAGAAGCGGAGTATATTGTGGAGAAGTGAGAAACGAGATCACAGCACAAGGAGATAATACCAGGAGGAGTCTTGCCTTAAGATCGTGGCAACATCCTTCTGAGGCGCGTAGCCATTGGCCGGAACACCGAGGGAGTAATAGGCTCTATGCATTACTTCAGACAACGGCAGGGCAGTTAACTCTAGGTTGGCTGTCTCACCTTTACACCTATGAAGACAATGGAGGCAATTGTGGGAGAGGGGGCGTCACTAGGGTCCCTATAAATTAACTCCAGGCCTACCCCGTCATATGGGTGCGTCCTAGCCATATCATCTGGGGGACGGAGAGAGAAACAGAAATATATACGACAGTTGTGAGAACTATCCCGTGGAGCTCAGCAGGGAAGTACTACAACACACAGGCGCTAGTAGGAAGGCTACTGATTTCCACCTGCAAAGGGAACTCTGGTTGTGCCTTCGGACCGGCCGGATTCAGGCAGCCCTGTTAGCAGTGCTGTGGATTGTGGATGCTGAAGTCTACAGTAAAAGGTAAAGAGACTGCAACCCTGTGTCCTCGTTATTTACTGCGACCTACACCATTATCATCTACTTTACTGGGAAGCCCTGGGGACATACTTCACCTGTGGGAAGGTATTCCATCTAGCTGCCATAACATCACCCCAGCGGACCCCTAAGCAGCGTCGGTCACTCTAACCGAACACCACAGGTGGCATCACGAACACTTGACAAACTACACCTTTAATTGGGTGCCCCTTAGCAGGGCCACAGACCGGGTCGGGCCACCGTGACATCCCCAGAACCGAGACAGAAGGGACTCGGTACCGAGTACCCCACTGCCCAGTGCCTGGCGTCACGAACAGGATCTACTTAAGCCTGAAAATCAGGTCATGTGTGCCTAAGAACTGTGTCAGAATTGTGCTTGAACTGTGATTTATTGCAAAGACTGTGTAATGACATTTGCCGCCAAAAATTCCCGCCAAAACCGCCGCCATTACAGCGCCACAAGGAGCGCAGGAGAAGAAGGGCCTGGATTTGTGTGCGTGAACGAACTGAAGAGTGCGAAGAACAAAGGCAGCCAAGTCTAAATATTTCTGTACCTTGAGGACATGTCCGTCAGCAGCTGAGATCCGCCTCCTGATCCTCAATGGAGGGCGGAGACAAAGAAAGCGAAACCGCCCACGAAGGAGAGAGCGGGAAAAAGACCAGGAAGCGAGCCACGTGGAGAATGCCATGGCCAGCCGCTCAGAACCAGAGTGTGGGTTTGAAGCGGAGAACTCCCCCAGATACCTGGAAGAGCACAGCAGCCAAATCTCCACGGTCGGCATCGATCTCCTGCTTATTGAGATGGAGGAATTGATCGATCAGCTCCTGCAACTACGGGTGAAGGCCAAGGACCCGTACCAGGTGGCGCCGGCAGAGGACCCCCCGACATCGGTCCCTGTACCGCTACCAGAGCTGCTGCTGATATTTCCACCGATGCCGCCACCAGCAGAGCCAGCCGCTAAGGAGGACGCCGCGCTGGCCGGTAAGCCCGCCGACCCTGCCCCGCTAGCAGAGGACCTGCTGATAGGCCCCGTCGCAGCACCACCTTCCCCTGGGACCCATAAACTCCAGCGCCTTGAACCCTGGGACCAGGCCACGGGTATGGAGCGGTTCCTAAAGGCCCCGATTTCACCAAATACCCTTGCAGGGTGAGGTCTACGCGGAGCGCACTGTGTGCCGCTGGGTGAACCCAGGGTCAGACTTCATGGGGTTCCCCGGGGTGACGTCGCATGAAGGGGAGATGGTGGAAACCCTTAGCTGGGAGGAATACCAGGCCCAGCTTAACCAACAGTGGAAAGAGGCGGATGAGAAATACCAGGCCCGACACATGGCCCATTACCAGCGGGACCTAGCAGTCAAGGCCCAAGCCCGAAAGCACCGCGCCACCCACCAGGCCCCGCGTCGGCAAGGCACCGTCATAGCCTTTAGACTCCGTGGGGGTTGGGGCTTCATTAAGGAGCCAGGCTTCTTCGCCGAGGTCTTTGTAAATCGGAAAGATGTGGAGTCCCACCTCAGAGAAGGCCACCCAGATCGAGATCTTTTTTTTTTAAATTCGTTTATTAGCAACAAGATAAGTAGTGTTACAAACATTTTGCATCCAAAATTGTTGAATATAATATGTGGTACATATAAACTGTGCATTGTTAAGCATAAAATGAAATACAACTGTCGTCTATAACCAACGTTATGTTGTGATTATTAAAGCTGTTGGACCGATTGTAACATGAATTATGTAAATAGAAAAACTCAGAAAACCAGAACTGTATCTACTCTAACTGCTAATTCGCCGCCGTACCTCGTGTCTGACCCTCCATGTGATATCCCCAATCCATGACAAGTCTACAGAGTAAGATGGGAAGAATTCCACCTACCCCTTTTTTTTTCAAATTTACCCGGGCACCCTCTATTCTGATATAACGTGCGTTCATATGGAATGATCGAGTTGTCCAACTCAATCCAAGTTCTTGTAGTTGGACTTGTGCTCCCCATCCACCGCAAAGCCAGTACCTTCCGTGCCATAAAGAGCGTCTCACGTAAAAAAAATCGATGTAGTGATCCCAAGTCTCCTCCTCCCATACTCCAAATATACAAAGTAATGGGTCAAGGGGAACTGGAATTGATAGCAGTGATGCTAGTAGTGATGTCACCTCCCTCCAGTATTGAAGAATAACAGGACAACTCCATATCATGTGAATGAAGTCTGCATCTAAGGAGTGACATCGCATACATTCTGACGTTTGAAATCGACCCATCTTAAAAAGTCGTGTTGGAGTTTAATACGATTGGTGTATTATGTATAGTTGAGTCATCCTGTTGTTAACTGACGGGGATACTTTAATTGGGGATTCAAGAATGTCCTCCCATTCCTCCTCCTGCATATTAGAAAGAAGTCCCCCCCACTTCCCCTTAATAGAGTTAACAGTAGACGCATCTCCCGAAGATAGCATATAGGTAACTAGGGAGGAGATAAGACCTTGGGGGCCCTGCGATTTAAGAATTCCTATCAAGGGTAGAGAGGATATGGCATGACCTGCGCCTGCCTGTCTCATATATGATTGTACGGCTGATCTTAGCTGTATATATCGGAAAAATTGAGATCTCTGTATACCATGCTTGGTTTGCAATTGCTCAAAAGACATGAAGACCCCCCCATCATATAGATCACCTATTGAAGAGACACCATGCCCGATCCAGAAGTCAGTGGATGGGTGATTCAATAAAGTTGAACAATAGCCATTTTTCCACAGGGGCATCTCCGCCACAACATCTATGAATCCTACAGTATTTTTGATTTGCCTCCAAACCGACCGCGCCAAATGAAGCAAAGGTAGCATACGAGGGATATTAATTTTCTCCAATTCTAGAAAGTTTAGTGGACAGTCTGTTTGAGCCGCATGAAGAAGATGGCTTTCAGAGTTAGGAAGGCAATTATTGGGCATCAATTTATTAAGAGCTTTGACCTGACCAGCCAAATAATATAAATAGAAATCCGGCAACGCCGCCCCACCCCCTGACTTTGATCTCTGTAGCGTAGATAGCTTAAGTTTGGGCCTAGATTTCCCCCATATGAAAGTTGTGATTTGAGAGTTCAAACTTGTAAAGAAGAATTTAGGGATTAGCACAGCACTATGTTGAAGACAGTAACTGAGCTTAGGGAGCAATATCATTTTGATTAAGTTGACACGGCCGGCTACAGATAGCGGAAGTTTGCTCCAAGCTGCAAATTTAAGTTTAACTAATTCTAACAACGGGAGTATATTAAGTTGTAGATCAGATCTACTACCTTGAGAAATATGTATGCCCAAGTATTTAAAACTGGGTACAATAGGGAGGGAGGAAAGGGCCCCAAGGCTGGGCAATGGAATATGGGAGAGAGGCATCAACGCTGATTTATCCCAATATATATATAGGCCCGAGTGTCTACTAAATTTATCTATAGTAGCAATTACCCGCGGTAGTGTTACCTCCGCCTCATCCTTAAATATCACCATGTCATCAGCATATAGACCAATAGTGTCCACGCGACCAGCTATATTTATACCTTTAATATCAACAGAGGATCTTATGCGTATCGCCAAAGCCTCTATCGCAAGGGCAAAGAGAGCCGGGAAGAGAGGGCACCCCTGGCGGTTCCCTCTATACAGTGAGAAGGATTTAGAGATGGAGCCGTTAACAATTATACGGGCCTTGGGTTTCATATACAATAGACCCACCCATTTCAAAAATTTATCCCCAAAGCCATATTTTTTCAAACATGCTGATAGGAAGGGCCACTCAAGAGAGTCAAAGGCTTTGGCCGCATCCAGCGATGCCAGTGCCCAGGAGTTGTCTGGTACCAATGAGCTATACTGGACTACTGATTGGACCCGTCTAATGTTGATACAGGTATTTTTGCCCAGCATAAAACCCATTTGTTCAGGATGTATAAGGTCGAGTATGATCGAATTCAATCTTGTAGCTAGGATTTTGGTAAAGATTTTATAGTCTACATTTACCACTGAGATAGGCCTGTAAGATTCACATTCCAATGGGTCCTTCCCCTCCTTTTTAAGTACAATAATGTTTGCCTCGTAAAATGTGTCGGGCATAGAACCTTCCTCCCACACCCCCCGGAACACTTTCAACAAGAGCGGTGCCTGTATATCGTGATACTTCCTGTATAATTCAATGGGAAACCCGTCTGGACCAGGGGCCTTCCCAGAGGCCATATCCATCAAAGCATTTTCAACCTCCTCCAGAGTAAACTCCGCGTCCATAAAGGCTCGCTGAGTTGGGGTCAATAGGGGAAATGTTACATCCGATAAATAATCCAGGTTCTCAGAGATATCAAAGTCACACTTAGATGTATATAGCGACTTATAATAATCGTGAAAGCAGCGAAGTATCTCCTCATTTGAGGACACTAATGACCCGTCTGGTGTTCGAATCTGTAATATAGTATTGGAGACATTGTGTTGGCGTACCAAGAAAGCCAAAAATTTGCTAGCCTGGTTTCCCAATACAAAATACGATTGGCGAGTAAAAAATAGTTTTCGTTTAGATTTAGTGTCTGTATGCTGAACATATAGCCAGATGTTTGTAGCCAGGGGGGGCAATAACCATGGACCCTCTCTAGGCTATTAATATCTGCCCTCAGTCACTGGCTTTACCACTCTGGCGGAGAAAATTGCGCGGGAGCCCACGCCAATTTTTTACGCGATTTAACCCTTTATTTTACAAGCTACAGCGCCCAAATTTTGCACATACACACTACTAACATTAGTAGTGTGGAATATGCAAAAAAAAAGGGGATATGAGATGGTTTACTGTATGTAAACCATGTCTCATATCCTGTCGGGTTTGGGAAGGAGAAATGAAAAGCCGGCAATTGAATTACCGGCTTTTCACATATCTCGCGCTGAATTAAATATAAATACAGAATATATATATATGTGTGTGTCTCAATGACATATACTGTATATATATATATATATATATATATATATATATATATATATATATACTGTATATATGTTTTAACGAACATTTGAGCACATAAATCCATTAGATGTCGGTTTTGCAAGCCTGCGAGAAAATATCGCAGTACGGATGCCATACGGATTACATACGGAGGATGCCATGCGCAAAATGCGCTGACACACCCTGCCTACGGATGACATACGGATCACTATTTTGGGAACACCGTATTGTCTTACGCTGAGTGTGACGCCGGCCTTTATCAGAGAACTTTGCTTTCTTAATGTAGAGCAACAACCAGATGAATTGTTCCTCACACCAGTTTAAAACTTTTAAAGCCTTTCTCCTTATCAGGTGAGAGCCCCATCATTTATTTTGGCATAAGACATAAAAATACAAAGAGAGTTTCTTGAACTGCACATTTTATGACAAAGAAAACAAGATTGTCAAAGAGAATTAGGGGGTCATTTATCAAACATTTCTTCTACATTGTCCTGGAGAAGGTACAACACAAAAGTTAATAAGAAAATTCTCCCTATTTAAAGTGCTGGCATATCTGTCTGTGACAAGTTACGTGAGAAGGAAAAATGAGGAAGATGCAGAAAGCAAGACACATCCTTTATAACCATTCACCTCAACATGTAGAAGGTGAGAAAAGTACATGTGAGGGTGAAATTTTCTTGCCAGAAGAGAAGAAGCCAATTTGATTTGTGATGTCATTAGGTGTTCAGCTAGCAACAGACAGACTCAAGTGCACTGAAATTCATTACTTCTTGTTACTGCTCAAGTATTTTCTCGAAACTGCTTAAGCATTCCCACTTGTGCTAAAACTTAAACACTTTCTTCTTTTTTTTTCCAGAGGCCAATACAATATATTGAAATATTTAAAGGACAGCACAAAGTACAAAAAATATCATTACATTTAAGATATAATGTCATTTATATATAAAGCAAGTGCTTTATATATTTAGTATATAAAGTGGCTTGTGAAAGTATTCATCAACCCCCCTTGGCTTTTTACCTATTTTGTTATATTACAGCCTGTGTTTAAATATTTTTGTAATCTGATTTGTGTGTGATGCATGAGCACTAAATATTCTAAGTTGGTGAAGCGAAGTGATAATAATAATAATCTTTATTTTTTATATAGCGCTAACATATTCCGCAGCACCCTACAGTTTGCACACATTATCATCGCTGTCCCCAATGGGGCTCACAATGTAAATTCCCTATCAGTATGTCTTTGGAATGTGGGAGGAAACCGAAGTACCTGGAGGAAACCTACGCAAACACGGGGAGAACATACAAACTCTTTGCAGATATTGTCCTTGGTGGGATTTGAACACAGGACTCCAGCGCTGCAGTGCTAACCACTGAGCCACCGTGCTGCCCTAAAAGTATAGTCATAGATTACATTTATGAGATCAAATATTTAAAAATTAGCGCATGCATATGTATTTACCCCTTTTGCTGTTAAGCTCCTAAAAATTTCCATGGCAAGCAAGTAATTACCATCATATGTCACGTGCTTAATGAAAGGAAGTCCACCTGTGCGCAATCTAAGGGTCACATGGCCTGTCAGTATATACACACCTTTTCTGAAAGGCTACAGAGACTGCAACACTATTACCCCTTTCTGCCATCGGACGGAATAGTACGTCCGATAGCAGAACCCCCGCTTTGATGCGGGCTCCGGCTGTTTCGAACAGCTGACATGTGCCTACAAAAGGCGAGGGCAAAATCGTGTTCTGCCCACACCTATTAACTTGTTAAACTCTGACAGTGGCATTTAACAAGCACTTCCGGCCATCTGGCCGGAAATGCGCGCACCGGTGACCCCGTCACATGATCGAGGTCATCGGTGTGTCGGCATAACACCCAGAGGTCTCCTGCAGACCTCTATGGTTGTTGATGCCAGATTGATGTGAGCACCACCCTGTAGTCGGAGCTCATAACAATGTTGTAATTTCCCTACATAGATGCGATCTGAGCATCACCTCTATGTAGCAGAGCCCATCGAGTTGTGCCAGCTTCTAGCCTCCCATGGAGGCTATTGAAGCATGGCAAAAGTAAAAAATATGTTTTTAAAAATATGGAAAAATTAAAAAAATATATAAAAGTTCAAATCACCCCCCTTTTGCTCCTTTCAAAATAAAAAAAAAAATCAAACCTACACATTGTTAGGAGTCGAGTTGCTGCAACTGCAAAGGGGGAATCTCGAACCATGTCCGTTGCAGTCTCCCATTCTCCTCTAGCCAAAGTGGAGCCTGCTCAGCTGAGACATCGATCCCAGTGTCTGGCTCAAGCAGATACTGTGTGTTTGGGTACTGCTGGCTTTCCAGGCAAAGCCTTTGTAATCAGCACTGATCAGTGGCAAGTAGATGTTCTAGGGACTAAGTCCTGCTTTTCTTCTACTGAGCATGCCCACGGGACGATCTCTCATTGGAGGTCAGGGGGTAACATGCTCAGGTCCTATAGCGACTCCGGTTGGACCACTAGGAAGGTTCTGAAAGGTTACAGCTATAAAAGTTTTGCATGGCCGCTCTGCCATGCGCTAGTATAAAAGTGAAATCGTGTGTGTATGAATGTGTGACTGAATCTGGTGAAAGCTCCTTAATCATACCTATTCCTAGTGTTGAAAGTACTTGGGTGAATGAGCTATCTAGCACCAGATTGTGCCATCCAGCGTCAGGCACGAGTTTACTGCGTCAATTAGCAGCGACTGCCAGTGCAGCACCGTGCGCAACTATTGCGCTTTCCTGGCTCTAGTTAGGGTGGTAGTGGCGTCCGCCAGAGCGGCGCTGTACGCACTCAGTGCGGTAAATCTTTAGTTAGATTTGTCCTAACAATCGGTCAGTGTAGGGTGGGAATTCCCGCTTGGACTCAGCATCTGACTCAGGGAGTCCCCAGGAGCAGGCTCAAAAGCCACTGAGGTTTAGAGCGAGTCCAATCACCAGTTTAGCGGGGGTGAATAATAGGGATCCCACTAGCATCTACCAGCTGCACCCCTGTGACTGCTAACAGGGCACAGCATTCATTTAGCAACTCTGTGAAGCAACAGAGTTAATTTCCATTCACAATGATGAGTTTAGATTTGTCCACATTGAGTTTGAGGAATCGAGAGGAGAAGAAGGAGGATATGGCTGACAGACACTCCGGGATTCTGGACAGCAGAGAGGTGACGTCTGGGCCAGAAAGGTAGATCTGAGTGTCATCAGCATAAAGGTGGTACTGGAATCCATGGGACCTTATCAGTTGTCCCAGGCCAAGTGTGTAGATTGAGAAGAGTAGGGGTCCTAGAACAGAGCCTTGGGGGACTCCAACAGAGAGATGGTGGGATGAGGAGGTAGTGTGGGAGGGGGAGATGCTTAATATGCAGTTGGAAAGGTATGAGGAGATCCAGGATAGGGCATGTAGTAGGAGGCAGTGGTCAACTGTGTCAAAAGCAGAGGACAGGTCTAGAAGGAGGAGTACAGAGTATTGTCTGTTAGCTTTGGCTGTAAGTAGGTCATTAGTGATTTTGGTCAGGGCTGTCTCAGTTAAGTGATGGGGCGGAAATCAGATTGTAGTTTGTCAAAGAGCAAGTAAGATGAGAGGTAGGAAGAAAGTTCAGCGTGGACGTGCTGCTCCAGGAGTTTGAAGCGAATTTAAGCAGCTATATTGGGCGATAGCTGGACAAAGCTGTTGGGTAGAGGGTTGGCTTTTTAAGGATAGGCGTGATTGTGGCATGTTTGAAAGCAGAAGGGAAGGTGCCAGAATTTAGTGATAGGTTGAAGAGGTGTGTTAGGGATGGGATTAGTGTCGTGGTGAGGTTGGGGAGGAGGTGGGATGGGATGGGGTCAAGCGCACAGGTGGTGAGGTGCGATTTGGAGAGGAGACAATTAAGCCTCTCTTCAGTTATCTTGGAGAGGGAGGTTATGGGGTTTGGGCATTGGTCTGGTATACAAAGGGGTTGTGGTGATTGAACAATGAAGACTAGCCTTGTTTGGTCGATATTATTTTTAAAGTGTGTGGCAAAGTCCTCAGCTGAGATGAGGGAAGTTCGAGGGGGCAGTGGGGGGTGGAGGAGGGAGTTAAAGGTTTTGAATAACTGTTTGGGGTTGTAGGATATGGAGGATACAAGGGTTGTGAAGTAGGCCTGTTTAGCAGAGGTGAGAGCAGATTTAAAAGCGAGTGTTGCCTGTTTGAATGCAGTGAAGTCGTCTTGCGAATGTGTTTCTTCCAATGCCGCTCTGCAACCCTGGACAGTTCCCGGAGCTTTTTAGTGATGTTATTGTGCCAGGGTTGTCTATTGATACATCGCACTCTACCATGAACGAGAGGGGCAACTGTCATGGTTCCCAATGGCAGGGGAACGTCAGGACACATAAATAACGAATGAGCTCTTGGGTGATGGAATCTCGAGCTGACCGTGAGCTAAACCTACCACACAACTAATAGTGGCCGGGGGGCGTGCCTAAGTTTTATCCCTAGACGTCTCTCGCCAGCCGGAGAACTACCTTACCCTAGTAGAGGAAAAAACAGACCTGGCTTACCTCTAGGGAAATTCCCCCAAAAAGGAGACAGAAGCCCCCCACATATATTGACGGTGAGTTCAGAGGAAAAGACATACGCAGTATGAAGGTAGGTTCGGCAAAGCGAGGTCCGCTTACTAGATAGTAGAAAGATACAAAAGGGAACTGCACGGTCAGCTGAAAACCCTTTTAAAATACCATCCTGAAATTACTTTAAAACTCATGTGTCAACTCATGACACCGGAGTGGTGATTTCAGCCCACAAGAGCTTCCAGCTACAGAGAATGACTTAACTGTAAACTGGAACAAAAATGCAAACAAACTTAAGAGTCCAACTTAGCTGATCAGTAGTCTAGGAGCAGGAACATGCAACAGAAAGGCTCTAGTTACATTGATGGCCGGCAAGGCAATGACTGAAGAGCAGGATTAAATAGGAACACCCCACTACTGATGAAAACAGGTGAACTGAGAAAGAAAACAGACCCGAGTCACCAGTACCACTAGCCACCACCAGAAGGAGCCCAAAAGCAGATTCACAACAGTACCCCCCCCCTCAAGGAGGGGGCACCGAACCCTCACAAGAACCACCAGGGCGATCCGGATGAGCCCTATGAAAGGCACGAACCAAATCAGAGGCGTGAACATCAGAAGCAGTTACCCAAGAATTATCTTCTTGACCATAGCCCTTCCACTTAACCAGATATTGTAGTCTCCGTCTGGAAATACCGGAGTCCAAGATTTTCTCTACAACATACTCCAATTCACCCTCAACCAGCACAGGAGCAGGAGGCTCGGTAGAAGGAACAACCGGCACCTCATACCTCCGCAACAACGACCGATGAAAGACATTATGGATAGCGAAAGATGTCGGAAGGTCTAAACGAAAGGACACAGGGTTAAGAATCTCCAAAATCCTATAAGGACCGATGAATCGAGGCTTAAACTTAGGAGAAGAAACCCTCATAGGGACAAAACGGGAAGACAACCACACCAAGTCCCCAACACGAAGACGAGGACCAACACGACGACGGTGGTTGGCAAAATGCTGAGTCTTCTCCTGGGACAACTTCAAATTGTCCACCACCTGTCCCCAAATCCGATACAACCTATCCACCATAGTATCCACCCCCGGACAATCCGAAGACTCCACCTGACCGGAAGAAAAACGAGGGTGAAACCCCGAATTGCAAAAGAAAGGAGAAACCAAAGTGGCAGAACTAGCCCGATTATTGAGGGCAAACTCTGCCAATGGCAAAAAGGCAACCCAGTCATCCTGATCTGCAGACACAAAACACCTCAAATAAGTCTCCAAGGTCTGATTAGTTCGCTCAGTCTGGCCATTAGTCTTAGGATGGAACGCAGACGAAAAAGACAAATCAATGCCCATCCTAGCACAGAATGCCCGCCAAAATCTAGACACGAACTGGGTCCCCCTGTCAGAAACGATATTTTCCGGAATACCATGCAAGCGAACCACATTTTGAAAAAACAGAGGAACCAATTCGGATGAGGAAGGCAACTTAGGCAAGGGTACCAAATGAACCATCTTTGAAAAACGGTCACACACCACCCAGATGACAGACATTTTCTGAGAAGCAGGGAGATCAGAAATAAAATCCATAGAGATGTGAGTCCAAGGCCTCTTCGGAATAGGCAAGGATAACAACAATCCGCTAGCCCGAGAACAACAAGGCTTGGCCCGAGCACAAACATCACAAGACTGCACAAAAACTCGTACATCTCGAGACAGGGAAGGCCACCAGAAGGACCTAGCCACCAAATCCCTAGTACCAAAGATTCCAGGATGACCTGCCAATGCAGAAGAATGAACCTCCGAGATGACTCTGCTGGACCAATCATCAGGAACAAACAGTCTACCAGGTGGGCAACGATCAGGTCTATCTGCCTGAAACTCCTGCAAAGCCCGTCACAGGTCTGGGGAAACAGCAGATAATATCACCCCATCCTTAAGGATACCTGTAGGTTCAGAATCACCAGGGGAATCAGGCTCAAAACTCCTAGAAAGGGCATCTGCCTTCACATTTTTAGAACCTGGTAGGTATGAGACCACAAAATTAAACCGAGAGAAAAACAACGACCAGCGCGCCTGTCTAGGATTCAGGCGCTTGGCAGACTCAAGATAAATCAGATTCTTGTGATCGGTCAATACCACCACCTGATGTCTAGCCCCCTCAAGCCAATGACGCCACTCCTCAAAAGCCCACTTCATAGCCAAAAGCTCCCGATTACCAATATCATAGTTTCGCTCGGCGGGCGAAAATTTTCGAGAAAAGAACGCACAAGGTCTCATCACGGAGCAGTCGGAACTTTTCTGCGACAAAACCGCCCCAGCTCCGATCTCGGAAGCGTCTACCTCAACCTGAAAAGGAAGAGCAACATCAGGCTGACGCAACACAGGGGCAGAAGAAAAGCGGCGCTTAAGCTCCCGAAAGGCCTCCACAGCAGCAGGGGACCAATCAGTAACATCAGCACCATTTTTAGTCAAATCAGTCAAAGGTTTAGCAACATCCGAAAAACCAGTTATAAATCGACGATAAAAATTAGCAAAGCCCAAGAATTTCTGTAGGTTCTTAAGAGAAGTAGGTTGCGTCCAATCACAAATAGCCCGAACCTTGACAGGATCCATCTCAATGGAAGAAGGGGAAAAAAATGTACCCCAAAAAAGAAATCTTTTGAACCCCAAAAATACACTTAGAACCCTTCACACACAAGGAATTAGCCCGCAAAACCTGAAAAACACTCCTGACTTGTTGGACATGAGAGTCCCAGTCATCCGAAAAAATCAAAATATCATCCAGATACACAATCATAAATTTATCCAAATATTCACGGAAAATGTTATGCATAAAGGACTGAAAGACTGAAGGGGCATTTGAAAGACCAAAAGGCATTACTAAATACTCAAAATGGCCCTCTGGCGTATTAAATGCGGTTTTCCACTCATCCCCCTGCTTAATTCGCACCAAATTATACGCCCCACGAAGATCAATCTTAGAGAACCACTTAGCCCCCCTTATTCGAGCAAACAAATCAGTCAGCAGTGGCAAAGGATACTGATATTTGACTGTAATTTTATTCAAGAGTCGATAATCAATACACGGCCTCAAAGAGCCATCTTTTTTAGATACAAAGAAAAAACCGGCTCCTAAGGGAGATGAAGAAGGACGAATATGACCCTTTTCCAGAGACTCCTTAATATACTCTCGCATAGCAACATGTTCAGGTACGGATAAATTAAACAAACGACCCTTTGGAAATTTACTGCCTGGAATCAGATCTATGGTACAATCACAATCTCTGTGAGGAGGGAGTGAACCAAGCTTAGGCTCCTCAAAAACATCACGATAATCAGACAAAAATGCCGGAATCTCAGAGGGAATAGATGATGAAATGGAAACCAAAGGTACGTCCCCATGAGCCCCCTGACAACCCCAGCTTAACACAGACATTGCTTTCCAGTCAAGGACTGGGTTATGAGATTGTAACCATGGCAATCAGAGCACCAAAACATCATGTAGATTGTACAACACAAGGAAGCGAATCACCTCCTGATGGTCTGGAGTCATACGCATAGTCACTTGTGTCCAGTATTGTGGTTTATTACTAGCCAATGGCGTAGAATCAATACCCTTCAGAGGTATAGGGACTTCCAGAGGCTCTAGATTAAACCCACAGCGCCTGGCAAAGGACCAATCCATAAGACTCAAAGCGGCGCCAGAGTCGACATAGGCGTCCGCGGTAATTGACGATAATGAACAAATCAAGGTCACAGATAGAATAAACTTAGACTGTAAAGTGCCAATTGAAACAGACTTATCAACCTTCTTTGTGCGTCTAGAGCATGCTGATATAACATGAGTTGAATCACCACAATAGAAGCACAACCCATTTTTTCGCCTAAAATTCTGCCGTTCGCTTCTGGACAGAATTCTATCACATTGCATATTCTCTGGCGCCTTCTCAGAAGACACCGCCAAATGGTGCACAGGTTTACGCTCCCGCAAACGCCGATCAATCTGAATAGCCATTGTCATGGACTCATTCAGACCTGTAGGCGCAGGGAACCCCACCATAACATCCTTAATGGCATCAGAGAGACCCTCTCTGAAATTCGCCGCCAAAGTGCACTCATTCCACTGAGTAAGCACAGACCATTTACCAAATTTTTGGCAGTATATTTCAGCTTCATCTTGCCCTTGAGATAGGGCCATCAAGGCATTTTCAGCCTGAATCTCTAAATTAGGTTCCTCATAAAGCAACCCCAAAGCCAGAAAAAATGCATCCACATTGAGCAACGCAGGATCCCCTGGTGCCAATGCAAATGCCCAATCTTGAGGGTCACCTCGCAGCAAGGAAATTACAATCCTAACCTGCTGTGCGGGATCTCCAGCGGAGCGAGGTCTCAGAGAAAGAAATAATTTACAATTATATTTGAAATTCAGAAAACGAGATCTATCTCCGGAGAAAAATTCTGGTATAGGAATTCTAGGTTCAGACATAGGAGCATGTATAACAAAATCCTGTAAATTTTGAACATTTGTGGCAAGATTATTCAAACCTGTAGCCAAACTCTGAGGATCCATTTTAAGCAGGTGAGATCAGAGCCATTCAAGGGTTAGAAGGAGAGGGAGACAAAGACTGCAATTAGAGCTGAAATGCAACTGATTCAACTATAGACCAAACACAGAGGGGAAAAAAAAAATAAAAAATTTTTGCAGACTTCTTTTTCTCTCCTTTCTTCTGCCAACAGTTTTAACACGTGGCCGGCCATACTGTCATGGTTCCCAATGGCAGGGGAACGTCAGGACACATAAATAACGAACGAGCTCTTGGGTGATGGAATCTCGAGCTGACCGTGAGCTAAACCTACCACACAACTAATAGTGGCCGGGGGGCGTGCCTAAGTTTTATCCCTAGACGTCTCTCGCCAGCCGGAGAACTACCTTACCCTAGTAGAGGAAAAAACAGACCTGGCTTACCTCTAGGGAAATTCCCCCAAAAAGGAGACAGAAGCCCCCCACATATATTGACGGTGAGTTCAGAGGAAAAGACATACGCAGTATGAAGGTAGGTTCAGCAAAGCGAGGTCCGCTTACTAGATAGTAGAAAGATACAAAAGGGAACTTCACGGTCAGCTGAAAACCCTTTTAAAATACCATCCTGAAATTACTTTAAAACTCATGTGTCAACTCATGACACCGGAGTGGTGATTTCAGCCCACAAGAGCTTCCAGCTACAGAGAATGACTTAACTGTAAACTGGAACAAAAAATGCAAACAAACTTAGGTCTAAGAGTCCAACTTAGCTGATCAGTAGTCTAGGAGCAGGAACATGCAACAGAAAGGCTCTAGTTACATTGATGGCCAGCAAGGCAATGACTGAAGAGCAGGATTAAATAGGAACACCCCACTACTGATGAAAACAGGTGAACTGAGAAAGAAAACAGACCCGAGTCACCAGTACCACTAGCCACCACCAGAAGGAGCCCAAAAGCAGATTCACAACAGGCAACTGTGTCAAAAGCTGATGCGAGAGTGGCATTGTAGAAAGCAGTGTCGTATACTGTATTCATTGGGATTCCCTTTCCTTCTCCAAGTACACAATTCTAGTACTCTGCATATCCTTCGCTGTCTTACCAGTTTTTTCCTTGGGATTGGTAATTACTAGTGTTGAGCATTCCGATACCGCAAGTATCGGGTATCGGCCGATACTTGCGGGTATCGGAATTCCGATACCAAGATCCGATACTTTTGTGGTATCGGGTATCGGTATCGAAACAACATTAATGTGTAAAAGAAAGAATTAAAATTAAAAATATTGCTATACTCACTTCTCCGACGCAGCCTGGACCTTACCGAGGGAACCGGCAGCGTTCTTTGCTTAAAATGCGCGCGTTTACTGCCTTCCGTGACGTCACGGCTTGTGATTGGTCGCGTGCCGCCCATGTGGCTGCGACACGACCAATCACAGCAAGCCGTGACGTAATTTTCAGGTCCTGAATGCCTAATTCTAGGCATTCAGTATTTGAAAATTACGTTACGGCTTGTGATTGGTCGCGTCGCGGTCACATGGGCGACGCGACCAATCACAAGCCGTGACGTCACGGGAGGCAGGAAACGCACGCATTTTAAAATTACGTCACGGCTTGTGATTGGTTGCGTGCCGCCAATGTGACCGCGACGCGACCAATCACAGCAAGCCGTGACGTAATTTCAGGTCCTGAATGCCTAATTCTGCATTCAGGACCTGAAAATTACGTCACGGCTTGCTGTGATTGGTCGCGTCGCGGTCACATGGGCGGCACGCAACCAATCACAAGCCGTGACGTAATTTTAAAATGTGCGCGTTTCCTGCCTCCCGTGACGTCACGGCTTGTGATTGGTCGCGTTGCCCATGTGACCGCGACGCGACCAATCACAAGCCGTAATGTAATTTTCAAATCCTGAATGCCTAGAATTAGCCATTCAGGACCTGAAAATTACGTCACGGCTTGCTGTGATTGGTCGCGTCGCGGCCACATGGGCAGCACGCGACCAATCACAAGCCGTGACATCACGGAAGGCAGTAAACGCGCGCATTTTAAGCAAAGAACGCTGCCGGTTCCATCGGTAAGGTCCAGGCTGCGTCGGAGAGGTGAGTATAGCAATATTTTTTATTTTAATTCTTTCTTTTACACATTAATATGGATCCCAGGGCCTGAAGGAGAGTTTCCTCTCCTTCAGACCCTGGGAACCATCAGGGATACCGTCCGATACTTGAGTCCCATTGACTTGTATTGGTATCGGGTATCGGTATCGGATTAGATCCGATACTTTGCCGGTATCGGCCGATACTTTCCGATACCGATACTTTCAAGTATCGGATGGTATCGCTCAACACTAGTAATTACTCCTGTCTCTATTTCACCATCGGAGTTGCTGGGCCTACTTAGAGACCTTAGAATAGATGGCACTCCATGTCCCCAGAGAGAAGCAAGATGTAAACCTGGGGGTGTTGGAAATAAGGGCACCAGAGACTTGGGCCACTTCATTCAAACTGATTGTTCTTCTTTCTTTGATTGCCTATTTCTGTTCTCCTGTCCCTTAGCTGGGATCAAAATTGTTCACCCCAAGATGCCAGTGGTTTTCAATAAGATTGGGCTCATAAGAGTCCATTATGTTTAATGTTTAATTATATTATTGTACACAACTTCATACAGTCTTTGCTATTATGTTCAAGTTGGGAATGTTTTGCATTTTGTCATTTTCTAATATGTTGACTGGGGTATGTGGTTAGCCCCTGGGAGGAAGTTACCCTCTGTAGAAAGCTTATTTCCATTCGATTGAGCTACACTGACGGAAAGGTGTGGAATTTTTCTCTCCCCTCCCTTTTTTCTCCTGCTTTTTCCCTATAGGAATTACCCAGGTGGTTGGGGAAGCTCCTTGTACATTTGCTTGTTGGGGGAGCTGCTTTTTATCAGAGAGAGAATTACTTTTATTCTTACCCGTCCCTCTCGCCCCCCTTTTTTCCTTTTTTCCTCTATTTTATCTTTTATCCTATTCCCAACAATGGCTTCTATCAAGCTCAGCTCATTTAATGCTCCAAGTTTTAATATTCCACATAAATGTTCACATATTCTCTACTCTATGCATACAAAAAAAGAGTCCAGATACTTTTGTTACAAGAAACTCATTTTAAGTCTGGGCATGTGCACATTCTGAAGGATTCATATTTCACCCACTGGTTTCACAGCACCAATCCAGAGTCAAAACCTAAAGGCTTTTCACAATAGCAATCCGTGAATTACTATCATTTTCCCTCATTGATTCTCTTATTGATGATCAAGGCATATTCAAGCATGGTTCTAAACTCAAGAATGAGAGGGCTTTGGAGATGGATGAATAATTGCACCAAATTCATACTTTAGGGGCATTACATAAACACTCTCCACAGACTCATATAAATAAAGAAATGATTTGAGAGAAATTTTGGACAAAAATATCTTAGGCATAAGGAAAAATTCAAACTCATCTTTTATGAAGCATCTGACAAATGTGGGAGACCCCTCTCAAGATTGCTTCACCCATGTACTTCCGCATGACATATCCCATGCATTAAGAGACAGGAGAGTGGAGTCACTCATAATCGAAAATAAATAGTGGATCTTTTCCGTTCATATTATGAGAAATTATATAATGGGCAGCACGGTGGCGCAGTGGTTAATTTTGCAGCGCTGGAGTCCTGGGTTCAAACCCCACCAAGGACAACATCTGCAAAGAGTTTGTATGTTCTCTCTGTGTTTGCATGGTTTTCCTCCGGTTTCCTCCCACATTCCAAAGACATACTGATAGGGAATTTAGATTGTGAGCCCCATCGGGGACAGCGATGATAATGTGTGCAAACTGTAAAGCGCTGCGGAATATGTTAGCGCTATATAAAAATAAAGATTATTATTAATATCAAAGGTCAATTATCTGATTTATCTCCACTAGACCTATCTACCCAGATTAAAAAATATATTCATGAAATTTCCTTATCTACCCTAAATAGTTCTGTCTTTTATGAACTGGATAATATATAACCTCTCCAAATCATTATTTCAAATATATAATGCGATGTGCAAGTCTACATCTATATGCTAATTGCATATTATGCATTAGCGACTCTGACCAAGCAGTATATAAAAAAGAGAACTGAGTCTTAGCTAATTTATCAAAAATACAAAGATACCTTTATTTGGAACATATAAAATGCAAGATATAAAAACACAACAGACAAGCACAGTGTAAAACAGTGGGGATTGGGTCCCGGCTCCATCGCTCTGCACCATGACGGGTAATGTTATTTGACTTCAGTCCTTTACTTTACATGTTGTGCCGCCAGTTTAAACATTAACAGTCTCATGCAGTGAGTGGTTAGGAACGAATATGAAGACATTATAGGGGCTCTCAGTTATCCCAAGGTAGCTTACAGCACCTGTGGGAGTGTCCCTATTAAGATCTTGGTTATACTTGGTTCTGCGTTTCACCCCACTGTATTCATGAGTATTATTTTTATGGTGGCATAATTAATACTACAAGCCCCAGGTGCATTGCTCTGCAGCTGGTACCTAATATCTTGGGACTTCTTGTTCACTGACCCAGTGTTTACCTATTAGTCTATCAGACTGTTTTACACTGTGCTTGTCTGTTGTGTTTTTATATCTTGCATTTTACATGTTCCAAATAAAGGTATCTTTGTATTTTTGATAAATTAGCTAAGACTCAGTTCTCTTTTTTATATACTTTTATGAACTGGAGTATGATTTGTCAGTGGAGGAAATTAATTCTGCCATCCAATCTACATTATCAGGTAAATATCCGGACCAAATGGCTTTAGACCTCTATTTTATTAATTCTTCAGGCGGCAACTTACACCAGTAATAGCTAAAATGTGTTATCCATTAGATGAAAGTACATGCTTTGTTCCCAATCTTTGGAAGCATATATTAGTGTACTCACTAAACTAGGTAAAGGTCCTTTGGTTATACCTAATTTCGCACAAAATTTCCCCATTGAATGTAGATATCAAGTTATTTTGAAGATCCTGGTGGATAGACTTTCCCCTTTGCTTACTTCTCTTATCAATATGGATCAGGTTGGATTTGTTAAGGGGTGAAAGGCACAATATAATACCATTAAGACATTACTCATTTTTTCGAATGCAAAATTTAGTTCTACGCCTTTTGGCCTATTATCTGCAGATGCAGAGGAGCTTGATAGATTTGGCTTCTTTAGTAATTTTAAGGTAAATTATGCTAACTAAGAAGCTTTAAATATTTCTCTTTTTAAAAAGAGGTTCTGAGAGTAATTGATACGTTTCCCTTTATGTGGCAAATGAAAGCATTGAAATATTTGGGAGTGCTCATTCTCTCAGAGTCCACTAAACTTTTTGAACTAAATTTTTAGTCACTTCTACATAGTACTTTTAAAGATCTCATAACATATAGCAAATTGAAATTGTCCTGTATTTGGAAGGATGAACGCTGTTAAAATGGACATTTTACCTACTGTAATTTTTGGTATATTTTTCAGACTGTCCCAATTTCTCCACCTCATGTATTTTTCTGCAAATTACGCTTGGCCCTGGTTAGGTTTATTTGGGGTATAAGCCTCAAATAAGCCTGCAAACTCTCACTTCCCACAAATCCTTAGGTGGTGCTGGTCTTCCTAATTTCAATATGTATTTTCATTCAATCTTCTGCCATGGTAAGGTTGATAGATAGGCACTTCCATTAAAACATCAAACAGTAGGTAGGCCTGGAACTACAAGGGTTTACCTATTCCTTTGAATTATTTCCCTTGGATATCAAGAGATGTTGTCACTTTAGTGGACTGTTTAAACCCTTTAATTAAAGGGACCCTTAGAATCTGGAATACACTCAGGGGTAGGTTATTTCCAGACAGGTTAATTAGTCCACTCACATCGCTATTCTTTAACCCATCATTCCATCCCAGATACTTAACCAGATCTTCTCTCAGTTGAAGGACAGTGGAGGATATACTTTTGTCTCAGGTGCTAGAAGACGGTAGGTTACCTTCTTTTGTCTCTTTAACAGGCTTGGTCTCTGTCCAAAAACTCTTGTGGTTGGAATATCTGCTACTGCCATCATTTTTATCATCTCAGAACATTGATAAAATATTGTTATCTCTTTCTACTTTTTTGGGAAATTGCTTTTACAGAATTCTCCGGAGGAACATGCTATTTCTCTAAATTATAAAGGTTTGAGTTAAAACGTAAACACAGAAAAATTAAAATTTCAGCAAGCCTGGTAAATGGAAATCGGTGTGAGCTTGACTTCATCGGATTGGAAAAAGGATTGCTATTTACTCACAAATGCTCTAGTTCTTGTGCAACCCAGGAAAAGAATATGTGGCATCATTACCCTTCTAGGCTACATTCGATTTTCCCTACAGTCCCTGCAATCTACAAATTGATTGTAGGAAATTTAACTGTGGTGACCCCTCAAATTGCTGTTCTCTCATTACTACCTTCTTCAATAGGGTGCCAAAAGAATGACATGCTCCGTTTTTGCTTAACCTTTTCGATATGGTGGTTTCCTGTTACTGGAAGTGATCTCCTTTTGCCTCTAAGGTAGACTGGTATAATGAAATGGTTAATATATGCAGGAAGGAGGAACTTTCTGCTGATGGCACTGGAGCATCTGAAAAATTTAGGAAGAAATACAGTGAATGGATTCTGTTTTAAGACTTGTCAGATTTTCATAATTTGTTCTGATGGAATAGTTTGGATAGGTGCTGGTGGATTTGTGGCACATCATTCATTGAGATCCAAAATCTTTACCCTTACTATCCCACCCCCTTTTCCCTTCTGGTATTTTCCATCTTCTTTTCTTCTCCTTTTATAGGGGTCTTCTTTGAAGTCATCTCCTTTAAGTGTTTTTGTATATATTTCAGTAATAAAATTAATTGCTAGATTTCATTTTGGTGCAATTGTTCAAAAATTATATCCTTTAAAATAACATTAGTTACTATTTCTAAGTCTGGCTGATAGATAATTTGCTATAATCTTTTCTAAAATTGGAAATTCTATCATTGTATAGTTGTAAAATAATATGTTTAATTTCTCAATAAAAATAGATTGAACACTAGGAAGTATACGTTTGTATTGCATTGTATTGCAACTGAGAATCCAGGGCTTCCTTTACCTACACAAAATCCACTCAAGAATTAGAATTAAATTGAACCTAGTACTTTGATACAACACTTAGACTCTATAAAATGGGATATCAATTATCCAGTCCAAGTGTATATGCATTCAATGTTTTTTCCCTGAATCCTGCCTAAAAAAAAAGACTTGCTGTGCATATTTTCCATTATTTGTCACTTTTTTTTTTAAAAGGAACCTGTCAGTCTGATTTTGTAATGTAGTATAAAGACATGGCTATAATGGCGCTGTAGTACAGACTAAATTGATATCTTTGGTGATGAAATCCGATTTAATTATTCTTTAAACAGCATTTGAAGTTGTCTGCTAATTAGATTTCAGTACACAGGGGCTGGACTATACGCTGGATCTTTTCCTTCCTGTTTATGATTCCCCAGCCACTCCGCCAGCCTCCAGTCTTTGAATGACAGGTTATTGCCGAGATTTCAAACAGAGGAGACAGGCCATTCAAAGACCAGAGGTAGGCGGAGGTACCGGGGAATCACAGACAAGGCGGACAATCTAATCTAATTTGCGTTACAGTGCCACTACAGCAATAACTTTACATTATAAAATTGTGCTGACATGCTCTCTTTAACGACTGCAAAAATCAATGGAAAACCACTGCAAAATAAGGAAAAATTCCATCAGTATTTTCTTGAAGAGACTTTGCCTTAGAAAACTCAGAGGAACCACTAGCATCTAAAATATGCTGTGTGCACATAACCTCATTTAGAACTATTAGGATATCTGTTGTGAATCTGCTTTTGGGCTCCTTCTGGTGGTGGCTGGTGGTACTGGTGAGTCGGGTGTGTTTTCTTTCTCAGTTCACCTGTTTTCATCAGTAGTGGGGAGTTCCTATTTATTCCTGCTCTTCAGTCATTGCCTTGCCGGCCATCAATGTAACCAGAGCCTTTCTGTTGCATGTTCCTGCTCCTAGACTACTGATCAGCTAAGTTGGACTCTTAGTCCTAAGTTTGTTTGCATTTTTTGTTCCAGTTTACAGTTATATCATTCTCTGTAGCTGGAAGCTCTTGTGGGCTGAAATTACCACTCCGGTGTCATGAGTTGACACATGAGTCTTAAAGTAATTTCAGGATGGTATTTTAAAAGGGTTTTCAGCTGACCGTGCAGTTCCCTTTTGTATCTTTCTACTATCTAGTAAGCGGACCTCGCTCTGCTGAACCTACCTTCATACTGCGTATGTCTTTTCCTCTGAACTCACCGTCAATATATGTGGGGGGCTTCTGTCTCCTTTTTGGGGGAATTTCCCTAGAGGTAAGCCAGGTCTGTTTTTTCCTCTACTAGGGTAAGGTAGTTCTCTGGCTGGCGAGAGACGTCTAGGGATAAAACTTAGGCACGCCCCCCGGCCACTATTAGTTGTGTGGTAGGTTTAGCTCACGGTCAGCTCGAGATTCCATCACCCAAGAGCTCATCCGTTATTTATGTGTCCTGACGTTCCCCTGCCATTGGGAACCATGACAGTATGGCCGGACAAGTGTTAAAACTGTTGGCAGAAGAAAGGAGAGAAAAAGAAGTCTGCAAATTTTTTTTTTTTTTTTTCCCCTTGGTGCTTGCTCTATAGTTGAATCAGTTGCATTTCAGCTCTAATTGCAGTCTTTGTCTCCCTCTCCTTCTAACCCTTGAATGGCTCTGATCTCACCTGCTTAAAAAAGGATCCTCAGAGTTTGGCTACAGGTTTGAATAATCTTGCCACAAAAGTTCAAGATTTACAGGATTTTGTTATACATGCTCCTATATCTGAACCTAGAATTCCTATACCAGAATTTTTCTCCGGAGATAGATCTCGTTTTTTGAATTTCAAATATAATTGTAAATTATTTCTTTCTCTGAGACCTCGCTCCGCTGGAGATCCCGCACAGCAGGTTAAGATTGTAATTTCCTTGCTGCGAGGTGACCCTCAAGATTGGGCATTTGCATTGGCACCAGGGGATCCTGCGTTGCTCAATGTGGATGCGTTTTTTCTGGCTTTGGGGTTGCTTTATGAGGAACCTAATTTAGAGATTCAGGCTGAAAAAGCCTTGATGGCCCTGTCTCAAGGGCAAGATGAAGCTGAAATATACTGCCAAAAATTTCGTAAATGGTCTGTGCTTACTCAGTGGAATGAGTGCGCTTTGGCGGCGAATTTCAGAGAGGGTCTCTCTGATGCCATTAAGGATGTTATGGTGGGGTTCCCTGCGCCTACAGGTCTGAATGAGTCCATGACAATGGCTATTCAGATTGATCGGCGTTTGCGGGAGCGTAAACCTGTGCACCATTTGGCGGTGTCTTCTGAGAAGGCGCCAGAGAATATGCAATGTGATAGAATTCTGTCCAGAAGCGAACGGCAGAATTTTAGGCGAAAAAATGGGTTGTGCTTCTATTGTGGTGATTCAACTCATGTTATATCAGCATGCTCTAGACGCACAAAGAAGGTTGATAAGTCTGTTTCAATTGGCACTTTACAGTCTAAGTTTATTCAATCTGTGACCTTGATTTGTTCATTATCGTCAATTACCGCGGACGCCTATGTCGACTCTGGCGCCGCTTTGAGTCTTATGGATTGGTCCTTTGCCAGGCGCTGTGGGTTTAATCTAGAGCCTCTGGAAGTCCCTATACCTCTGAAGGGTATTGATTCTACGCCATTGGCTAGTAATAAACCACAATACTGGACACAAGTGACTATGCGTATGACTCCAGACCATCAGGAGGTGATTCGCTTCCTTGTGTTGTACAATCTACATGATGTTTTGGTGCTCGGATTGCCATGGTTACAATCTCATAATCCAGTCCTTGACTGGAAAGCAATGTCTGTGTTAAGCTGGGGATGTCAGGGGGCTCATGGGGACGTACCTTTGGTTTCCATTTCTTCATCCATTCCCTCTGAGATTCCGGCATTTTTGTCTGATTATCGTGATGTTTTTGAGGAGCCTAAGCTTGGTTCACTCCCTCCTCACAGAGATTGCGATTGTACCATAGATCTGATTCCAGGCAGTAAATTTCCAAAGGGTCGTTTGTTTAATTTATCCGTACCTGAACATGTTGCTATGCGAGAGTATATTAAGGAGTCCCTGGAAAAGGGACATATTCGTCCTTCTTCATCTCCCTTAGGAGCCGTTTTTTTCTTTGTGTCTAAAAAAGATGGCTCTTTGAGGCCGTGTATTGATTATCGACTCTTGAATAAAATTACAGTCAAATATCAGTATCCTTTGCCACTGCTGACTGATTTGTTTGCTCGAATAGAGGGGGCTAAGTGGTTCTCTAAGATTGATCTTCATGGGGCGTATAATTTGGTGCGAATTAAGCAGGGGGATGAGTGGAAAACCGCATTTAATACGCCCGAGGGCCATTTTGAGTATTTAGTAATGCCTTTTGGTCTTTCAAATGCCCCTTCAGTCTTTCAGTCCTTTATGCATAACATTTTCCGTGAATATTTGGATAAATTTATGATTGTGTATCTGGATGATATTTTGATTTTTTCGGATGACTGGGACTCTCATGTCCAACAAGTCAGGAGGGTTTTCCAGGTTTTGCGGGCTAATTCCTTGTGTGTGACGGGTTCTAAGTGTATTTTTGGGGTTCAAAAGATTTTTTTTGGGTGTACATTTTTTCCCCTTCTTCCATTGAGATGGATCCTGTCAAGGTTCGGGCTATTTGTGATTGGACGCAGCCTACTTCTCTTAAGAGCCTTCAGAAATTCTTGGGCTTTGCTAATTTTTATCGTCGATTTATAACTGGTTTTTCGGATGTTGCTAAACCTTTGACTGATTTGAGTAAAAAGGGTGCTGATGTTGCTGATTGGTCCCCTGCTGCTGTGGAGGCCTTTCGGGAGCTTAAGCGCCGCTTTTCTTCTGCCCCTGTGTTGCGTCAGCCTGATGTTGCTCTTCCTTTTCAGGTTGAGGTCGACGCTTCCGAGATCGGAGCTGGGGCGGTTTTGTCACAGAAAAGTTCCGACTGCTCCGTGATGAGACCTTGTGCGTTCTTTTCTCGAAAATTTTTGCCCGCCGAGCGAAACTATGATATTGGTAATCGGGAGCTTTTGGCTATGAAGTGGGCTTTTGAGGAGTGGCGTCATTGGCTTGAGGGGGCTAGACATCAGGTGGTGGTATTGACCGATCACAAGAATCTGATTTATCTTGAGTCTGCCAAGCGCCTGAATCCTAGACAGGCGCGCTGGTCGTTGTTTTTCTCTCGGTTTAATTTTGTGGTCTCATACCTACCAGGTTCTAAAAATGTGAAGGCAGATGCCCTTTCTAGGAGTTTTGAGCCTGATTCCCCTGGTGATTCTGAACCTACAGGTATCCTTAAGGATGGGGTGATATTATCTGCTGTTTCCCCAGACCTGCGACGGGCTTTGCAGGAGTTTCAGGCGGATAGACCTGATCGTTGCCCGCCTGGTAGACTGTTTGTTCCTGATGATTGGACCAGTAGAGTCATCTTGGAGGTTCATTCTTCTGCGTTGGCAGGTCATCCTGGAATCTTTGGTACTAGGGATTTGGTGGCTAGGTCCTTCTGGTGGCCTTCCCTGTCTCGAGACGTACGAGTTTTTGTGCAGTCTTGTGATGTTTGTGCTCGGGCCAAGCCTTGTTGTTCTCGGGCTAGCGGATTGTTGTTATCTTTGCCTATTCCGAAGAGGCCTTGGACTCACATCTCTATGGATTTTATTTCTGATCTCCCTGCTTCTCAGAAAATGTCTGTCATCTGGGTGGTGTGTGACCGTTTTTCAAAGATGGTTCATTTGGTACCTTTGCCTAAGTTGCCTTCCTCATCCGAATTGGTTCCTCTGTTTTTTCAAAATGTGGTTCGCTTGCATGGTATTCCGGAAAATATCGTTTCTGACAGGGGGACCCAGTTCGTCTCTAGATTTTGGCGGGCATTCTGTGCTAGGATGGGCATTGATTTGTCTTTTTCGTCTGCGTTCCATCCTCAGACTAATGGCCAGACTGAGCGAACTAATCAGACCTTGGAGACTTATTTGAGGTGTTTTGTGTCTGCGGATCAGGATGACTGGGTTGCCTTTTTGCCGTTGGCAGAGTTTGCCCTCAATAATCGGGCTAGTTCTGCCACTTTGGGTTCTCCTTTCTTTTGCAATTCGGGGTTTCACCCTCGTTTTTCTTCCGGTCAGGTGGAGTCTTCGGATTGTCCTGGAGTGGATACTATGGTGGATAGGTTGCATCGGATTTGGGTACAGGTGGTGGATAATTTGAAGTTGTCCCAGGAGAAGACTCAGCATTTTGCCAACCGCCGTCGTCGTGTTGGTCCTCGTCTTCGTGTTGGGGACTTGGTGTGGTTGTCTTCCCGTTTTGTCCCTATGAGGGTTTCTTCTCCTAAGTTTAAGCCTCGGTTCATCGGTCCTTATAGGATTTTGGAGATTCTTAACCCTGTATCCTTTCGTTTAGACCTTCCGGCATCTTTCGCTATCCATAATGTCTTCCATCGGTCGTTGTTGCGGAGGTATGAGGTGCCGGTTGTTCTTTCTACCGAGCCTCCTGCTCCTGTGCTGGTTGAGGGTGAATTGGAGTATGTTGTGGAGAAAATTTTGGACTCCCGTATTTCCAGACGGAGACTACAATATCTGGTTAAGTGGAAGGGTTATGGTCAAGAAGATAATTCTTGGGTAACTGCTTCTGATGTTCACGCCTCTGATTTGGTTCGTGCCTTTCATAGGGCTCATCCGGATCGCCCTGGTGGTTCTTGTGAGGGTTCGGTGCCCCCTCCTTGAGGGGGGGTACTGTTGTGAATCTGCTTTTGGGCTCCTTCTGGTGGTGGCTGGTGGTACTGGTGACTTGGGTGTGTTTTCTTTCTCTGTTCACCTGTTTTCATCAGTAGTGGGGAGTTCCTATTTATTCCTGCTCTTCAGTCATTGCCTTGCCGGCCATCAATGTAACCAGAGCCTTTCTGTTGCATGTTCCTGCTCCTAGACTACTGATCAGCTAAGTTGGACTCTTAGTCCTAAGTTTGTTTGCATTTTTTGTTCCAGTTTACAGTTATATCATTCTCTGTAGCTGGAAGCTCTTGTGGGCTGAAATTACCACTCCGGTGTCATGAGTTGACACATGAGTCTTAAAGTAATTTCAGGATGGTATTTTAAAAGGGTTTTCAGCTGACCGTGCAGTTCCCTTTTGTATCTTTCTACTATCTAGTAAGCGGACCTCGCTCTGCTGAACCTACCTTCATACTGCGTATGTCTTTTCCTCTGAACTCACCGTCAATATATGTGGGGGGCTTCTGTCTCCTTTTTGGGGGAATTTCCCTAGAGGTAAGCCAGGTCTGTTTTTTCCTCTACTAGGGTAAGGTAGTTCTCTGGCTGGCGAGAGACGTCTAGGGATAAAACTTAGGCACGCCCCCCGGCCACTATTAGTTGTGTGGTAGGTTTAGCTCACGGTCAGCTCGAGATTCCATCACCCAAGAGCTCATCCGTTATTTATGTGTCCTGACGTTCCCCTGCCATTGGGAACCATGACAGTATGGCCGGACAAGTGTTAAAACTGTTGGCAGAAGAAAGGAGAGAAAAAGAAGTCTGCAAATTTTTTTTTTTTTTTTTTCCCCTTGGTGCTTGCTCTATGGTTGAATCAGTTGCATTTCAGCTCTAATTGCAGTCTTTGTCTCCCTCTCCTTCTAACCCTTGAATGGCTCTGATCTCACCTGCTTAAAAAAGGATCCTCAGAGTTTGGCTACAGGTTTGAATAATCTTGCCACAAAAGTTCAAGATTTACAGGATTTTGTTATACATGCTCCTATATCTGAACCTAGAATTCCTATACCAGAATTTTTCTCCGGAGATAGATCTCGTTTTTTGAATTTCAAATATAATTGTAAATTATTTCTTTCTCTGAGACCTCGCTCCGCTGGAGATCCCGCACAGCAGGTTAAGATTGTAATTTCCTTGCTGCGAGGTGACCCTCAAGATTGGGCATTTGCATTGGCACCAGGGGATCCTGCGTTGCTCAATGTGGATGCGTTTTTTCTGGCTTTGGGGTTGCTTTATGAGGAACCTAATTTAGAGATTCAGGCTGAAAAAGCCTTGATGGCCCTGTCTCAAGGGCAAGATGAAGCTGAAATATACTGCCAAAAATTTCGTAAATGGTCTGTGCTTACTCAGTGGAATGAGTGCGCTTTGGCGGCGAATTTCAGAGAGGGTCTCTCTGATGCCATTAAGGATGTTATGGTGGGGTTCCCTGCGCCTACAGGTCTGAATGAGTCCATGACAATGGCTATTCAGATTGATCGGCGTTTGCGGGAGCGTAAACCTGTGCACCATTTGGCGGTGTCTTCTGAGAAGGCGCCAGAGAATATGCAATGTGATAGAATTCTGTCCAGAAGCGAACGGCAGAATTTTAGGCGAAAAAATGGGTTGTGCTTCTATTGTGGTGATTCAACTCATGTTATATCAGCATGCTCTAGACGCACAAAGAAGGTTGATAAGTCTGTTTCAATTGGCACTTTACAGTCTAAGTTTATTCTATCTGTGACCTTGATTTGTTCATTATCGTCAATTACCGCGGACGCCTATGTCGACTCTGGCACCGCTTTGAGTCTTATGGATTGGTCCTTTGCCAGGCGCTGTGGGTTTAATCTAGAGCCTCTGGAAGTCCCTATACCTCTGAAGGGTATTGATTCTACGCCATTGGCTAGTAATAAACCACAATACTGGACACAAGTGACTATGCGTATGACTCCAGACCATCAGGAGGTGATTCGCTTCCTTGTGTTGTACAATCTACATGATGTTTTGGTGCTCGGATTGCCATGGTTACAATCTCATAATCCAGTCCTTGACTGGAAAGCAATGTCTGTGTTAAGCTGGGGATGTCAGGGGGCTCATGGGGACGTACCTTTGGTTTCCATTTCTTCATCCATTCCCTCTGAGATTCCGGCATTTTTGTCTGATTATCGTGATGTTTTTGAGGAGCCTAAGCTTGGTTCACTCCCTCCTCACAGAGATTGCGATTGTACCATAGATCTGATTCCAGGCAGTAAATTTCCAAAGGGTCGTTTGTTTAATTTATCCGTACCTGAACATGTTGCTATGCGAGAGTATATTAAGGAGTCCCTGGAAAAGGGACATATTCGTCCTTCTTCATCTCCCTTAGGAGCCGGTTTTTTCTTTGTGTCTAAAAAAGATGGCTCTTTGAGGCCGTGTATTGATTATCGACTCTTGAATAAAATTACAGTCAAATATCAGTATCCTTTGCCACTGCTGACTGATTTGTTTGCTCGAATAGAGGGGGCTAAGTGGTTCTCTAAGATTGATCTTCATGGGGCGTATAATTTGGTGCGAATTAAGCAGGGGGATGAGTGGAAAACCGCATTTAATACGCCCGAGGGCCATTTTGAGTATTTAGTAATGCCTTTTGGTCTTTCAAATGCCCCTTCAGTCTTTCAGTCCTTTATGCATAACATTTTCCGTGAATATTTGGATAAATTTATGATTGTGTATCTGGATGATATTTTGATTTTTTCGGATGACTGGGACTCTCATGTCCAACAAGTCAGGAGGGTTTTCCAGGTTTTGCGGGCTAATTCCTTGTGTGTGACGGGTTCTAAGTGTATTTTTGGGGTTCAAAAGATTTTTTTTGGGTGTACATTTTTTCCCCTTCTTCCATTGAGATGGATCCTGTCAAGGTTCGGGCTATTTGTGATTGGACGCAACCTACTTCTCTTAAGAGCCTTCAGAAATTCTTGGGCTTTGCTAATTTTTATCGTCGATTTATAACTGGTTTTTCGGATGTTGCTAAACCTTTGACTGATTTGAGTAAAAAGGGTGCTGATGTTGCTGATTGGTCCCCTGCTGCTGTGGAGGCCTTTCGGGAGCTTAAGCGCCGCTTTTCTTCTGCACCTGTGTTGCGTCAGCCTGATGTTGCTCTTCCTTTTCAGGTTGAGGTCGACGCTTCCGAGATCGGAGCTGGGGCGGTTTTGTCGCAGAAAAGTTCCGACTGCTCCGTGATGAGACCTTGTGCGTTCTTTTCTCGAAAATTTTTGCCCGCCGAGCGAAACTATGATATTGGTAATCGGGAGCTTTTGGCTATGAAGTGGGCTTTTGAGGAGTGGCGTCATTGGCTTGAGGGGGCTAGACATCAGGTGGTGGTATTGACCGATCACAAGAATCTGATTTATCTTGAGTCTGCCAAGCGCCTGAATCCTAGACAGGCGCGCTGGTCGTTGTTTTTCTCTCGGTTTAATTTTGTGGTCTCATACCTACCAGGTTCTAAAAATGTGAAGGCAGATGCCCTTTCTAGGAGTTTTGAGCCTGATTCCCCTGGTGATTCTGAACCTACAGGTATCCCTAAGGATGGGGTGATATTATCTGCTGTTTCCCCAGACCTGCGACGGGCTTTGCAGGAGTTTCAGGTGGATAGACCTGATCATTGCCCGCCTGGTAGACTGTTTGTTCCTGATGATTGGACCAGTAGAGTCATCTTGGAGGTTCATTCTTCTGCGTTGGCAGGTCATCCTGGAATCTTTGGTACTAGGGATTTGGTGGCTAGGTCCTTCTGGTGGCCTTCCCTGTCTCGAGACGTACGAGTTTTTGTGCAGTCTTGTGATGTTTGTGCTCGGGCCAAGCCTTGTTGTTCTCGGGCTAGCGGATTGTTGTTATCTTTGCCTATTCTGAAGAGGCCTTGGACTCACATCTCTATGGATTTTATTTCTGATCTCCCTGCTTCTCAGAAAATGTCTGTCATCTGGGTGGTGTGTGACCGTTTTTCAAAGATGGTTCATTTGGTACCTTTGCCTAAGTTGCCTTCCTCATCCGAATTGGTTCCTCTGTTTTTTCAAAATGTGGTTCGCTTGCATGGTATTCCGGAAAATATCGTTTCTGACAGGGGGACCCAGTTCGTGTCTAGATTTTGGCGGGCATTCTGTGCTAGGATGGGCATTGATTTGTCTTTTTCGTCTGCGTTCCATCCTCAGACTAATGGCCAGACTGAGCGAACTAATCAGACCTTGGAGACTTATTTGAGGTGTTTTGTGTCTGCGGATCAGGATGACTGGGTTGCCTTTTTGCCATTGGCAGAGTTTGCCCTCAATAATCGGGCTAGTTCTGCCACTTTGGTTTCTCCTTTCTTTTGCAATTCGGGGTTTCACCCTCGTTTTTCTTCCGGTCAGGTGGAGTCTTCGGATTGTCCTGGAGTGGATACTATGGTGGATAGGTTGCATCGGATTTGGGTACAGGTGGTGGATAATTTGAAGTTGTCCCAGGAGAAGACTCAGCATTTTGCCAACCGCCGTCGTCGTGTTGGTCCTCGTCTTCGTGTTGGGGACTTGGTGTGGTTGTCTTCCCGTTTTGTCCCTATGAGGGTTTCTTCTCCTAAGTTTAAGCCTCGGTTCATCGGTCCTTATAGGATTTTGGAGATTCTTAACCCTGTATCCTTTCGTTTAGACCTTCCGGCATCTTTCGCTATCCATAATGTCTTCCATCGGTCGTTGTTGCGGAGGTATGAGGTGCCGGTTGTTCTTTCTACCGAGCCTCCTGCTCCTGTGCTGGTTGAGGGTGAATTGGAGTATGTTGTGGAGAAAATTTTGGACTCCCGTATTTCCAGACGGAGACTACAATATCTGGTTAAGTGGAAGGGTTATGGTCAAGAAGATAATTCTTGGGTAACTGCTTCTGATGTTCACGCCTCTGATTTGGTTCGTGCCTTTCATAGGGCTCATCCGGATCGCCCTGGTGGTTCTTGTGAGGGTTCGGTGCCCCCTCCTTGAGGGGGGGTACTGTTGTGAATCTGCTTTTGGGCTCCTTCTGGTGGTGGCTGGTGGTACTGGTGACTTGGGTGTGTTTTCTTTCTCTGTTCACCTGTTTTCATCAGTAGTGGGGAGTTCCTATTTATTCCTGCTCTTCAGTCATTGCCTTGCCGGCCATCAATGTAACCAGAGCCTTTCTGTTGCATGTTCCTGCTCCTAGACTACTGATCAGCTAAGTTGGACTCTTAGTCCTAAGTTTGTTTGCATTTTTTGTTCCAGTTTACAGTTATATCATTCTCTGTAGCTGGAAGCTCTTGTGGGCTGAAATTACCACTCCGGTGTCATGAGTTGACACATGAGTCTTAAAGTAATTTCAGGATGGTATTTTAAAAGGGTTTTCAGCTGACCGTGCAGTTCCCTTTTGTATCTTTCTACTATCTAGTAAGCGGACCTCGCTTTGCTGAACCTACCTTCATACTGCGTATGTCTTTTCCTCTGAACTCACCGTCAATATATGTGGGGGGCTTCTGTCTCCTTTTTGGGGGAATTTCCCTAGAGGTAAGCCAGGTCTGTTTTTTCCTCTACTAGGGTAAGGTAGTTCTCCGGCTGGCGAGAGACGTCTAGGGATAAAACTTAGGCACGCCCCCCGGCCACTATTAGTTGTGTGGTAGGTTTAGCTCACGGTCAGCTCGAGATTCCATCACCCAAGAGCTCGTCCGTTATTTATGTGTCCTGACGTTCCCCTGCCATTGGGAACCATGACAGATATCTAAAGACACCAAGAAAATTTGAAGTCTAAAAATTACATTAAGGTTAGTAGGGTTAAAGTAAAGCTAGGGAAGTGAGTTTTGCAGCTTGTAGATGGAAGACTCATTGGATTTGGCCCATAAGTAAATACAATGGATATAGCTAAGAGGTTAGGAAATGAGAGCTTGGGATAATTATGTGCCTACATTAGCCACAAGCATAGAAAGCATAGCACAGGAGATAAATAAACCTCAGTTATTAATTATGATTTTTTTTTCAACAAAATACCTGTGGTTATGCAGCGTAATACATTGAACAATTTTATTTCATAGGCTATAGTGAATGCGGAACTAAGACAATGCACTGCTTGTAATATCAAGGATTTCTTCATTCCTGGAGGGTACCTCTCCATATATAACCTTCATATTGAAGCTGGCAAAATACAGCCCCGCTATGGATAATGCATGTAATTTAGAGGAAGATACATTTGAAGTGCCTAAGTGCAGTATTTATATCAAGTGCCCATGGGGGGAGAGGCATCAATAAAATTGTCATTGTGTCTATTAACACATATGAATAACGAAAAAAAATCCCATATGCTAAACTGAATCTAGACATGCAACCAGGAAAGTTAATTGTAAAATTATAACACACTAGCTGAAGAGCCCGGCGTTGCCTGGGCATAGTAAATATCTGTGGTTAGTTATAGCACCTGTTGTGAATTCTGTTGTGGGTTCTGCTCTTGGGCTCCCTACGGTGGTTATAAGTGGTAGTGCTGCTGTTTGTCCTTCACAGCAGTCATCAGGTGCTACCACTTTGGACGGGGCTATTTAGTCTGGCTTCACCCTTTAGTGAGTGCCAGTTGTCCATTGTTTTTCTGGAGGATTCACATCTCTGCTTGGTTTCTCCTGCTGGGTTGTCCAAATCATCAAAGATAAGTCCTGGCTTTGTTTTTGCAGTCCACATGTGGTGGATTTTATAGTTCAGTGAATTGCTATGTTTTTTGTTGTCCAGCTTTGTCTGTGTAAGGATTTATTCAGCCAAGCTGGAAGCTCTGGAGTCGCAGAGTTACCCTCCATGCCTTTAGTTAGGTGTGGAGATTTTTGTATTCTCTGTGGTGGATTTTTGTAGTATTTAAATACTGACCGCACAGTACTCTGTCCTGTCTTTTCTCTCTAGGTAGCGTGGCCTCCTTTGCTAAATTCTGTTTTCAGTCTGCGTTTGTAATTTCCCTCTCCTCTCACAGTCAATATTTGTGGGGGGCTGTCTTTCCTTTGGGGATTTTCTCTGAGGCAAGATAGTTTTCCTGTTTCTTTCTTTAGGGGTAATTAGTCCTCCGGCTGTGACGAGGTGTCGAGGTAGTGACAGGTACATCCCACGGCTACTTATAGTTGCGGTGTTAAGTTCAGGGTCTGCGGTCAGTATGGAGGCCACCTACTCCAGAGCTCGTCCATGCTGCTCCTAGGCCACCAGATCACAACAAGCACCTCACTTCTCTTATTTTCCCATCACGCCTCTCATTTTCCCCCTCACTCCTCCTATTTTCCCCCTCACTCCTCTCATTCCCCCCAACACTTGTCATTTCGACCTCACATCTATCATTTTCTGATCACTCCACTATTTTTCCTCACTCCTCTCATTTTGCACTCACACCTTTTCATTTTCACCTCACACCCCTTATTTTCACCTCACACCTCTCATTTTCCCCTCAGTATATACATGTTTGTCATCTCCCTTATACATAGTATACACCTGTATGTCATCTCCCCTGTAAATAGTATATACCTGCTGTATGTCATCTCCTTCTGTATATAGTATATACCTGTGTGTCATCTCCTCCTGTATATAGTATATACCTGTGTGTCATCTCTCCTGTATATAGTATATATCTGTGTGTCATCTCCCCTGTATATAGTATATATCTGTATGTTATCTCCTCCTGTATTAGACCGCATTCACATGTTATTTGGTCAGTATTTTTAACTCAGTATTTGTAAGCTAAATTGGCAGCCTGATAAATCCCCAGCCAACAGGAAGCCCTCCCCCTGGCAGTATATATTAGCTCACACATACACATAATAGACAGGTCATGTGACTGACAGCTGCAATATTTCCTATATGGTACATTTGTTGCTCTTGTAGTTTGTCTGCTTATTAATCAGATTTTTATTTTTGAAGGATAATACCAGACTTGTATGTGTTTTAGGGTGAGTTTCATGTGTCAAGTTGTAGCGACTTTTGTGAGATGAGTTTTGTGTGGTGACATACGTGTAGCTACTTTTTGTGTGTCGAGTTGCATGTGACAGATTAGTGTAGCAAGTAGTGTGCAGCAAGTTTTGCGCATGGTGAGTTTTGCGCGTGGCGAGTTTTATGCGTGGTGCGTTTTGAGTATGTGCAAGTTTTGTGTGAGGCAACTTTTGCATGTGTTGCAACTTTTGTGCATGTGGCAAATTTTCCATGAGGTGAGTTTTGCATGTGTGGCGAGTTTTGCGTGAGCCTAGTTTTGCATGTGGCGAGTTTTGCGCGTGGCGAGTTTTGAGCAGCGACGTTTGTGTTTCGACTTTTATGTGGCGAGGTTGGTGTATGTGTGGTATAATGTGTACTGAGGATGAAATATGTGTTCAAGCACGTGGTAGTGTGTGGAGCATTTTGTGTGTGTGTTCATATCCCCGTGTGTGGTGAGTATCCCATGTCGGGGCCCCACCTTAGCAACTGTACGGTATATACTCTTTGGGGCCATCGCTCTCACTCTTTAAGTCCCCCTTGTTCACATCTGGCAGCTGCCAATTTGCCTCCAACACTTTTCTTATCACTTTTTCCCCATTATGTAGATAGGTGCAAAATTGTTTGGTGAATTGGAACTCGCGGGGTTAAAATTTCACCTCACAACATAGCCTATGACGTTCTCGGGGTCTAGACGTGTGACTGTGTAAAATTTTGTGGCTGTAGCTGTGATGATTCAGATGCCAATCCCAGACACACACACACACACACACACACACACACACACACACACACACACACACACACACACACACACACACACACACACACACACACACACACACACACACATTCAGCTTTATATATTAGTTTAACCTCCAATATCAATAGGAGGGTATATGACCACAAGTCAATGAGAAGAGAACAGTTTTGGATTGTTAAAGGTTTGTTACATAAACAACATGTATCACTTATCAATTTATCCATATGATTGATGGATAGATAGCTTGAGAAAGTCCTCAGTTGGACTGAAGCTGCCTTAATTTTTGAATGTATATTGGAGGATTGGTTTATGCCTTGGAGCCTCTACAACCCTGCCTCTCCTCTTTTTTGCTTTTGATGCCATGATTTTTTCTATTTGGATATATACATATTTAGATAGATGGATTATATAGATAGAAGGACAAATAGAATGATAGATAGATAGATAGATAGATAGATAGATAGATAGATAGATAGATAGATAGATAGATAGATAGAGTGAGTTAAAAAATGGAGTCAAAACACCAAATGGAATTATGGAAACATTAGTGGTTTAATAGCCCATAGAGATAGTGACTAGTGATGATTGAGCACTAAAACGCTCAAGTTCTCATTATTCAAATCGAGCAGGTCAGACACTCGGTGTTAGGGCTAGCGGAACGCACCAAATAATTAGATAGATAGAATAAGGTGTGTTCGCAGCCCGGGGTCCACCGTGCAGAGTTGGAACCTGCTGCTGAGTAATGACGGACTATATGGCGGTACAAAATGGATTCACACACGGGTTAACTTCACCCTGTATGAAGAAAGCGAACCCTGTTGCATCACAGGGCCGCGGTACCGCACAAAAGAGCGCAAGCAAGGAGTCACAGAACTCAATCCAAGACTCTGGATTAGAGTTCATCAAGACCTCTTGCGCTCGACACCGCAACAGGGGTGTCAGAGTGAATGAAATAATAATAATTATTTAGATGCACGAGAGTGCGTGCGGTGCCGCTCTGGCGGATGCCACTAACCACCCAGGCTTGGGTAAAGAAAGCGCTATGATAGCGCATTGCGCCGCACTGGCGGTCACAGCAATTTGACGCTGTTTTGTGTGTCACGTGCTGATAGCTAAGTTGGGCGCTAGATAGCAATCATCCACCTTACGCGAGCAGTCATACACAAGGGAGGGGATAATTAATGAATGACCTTCACACGTCAACACACACGTTTACAAGTGTACACTAGCTCATGGTCGAACGGCCATGCAAAACTTTTATAGCGGCAGTGCTACAAGACCTTCCAGATGGTCCAATAGGAGCCGCAACAGGACCTGAGCATGTGAACCTCAACCTACCGTGGGCATGCTCAGTATGGGAAAAGCAGGACTTAGTCCCAGTAAGATCTGCTCGCTGTTGATCAGTGCTGGCTACAAAGACAGAGCCTGGAAGGACAGTAGTAACCAGTCCCCCAGTATCAGCCTGAGCTAGATGCTGGTTCCGATGTCTCTGCTGAGCAGGCTCCACTGCGGCTGGAGAAGAATGGGAGACCGCGGCAGAGATGGTTCAAGATTTGCCCTGTGCAGAGGTGGAAACTTGACACCTAACACTCAGACAGGCTTAACTCAAGTAACAAATATAACGGAAGTCATTGGGAAACTGGGCATTTTTCCTGAAGACCCTCATAGGAGGGTTGGGGGGACATAAAATCACTGAAATGGATGAAAGCAGTGCTCAAATGCAATGGGGAATATCCCTGGATACATCTCTGACCCCCAGGTTGTTGCTGGAAACTAAGTAAATAATTTTAAATAATGATGTAGGGTCCACCCCTATTTTTTACAACCAGTCAAGGTAAAACAGACAGTTAGGGGCTGATATTATCCATGTAGTGTTGGTTGAGAAGGGTGAACAACCGGTAATCAGTGTTGGACAAAATGCATAAAACGAGAGGGTCATGGGAAAGACAGAAGGACATAAATCAGCCATATGTGCCAGACTCCCAAGAGGCAAAACTTCCCTGTTCAAACCAGGAGGATGACTCTCCTTCTCCTCTTCCTCCCTGTCCTCCTCCTCTTCAGCCCATCCACACTGAACAGACGGGATGAAGCTGGTGTGGGTAATACTCTGTGTAGCGCAAGCAACCATCTCCTGTTCCTGCTCCTCCTCATCCTCATTATCACCCAATCTGCACTGAAAAGTATTACCCTGTATACTATCGTCCTAAATCTCTATCTGGTCCACATTCAAAGCTTCATCTTTAATTGTGAGCAGCAAGCATATGAGTAGACACAGAAGCGGGATGGTTACGTTTTTTATGGTGCCATCACTGCAGCTCAGCATCTTGGTTGATTACTCAAAGTTTTGTAGAACCTCTCAGATGTCAGAATCCATGCCCACTTGTCAGTTGTAGCTGACTTGCGGAAATTGGCGCACACTCGGCGTACCTTCACAAGTAGCTCAAGTAGGTCTGGATAGGTTTTAACACCCAGTGTGCCGTTTGGGAAATTTAGCATCCCTGGCCACAAGCACTTATTAACTTGCCCATCATTAAATGGACCTCAGTAACTGTGTTGGGCAGGGCACGGATTATGTTATGGGATATGTGCTGGTGCTTATATTCCACCATAATTTGCAAAATAAATCTTGCCAAATCAGACAAGGTGATTTTCTGGATTTGTTTTCTCATTTTGACTCTCATAGTTGTGGTCTACCTATGATGTCAATTACAGGCCTCTCTCATCTTTTTAAGTGGGAAAACTTGCACAATTGGTGGCTGACTAAATACTTTTTTCCCCACTGTATGTGAGGGAGGGCTAGGCTATATGTACAGGGGGGTATAAGCTATATATAAAGGGGGACTAAGCTATATGTGGGGGAGGTGGGACTAGTCAATATAGACTATATGTGGAAGAGGTGGCTGGACTATATAGGTTATATGTGAGGTTGGATTAGACTATACAGGCCAGTGTTTCTCAACTCCAGCCCTCAAGACCCCACAACAGGTCATGTTTTCAGGATTTCCTTAGTATTGCATAGGCGATGGAATTAATGCTTGAGCAGGTGATACAATTATCATCTGTGCAATACTAAGGAAATCCTGAAAACATGACCTGTTGTGGGGTCTTGAGGGCTGGAGTTGAGAAACACTGATATAGGCTATATGTGGGGGAGGTGGCTGGGCTATATAGGTTATATGTGAGGAAGGGGGGACTAGACTATGTAAGCTATATGTGGGGGAAAGGGGACCAGGCTACATAGGCTATATGTGTGAGAGTGGGGAATAGGCTATATATTCTATCTGTGTGGAAAAGGAGACTAGGCTTTATAGGCTATTTGTGTGAGAGTGAATATTAGGCTATATAGGTTATATGTGGGGGAGGTTGAATGGGCTATATGTGGGGGTAGAGGGACTAGGCCATATAGGCTATATGTGGGAGAGTGGAGACTAAGCTATATACGCTATATGTGGGAGAATGGGGACTAGATAATATAGGCTATATGTGGAAGAGTGGGGACTAGGCTATATATGCTATATGTGGGAAAAGGTGGACTAGGCAATATATGTTATATGTGGGGGAGGGGGACTTTTTCTAAAAGAGTGCAAAGCTTCATGGAAAGGGGATGCAGACAAGCGCGGCCAAGAAATTCAACATAATTTACTGCAAAAATGGTGTACATACAATAGAATTGTAAGTCAGTCACTGATTGCATTACATTTCTTGTGATGTTGCAAGTACTGTAAAAAGAAAAATGTACTAAATTCATTAAGGCCACATGCATCCATTGAACATTTGGTGAGTTTTTTTGCATCAGTATTTGTAAGCCAAAACCAGGAGTGGGTGATAAATACAGAATTGGCGATGTGTTTCTGTTATACTTTTCATCTGACTGTTCCACTCCTGGTTTTGACTTACAATACTAATACTGACGTAAAATTCTGGCCAAATACTAAATGTGGACACATGTTGACTCCTAAGAGGCTTTACATATTGATTTGTGTCTCATGTACATGTGCAGGAAGCTGGAGTAGGAACGAGTAAAATGTCTGTGTAGAGTAGCAGTAAGGTGAGCCCTGTGGAATAAGTTCCTGTGGGCCCTAGGCACTCTAATCCAACACTGCATCTGCCTATCTATTGTATTCCACACTGCTGCTTTCAGTACCATTGCTCCCTGTCCAGCAGGGCATCTTCTGCCTGTCTATTATGATACAACTATACTTTGCTTCTGATGTCTGGATGCCAGTGCTGACAATACATATGTATCTTCAGACTATATACAGTACAGCTGCTGGCATGCCCACTACCAATGCCAAGAGACAGTCTGCCTGACATCTCCTGCCTGTAATTTGTGTTCTATAGCTACACGTTACTGCTGCTGCCAGGGCTACCGTTGCTGGCCCTACATAGTCGGACATCTTCTGGATTGTGTCATCATATTCTACACAGTGTGGTTTCTGCAGCTTACACTGTCACTGCCAATAGACGGCCACATAGCTCCTGATTATCCACTGTGTGCTATAGCAATTCTATACTACTGCTGAGAACCGCACCTTGTGCAGTCTAAATGAATATGAAACTTCTCTCTTAAAACCTGTTGCTGCTCCCATGAAAAATGATAATTTTTGGAATGCTTATTAAAACGCAATTGCTTAATATGTTTCCAAACAGCAAAACTTTTGTTGCTTCCAAAAAGGGATTCTTTGCAATATGTTTGTTATAACGCTATATATAGCTTAATCATTTAGCAAACAGTAAACCTGTTACTCTTCCTGAAACAGATAATTTTTGGACTACCTCATTTAAGAAATCTATTGCCTCTTCCACCTACACTGCCTGTGTCTAAAAGAAAAACTTTTAAACCATATTTACATTTTTAAAAATAAATACATGTAAATGTGCTGCATGTGTGCATATATACATGTGCATTGTGTATTTATAAATTTGTACGTGCAGTTGTGACTGTATGATGACATGTTCATATTTGAATAATTGATGATTTTTTTGTTCAAGAATAAACATGGATTGTTGTTCAAGGAAAAAAAGACAGATTAGGATTTATTTTCATTATATATCTTTCAGAGCAAAAAATAATACAAGACATTGTCTTATTTTAGAGGAAACACAGTAACCATATATAGTATGTTGCGACATTGCTAAGGCTGTATTTGCATTGACAAACTTGAAGGAGACCTCAAAGTGTTGAAGGCTTTGCATCATTGCTATTAACTACAAATTAATTTGCTGCAATTCTGTAAAAAAAAATTTAAGCTGGTGAATTTGAATTACAAAATATTTGATCACATCTATTATTATTTATTGTGATTCCGACAACATAATTGATTGATTGGTTAAATGAACCCCTATCAATAGTATTACTTCTTCGTGTTTCGTGAAATGTTTTGTGTATCTTCTGTTGCTGGTAGCCAATAGTAATCCCAACCTAATAAAATGTGTTTTGTAATGCTTTTATAATGTTTAATATAACAGTATACTGCTCAGACCTTTTCAGTAAATCGTTATAAATAAAATACAGGAGTGATTCTTCCAAGTGATGACCTCTGCCTTTGACATGTGTCTGTGATTAAAAGCAACTTCTGCAGGAGAGTGACAGAGACTTTGATGAGAACAAATAGCAATCAGAAAAGCAGCTGGAGGGTAATCTTGAGGTTATAAGTAGTGAAAACAGATTTAGGGTGTGCGCAACCACAAATAACCTACTTACACTGCACCAACATTTGGCATGGAAAACAAGTTTAAAATAAGCAGCATGCTAGGCAGATTAAAAGGGGGCTTTCATTGATTATAAGTGCCTACATTGGTTTCATTATGACTGACATTCAGTTCTTAATGTTCTGTCTCCAAAACAAAAGAACAGTGGTGATATAAATACAGTACTTTACCAATCATTGCAGACAGGTGCAAATAGAAAATCCAAAAATAGAGTATTAGGTTTAGCAAGTTTCATAGAAGAATGTAGTGTGTTGTACAGAGAAACATATTACTGTACAAATTTATCCCATAACTCATAGTATAAAATATTTCCTCACAAATGATAGAAAGGTCCACAAACGAGGCTGATTGCAAATCTAGTAAGGTAACTGGCTATAAAGAGAAAAATGGGGTTTCTTACACCCAAGGCACCTCTCCTTGGCCAAACACTGGATCCATTGATAATCCAGTTGGATAATCTAGTCTTAAAAGACACATACATGTACACCTTTGGGCATTTGTCTTAACTCAATACATGTATTTTAGAAACAGGGTTTCATTAAAAAAAATTTGGCTGTCAATATTCTACAGCCTTTATGCATCACATGGCAGACTGCAAGGAGAAATGTGACACACCAGGAGTTCGGGTACCACAGTGGTATTGCCTTCCTTTCGGGGAGGGTGATGCCATACCTGGAAACGAGGATGATCCCTTTAACAGGTAATCTGTACATGCAACATGTTCTGACTCCAGATAAGAAGGAGGGGCTCTGACTCGGTTTCAGGGGAGCTGCCCTAGATATATGTTCTGGCTTGGATGGAGGAGTTAAGTAGTCTGTAGAGAGTGTGTAGGAGGAAGGAGCACAGGAGAAGTGAGGAGCTGGAGGTGAGCTGCGACTGGGCTCCCTCCAAGCTGAAGCGCAAGAACCGGACATCGGGAGTCTGAGGTTGTGTGGGACTGTATGTCCCACAGCAGAAACCGGAGGGCAGGAGATTGGAAGTTATTTGCCCACATCTACACCTGAAGGCACAGCAGCACCCAGAGCCCGGATTCACAGTAAATACAAACAACTGTAAAAAGCTTGCGCTGCTAGCTATGTGGGTACTGTCCTAGGACACAGAGAGAGAAAGAGAGAGGACCCTGTAAGAAGCCATAGGCAGCAAGGGATGCACCTTAGAGTGCAGCAAGGAAGGCTCCTAATCCCACATGGCTAAGGGGATCCCTAATCATATCCAGGCTGCCTGGACCTCACCATCACCTGTTACTGGTACCCTGGATTGTGGCGTTTTACCACCAGTAAACAGGTAAAGGGACTGAAACCTTGTGTCCTCTGATTCTTTCTGGCACCACACCATCTTTGTCTATTACACCGGGAATCCTGGGGACCCAGCTTCACCCGTGGGAAGCCATACCATCCTTGCTGCAGTGCAATCACCCCAGAGGACCACTTTAATCAGCATCGGTTATCCCTGACCGAATACCACAGGTAGCGTCATGAACACTCTTTATTCAAATAACCCCTTTAAAATCCTTTCTTTTTACTTGGACGCCCACTGCCAAGGACTGGGTCACTGCCCAGTTGGACCCAGCCCGAGTACCCCAGGGCCCTAGCGGGTGCTCCAAACTTGGCGTCACGATCAGGATACCTGCCTCCGCATCGCCGGGTACTGTGTGTCAAAGACTGTGCTAAATTTGTGTGTAAGCTGCCATTTCCACGCCACGTGGAGCGTGGGGAGAAGAAGGAGGCATTCCTTCATAGTCGGAGCCTGGAAAAAGAGCACCGAAAGGAAGCGGCGCTCCATGCTGAGGGATACGTGAGTGGAGAAGCAGGAAGCACTGGATGGAGAACCAAAAGGAGCACCATACCGAGCGCAGGTGGAACTGCTGCAGATTCTGGTGACGAGACTTCAGGCCTTCTTGAGGTTAGCATGGGGGAAGGGATATGTCTGACCCGGGAGAAGATCCAGTGGCAGCCGCAGGCCCCATGATGACACCAGGCCCTCTGGTTGCCGCAGCCCCTGTAAACAGGCCAGACCCAGACGCAGCTACAGCCCCCATAATGCTGTTATCCATGTTCTATATTCCGGGAGCGGCCTGGCTGCCACAATACTCCGGGGGAATCCCACACTCTGAGTGACTTTAAAGAAACACTCTGCAGCCTTTTTGAAGTGTACCCCCTGAACATCAACAGGTAAACATTCCAACTGGCCAATTAATTGGTGCAGCACAAAGAAGTAAAATCCTGGCTGGAAACTGAAAAAGGGACTGTTAAGCAAATATTAGCCAAATTAAAGGACACTTTTGACACCCACACTGCTGCAGAAATTAAGGTGAAGTTTTTTGGGTGCAAACAAAGGGTGCAGGACAGTATACGAGACATGCCCTTAATCTCCATGAGGCTCTGAGGGCCATTAAGCAGGTCAACCTGAACAGCGTGCAGGATGGGGACAAATTGTTAAAGGAGCAGTTTATTGAAGGACTTCTGTTTGGCACCCACAGGACACAGCTGTGCATTCTGGCCCTGCAAAATCCTGACATGGACTTTGCACACTTTAGAGACAGGGCCATCCGGGTGCTGCATGAGCCAAATTCCAGCTGCCCAGCAATTATGTACCACCAGGCATCCTTTCATCAGACCCCGTTGAGGCCGATGCACAGACCCTGGATGATGACTCCTCCGCAGGACTGCACCTCCAGGTTCAGGAACTGACCAAAAGCCTAGCTGCACTAGCCAAAACCATGCAGTCCCTGCAGGAGTCTCCAAAGGAAAAGATCCAGCTGACTTCCAGTCCAGATGACGACCCCTAGCGATGGCAGAAGAGGATCCCACTGACCAGAGGAAGAGACAACGACCACCACCATCAGGACGGATGACCCATTTGTCGGCGCTGCAACCAGGTGGGACACATTGCAAGATTCTGCCATTTAAACGAGTGATCTCTGGAGCAGAGGGCCAACCCCCCAGAGTAGGATGATCAGGCCCACAAAACTGGCGAGCCAAGTATGTCGGAGGGCGACCAGTCCTCCCCATTGTGATTGACGGCATCACGAAGAACGCTTTACTGGACACCGGCTCTCAGATGGCTACTATGCCATATATTCTTTACAAACAGTATGGGCTGACTCTGATATTACCAGTGGCCCAGATAATGACCTGACAATAGTAGCCAGCAATGGTCAGCCTTTGCAGCAAGTGGGGTATAAGGAGGTGACCATTAAGGTGGGGCGGGTAGAATTGAAAGCCCAAGGACTGGTGATTGTAGATATTGACCGGCGAGAATGTAACCCAATGATGAAATGATGACCTTATGTACTAATGTCATAGAAATCTGTCTTACCGAGGTTATTGTCTTGTTACAACAGGTGGCCCAAACTGCTGTTTCCAGTGAGCAGTGTGTCCTGCAAAAAGAAATCAAAGCCCTGATGTAGAGAAAACAGGTAGAACGGTCTGGTGGAGAAGTTGGCAGCGTCACAGTGAGTGATCCGATTCCCATTGCAATACCCCCCAGGAGTGAAATGTTAATCTGGAGTCGGCCAGCAATAGGCCTCAGAGGTAAAGACTACCAGGCCTGGGTAGAACCTATATATTCAGATAGTAGGCCCACCATCCTGACAGCCAGTGGGGTGGTTGATGTCCACAAGGAGAGGGTACCAGTATGCATCCTAAATTGTGGGGAGAAGGAGATCCATTTACCCAGATATGCCACCCTTGCTAAACTGTTCACTGTTTGTGATAATGCAATGCAAGCAACAGAACCCTTGATCCCGTCCGACCAGGCGGAGGGCGATGTGTTGTGAATTCTGCTCTTGGGCTCCCTCCGGTGGTTATAAGTGGTAGCACTGCTGTCTCTGAATCGCAGCATTTATCAGGTGTGTTCACTTTTTGCAATTCTGACTGGGCTATTTAGTCTTGCTTGACCCTTTAGTCAGTGCCAGTTGTCCATTGTTCCTGGAGGATTCACATCCCTGCCTGGTCTCTCCTGCTTTGCTGTTCATTTCAACAAAGATAAGTTCTGGCCTTGATTTTTGCTGTCCACATGCTGTGGCCTTATTGTTCAGTTCTTTTCCATGTTTTTGTCTTGTCCAGCTTTGTCTGTATAAGGATTTGTTTAGCCAAGCTGGCATCTCTGGAGATGCAGATGTACCCTCCATATCTTTAGTTAGCTGTGGAGATTTTGTATTTTCTGTGGTGGATATTTTCTAGTGTTTTAATACTGACCGCATAGTACTCTGTCCTATCCTTTCTATTTAGCTAGAAGTGGCCTCCTTTGCTAAATTCTGATTTCAGTCTGTGTATGTTTTTTCCCTCTCCTCTCACAGTCAATATTTGTGGGGGGCTGTCTATCCTTTGGGGATTTTCTCTGAGGCAAGATAGTTTTCCCTTTTCTATCTCTAGGGGTAATTAGTCCTCCGGCTGTGTCGAGATGTCTAGGGAGTGATAGGTACATTCCACGGCTACTTCTAGTTGCGGTGTTAAGTTCAGGGTCTGCGGTCAGTACAGGTACCACCTTCTCCAGAGTACGTCTCATGCTGCTCTTAGGCCACCAGATCATAACAGCAATGGCTCTGCGGGACAGTTGGAGGATTAGTGTCAGAAGTTTCACGTAGGCACTGATCCTACCCCTTCACACCAAAAACATGGGGCTTACCGGGTGGTCCAAGAATATGAGCGGATATTCAGCAAACACCCACTAGATTTTGGGCAGGTAAAAGGGGTCCAACATCATATACCCACTGGAGGTCATCCACCCATTAAAGAGAGGTACCAGGCTGTACCTCTAGCTCACTACCAATGTGTCAAGAGTATGTTATGGGAGATGAAGGAGGCTGGGGTAATCAGAGACAGTTGTAGCCCTTGGGCAGCTCCATTAGTCCTCGTTAGAAAGAAAAATGGTACAATGAGGATGAATGTTGACTACAGGCAGATTAACCACATTACACACAAGGATGCCTACCCACTATCCAGAATTGAAGAGTCATTAGCTGACTTAAAATATGCTAACTATTTCTCCACCTTAGATCTCACTAGTGTGTATTTGCAGGTTCCCGTGGCAGAAGCGGATAAAGAGAAGACTGCCTTCACAACACCAATGGGCCTCTCCGAATTCAACTACATGCTGTTCAGACTGTGCAACACACCAGGGATGTTCCAGAGGATGATGGAGTGCTGTCTTGGGCACAAGAACTCTGAAACCATTCTGTTGTACCTGGATGATTTCATCGTCTTCTCCAAGACCCATGAAGACCACTTGAAGCACCTGGCCGAGGTGTTTGCAGCTCTGTCTAACTTTGGACTTCTGCTGCTCGTGTTTACTTCCATCTCATTTGCTGGACATGTAAGCTGTTTCTTCTCTGCAAAAACCTGAGACTATTAACCAGGCCTCCCTGGTTGAGCTAAGATATGATTTGAACTGCCTTATAAGCTTATCTATCTGTGTTTGGACTAAGACAAGGATTTATTCATGTCAAGTATCCTCAAGAATAACTGTGCTTCATAGACTTTCTGCTTGATTGCATTTTCCTCTGAAGTTTCCTATAGACTGCTAAGCTGCATTTAATATTTACACCAATTGTTGTGGACTTGAGTTTCTCTCTGCACCTGTTTGAATCACCGTGTGATAATATAGACTTTACCACTTATAAAACTGTGTCCTGTAGTTGTCTTGTCCCACGCAAAGAGTCTCCTGAGTTATCCCCTATAATTATTACAGTGAGTTTTAGGTATTGTAAGACTGTTCTTTTAACATCTAAAGAATGGAGTGCACGTTCTTTCTCGTTTTTATGGTCCTGAAAGAAGGTGGGCAATATTATTTCCTGGCTCCTATGAAAGTTAGTTACCACTTTTGGAAGGAAAGACAGATCTTGTTTAAGAATGATACAGTCATCCTGGATCCTTAGGTATGGGGTTTTTTTTATCGAAAGGGCTTTCCCCTATTCATCTGGCTGAAGTTATTGCCACCAGAAACACTGTTTTAAGTGTTACTGATCTGAGATCTGCTTGGTCTAGGGGTTCGTAAGGATTTTACTGTAAATTATTCAGGACTAAATTTAGGTCCCAAGGAGTGATGGTACTACATATTGTAGGTCTATTATGTTGAGTGGCTCTAATAAACCTTACCACCCAAGGGTGTTCTGCCAGAGGGTAATCAAAGAAGGAGCTCAGAGCCGAGATTTTAGCGTATTGGGCTTTAGACCTTTGTCAAAGCCAGCCTGAAGAAAATCTAAGATTTGAGGAATATCAGGTTGTTGTTTAAGGGGTATTGGGCTTGTACAATATGAACAGAATTTCTTCCAGATTTTAAGATATATGGCTGAAGTGACTGGCTTTCTACTCATTTGTAAGGTAGATATGACTGACTCTGAGAGGCCTTTTGATTTTAGAATTTCTTTCTCAGGATCCAGGCTGAAAGCCATAGGAGCTCTAGATTGTGATGAACAAGAGGGCCCTGTGTCAGGAGGTTTTGTTGTAGTGGTAGAAGAATTGAATCTTCCAACGCCATCTGTTTCAGTACTGGGAACCAGCTCCTCCTGGGCCAGTACGGCACTATTAGAATAACCATCGTCTGACTCTCTTGAATCTTCCGCAGAACTCTCGGAATTAAGGGCAGTGGAGGGAAGGTGGAGCGCCCCCACTGTCGCAGGGCTGAGGGGTACCCGGTACCGGGCCTCTCTGTCTCGGTTCTGGGATTGTCACAGTGGCTAGACCCGGTCCGTGACCCTGCTGAGGGGCGTCCAATGAAAGTTGAGAGTGATAATGTGTGGCGCAGGGTGCGATGAATAACGAGGACACAGGGTTGCAGTCTCTTTACCTCTTTACTGAAGGCTTCAGGATCCTCAATCCAGAGTATGGTTAACAGGGCTGTCTGAGACCGGCCGGTCCGATGGCACCTCCAGAGTTTCCTTTGCAGGTGGAAATCTGTGCCTTCCTTCTAGCGCTTGTGTGTTGTAGTCCTTCCCTGCTGAGCACCACCAACGGGATAGTCCTCACAACTGTTGTGTCTGTTTCTGAAGTTCCCTCACACCTGATTCTGATGTTCTTCTCCGTCCCCCAGATGATATGGCTAGGACGCACCCGTATGACGGGTAGGCCTGGAGTTCTTCCGGGACCCTAGAGTCGCCCCTCTCCCACTGTTGCCCCCTATGTCTGCTTAGGTGATTTAGGTGAGACAGCCCGCCTATAACTGACTGTCCTGCCGTTGGTTTGAAGTAGGACTTGGAGCCAGTACTTCCTCGGCGTTTCTGGCCACCGGCTACGTGCCTCAGTAGCATGTTGCCTCGATCTTACAGCACGACTCCTACTGGTGTTTTCTCCTTGTTGCTTTGATCTCGTTTCTCACTCTTCACAATAAACCTCGCTTCTTGTCCTTTCTTGGGGTACCTCCGCAATGAAGTGCAGGCGCGGTCCCGTAACGTTCTTTCTGTTCGCTAGGCCTCTGTCAAGATCCCACCCCTGACAGGGACCCCCCTGAATCTTCCCCTGCAACACCCTCTGCCACAGGATGTTGCCTGGTTCCAACCCAGTCAGCTTTCTGTCTCACTTCCTATCTAACCCCCAGTTTTACCAGATTGTGAGGAGTGGCCTAATACATAGTGCCCTTTGCTCCCCCTGGAGGCCAGACTGTGAAGTGTATTTGTGTCCGTGATACCTGGTCAGGTGAACTCCTTCAGTGCCATCAGACGTACCATAGCCCCCCTTAGTGGCGGAGCAACAGTACTGCAACGACCAGGACTCTGGGGCGCTGCACTGGCATATGCCAGTTCCATATCCCAATCCTGGGCTAAGGCGTCCACTGCTGTCGGGTTGTCTCCTAAATTCAGCGAAAGAAGCGTTTTGTTTTTGAGTTTATCCTTGAAGCGAATAAATCTATCTCTGGGAAGCCCCAGGCATCAGTAAGATGTAAAAAGACTTTTTGTTTTAAGGCCCACTTTGTGGGTTGGATTTTCTTCCTGCTGAGAAAATCTGCTACTTGGTTCCTTTCGCCTTTCAAATGTACTGCCGTTAAGGATCTTACGTTGATTTCTGCCCAGGAGGATATTATGTTTGTTAGGTCTTGAAGATAAAGGTGTCTTGGACCTCCTTGATGTAAGATGAAGGAGACTGTAGTTGAATTGTCGGAGAATATTCTGACGTGAAGGTTATTGAGCTGTTGCTGAGACCTGCTCAGCGCTTCCTAAACTGCTCTGAGTTCTCTGAAATTTGATGCGTTGTTTTGTATCCATGATGGCCATGTTCCCTGAAGGTAACGACCGTCTATGTGAGCTCCCCAACCACTGAGACTTGCGTCCATAGTTATATTTATGCATGGCGACATCCTCCAGGGTTTGCCTTGCTGCAGATTTGAGATGTTGATCCACCAGGACAGGGAGCATCTTCTTTCTTTGGTTAAGGACATTTTGTCATCCAATGACGCCTCTTTTCCATCCCATCTGAAAAGTATGTCCCGCTGTAATCCCCTTGAGTGAAACTGGTTCCACTGGACACTTGGAATGCATGAGGTCATCAGGCCTAGTAGTCTCATGCCTTCCTGATAGTGGTGTTCTGTCTTTTCCCCAACATCTGAGCTTCCCATGAGACAGCGAGTTGTTTGTGAGATGGAAGGAACACTCTTTCTCTGAGTCCAGAAGGACCCCCAAGAAGGTTTTCCTCTTTTCTGCTTCTAAACTTGACTTTTTTAGGTTCATTACCCATCCCAGGGTTTCTAGAAGCGACATAGTTTCTTTTAGAGACTGTTCCATCTGCCGCCATGAGTCTGCCACTAACAGCAGGTCGTCCAAGTACAGCACTATAAAGATATTTTTTTCCATAAGCCATTGCTTCTGCCATGAGTTTCGTAAAAATTCTCGGTGCTGACGAGATTCCGAATGGCAGACATTGGAATTGAAAATGAAGAATCTTCCCTCTGTGTTTTATAGCGAACCTGAGATATTTCTGGTGTAGGGGATGAATGGGCACATGATAATATGCGCTTTTGAGATCTATTGTACACATTACTGACTCTTTCTTTATTAATGGTATGACAGATCTGATGGTCTCCATGTTGAAGCTTTTGTAAAGAACCCACTGGTTCAGTGGTTTTAAGTTTATAATGGTCCGTAATTCGCCTCCTGGCTTTTTTATAGAAAAGAGACTGGAATAATGGCCCTGGAAATGTTCCGATAGAGGTACCGGAACTATGGCTTCTACTCGTATGGCTTCTTGTATGTCTTCTAAGAGTCTCTGATGGACCTCTGAAGTTTGGCTGTGGGTCAAGCAATATCTTCTGGGGGTATCTGAGTAAATTTTATTCTGTATCCCTGAGAGACTGTCTGGAGTATCCAACGGTTTTGGGTAATACTCTGCCATCCTTCCAGAAACCGTTGAAGTCTTCCTCCGATGCGTTTGACGTCATTGTTTACCTGACCCGGTACCTTGGTCATGAAAGGAGCCTCTACCCCTGCCTCCTTTAGGGTAGCTCCACCTTCCAGTTTTACTCTTGCCACTATAATCCTGCCTTGGAATAAATCGAGGCCTACTAAAAACTGGCATTTTCTTTTGTTTCTGTTCTGGGAAGCCCTTCTTCTTATCTGATGCTTTGTCCAGCAGATCGTCCAATACCGGGCCAAATACATGAAGACCAAAAAATGGAATTGAGCAAAGTTTATTTTTAGATTGCGTGTCTCCTGACCATGATCTTAACCATATTGCATGTCTTGCGGCATTGGATAATGCATTACCCCTGGCTGCAAAGCGGACTGACTCTGCCGAGGCATCCGCCATGAAATCAGTTGCCATTTTCAACAGTGGTAAAGATTTTAAAATTTCTTCTTGGGGAGTTCTATTCTTTATTTGGGTTTCCAACTTCTCAACCCAGATACACATTGACCTGGCTACTGAGGTTGAAGCTACATTAGCTTTCATAATTGTAGCTGATGCTTCCTATGATTTTTTAAGGAGGTCCTCCGCTCTTTTGTCCATCGGGTCCTTAAGGCCTGAGGAATCTTCAAATGGGATAGCTGTTTTCTTTGACCCTCTGGCTACTGGTATTTCAATTTTCGGAACCGTTTTCCACGTCTTCGTATCCTCAGAGTTAAAAGGAAGTTGGAATTTAAATTCCTATGGGACTATAAGTTTTTTACCCACATCTTCCCATTCTTCTAATATCATTGCTGATATGTGATTATTCATGGGGAATACCCTATCTCTTCGGGCCCTTAGTACTCCAAACATCTCGTCTTGGACTGTCATTGGCTCCGTGGATTCTTCCACTTTCATGGTGTTTCGTACTGCCTGTAACAGAGTGTCCGTATCTTCGGAAGAAAATAAGCATCTTTTCCGATCGCCAGAAAGAAGTGCAGAGGAGGTTTCGACTTCCGCTGAATCTAGATCAGAGTTGCCTGATATTTCTCCTTCCTCGGAGCTCGGATCCATGTTCCATCTGGGTCTTTTAGGAGAAGGAACTTGGGGCGGTTCAGTAGTAGCTATAGTAGCCTGAACCTCTTCTCTGATCATGGTGCGTATATTATCTAGTAAGGATGATTGCTCCTGTTTGAGCAGTTTGGTGATGCATGATTCGCACAACTTCTTGTCATATGCATTTGGAAGTCTTGTGGCGCATAATGGGCCCTTATTAGATTTCCTTTTGACCGTGTCGTGGATCGTTTAGTCGTTTCCTTATCCTAGAAAATATGGAAAGGAAGGTCCTATAGCTATCTGTATGTAGCCTGGCTTGGAAGATGCTATTGTAGCTCACTCACGTGATCCAAGGGAAATTTGGACTGGACGTTAGGATGGCTAGCACCCTCCATTTTACTGGGTCAGTGTGTGCTGTCAGCTGTCTGTCTTAAGCAGTCTGTCTTACCCGTCTTCAAGACATCTGATTCGTCCTCCTTCCGATCACAGCTGCTGCTCATTTGGATCCTCGCTGTTGCTTCTAACAACGCATGCGCCCCATGGAATGCAGTCTGGTTACTGGATTCTTCTGTAGAAACCCCGCCCCCTCCAGGAGCGCTGGTCGGCAATCCTTAGCACCGCACCAGGAAATCATCACTGGGCGACTTCCGGTGTCATGGCGCTGTACTGGAGGGAGACGTCATGTTTAGTGGTGCGCTGCATTGCCAGAACAAGCTTCGCGGATGCCCACTCAGAGGGTGCCGCACAGCAGCTGCAGCCCAGGATCCTTGGGGGAATGTGGCTGACGTCGGGAGTGTACACTCTACCGACTGCTGAGGGACCTCTTGCGGTATCAGCAGTATCATGGGCTTACCCCATCATCCACTGCCCCAACCCCGCTGCAGGAGCTGGAGCCTTTCAGGTAAATTGATTCTTCGCACGTCTGTGCTCCTCTCCTGCGTCTGTCCCTGATAGGGACAGGAAAAACATTGAAAGGCGGAGGTGGGGAGAGGTCATTTAACCTCTTCTGTTTTTCTTGTCCCTATCAAGGATACAAAGGACAACCTCCTGGTGGTGCTGTCAGGAGGGACATCCTGGCAAAGATCATATTCCCTGTTGAGACCTTTTTGGGATAAAGTGGGGCTGAAGTCTATGCTAAGCAGCAGACCCAGAGGCTGGACCTGAATGGGAGACGAGAGCAACAAAAACAGTGCCTGTGAAACATCTGACCTGGCAGGGAAGTCCTGGCCTCTAACATTATCCACCCCGGCAACGTATGGAAAGCTGCCACATGCTGGGAGGCAGGGGAGAACTTTTTCTCAATGTCCAAAGCACTCCTTTGCTCCAACTGTTCATCTGCCTTTACTAGCCAGACCCTGGCGCTAGCGTACTGTTAGGGTTAGCGGATTGCACTAAATTAAATTAAACTATAAAGTGCAATCGCAACCCGGGGTCTACTGTGCAGAGATGTAAAACAGCTGCTAGTGTAAATAAAGACGGATAAAAAACTAGCTAACGTTCCTCTTTAAACACACTGAGTTAACATTAACTCCACACAGTGTGAATGGAACACAAAAAAACAAACCCAGGTACTACTCAGAGATACACAGGGAGAGGAGTGCCTACTCAGCTTACTACCGAGAGGTACAGGAACAGTAAGTACCAGCGCAGATAACCACCGATGAGTACAGGGAAGGAAAGTACCAGCTCAGCTAACCATTGAGGGGTACAGGGAAAAATTGGAAGTGTGCAATACCCCATTAGAATCAAAGCGAAGAACATGTAGGTTGAACTTGCTCTGTGGTGAAGCAAAGCATACACACAGGATGAAAACAGATAGCAAAAACTCAGCAAGAACACGCAGCAAACCTGCTCTTTGGAGGTGCTGGAATTCTAATGGCACAGAGCCAGCCCTGAACACTTGCTGACACAGTTCACTGACGTTCCAAACACAAGTGATGTTAGCATGCCCACGTGTGGTGCTGGAAGCCTTTTAGGCGTTAGGCTCCACCCCATATACTCACGCCCAGATGGACGGGGTGTCACCCGTGGGCCAATATGGAGCTGCCACATCATCAGAGCAGTCAGCGTCCGAGCACCAATGAAAAGGCACCACATCATGGACATGCTCAGTAAGATGATTTCTGGACTTAGAGTAGGGCTGCCTCTGAATGCCACTGGTTACAATAGACTTAGCTGGAGAGCCAGCAGTAACCATATGGACACTACAAAACAGTGCAACATGCTGGCACTGAAGTCTGTGCTAAGCAGTAGACCCAGTGGCTGGATATAAATGGGAAACCAGAGCAACAAACAGTGCCTGCGATACATCTCGACCTCTAATAACTTTTTTGACTGTGCCTTCTTTTTGAGCCTATGTGTTCTTTGTCATTGTACATTATTAGTGTGCTGTAAGCCACCTATATTTTATGATGGAAATATGGTCTTAGAGTATTCTTTTAACAATGCTGTTTGCAACCCTTTAACATTGGTCACTGACTAAACTAGATGCCAAAGGATCTTCCGTTTACTCATTACACCAAAGATTTGGAAATGTAGTTGGTGCATAATAATAATTTATGGATAAATAAAGGATGTGTTTGGAACCAGATAGATGTATACAGACTATGCCCTGCTACCTGCCACCATCGCACTCTAACAAGCATCTCTATTCTTCCGACAGGTATGTTAATCCTAACAGCTCTCCTGCTGTCTATGAAGTGCACATAGTACACCACCCAGCTTTTCACACAGACTTTCCTCTGCTCCTAGCATTCTCATGGTATGCCTTACAGCTAACCCCAGCTCTGCCCTTGTGTTATTTATGACCTTGTTTACTCAATGCTTGATTGTATGCATCTGGTCCACTCTTAATTCTCTGACCAAGATGAACAGAGACCACTCCTCTCTGCTTCACACCTGAACACACTTAGTTGTACATATATTGCATAGCTCAAGTCTGCAATGACTTTAGTCTGCTGTGTGATTCCTATAATTGTGTCCTAGAAGTGTGAAGATTATGTAGAATTAAAACCAGAATTGAACCAGAAGGGAACTGAAGGTAACTGGCCAGTCACTGTAAACAATGTTTCTCTTTGTTTTCACTTTCACCCCTATAATCCTTCACTTTCTGCTAACTACCCTGATCCCTACACCAAATAAGGAACTGTTCATCTCCTCTTCAATCCTCCCCATCCACCTCACCTCCTCCTCAAAACTGTTCCTTAACATACAATCCTCTGTCTCCAAACACAGACAGCCCCCTCATGCCCTCTCCTGCTCCCACCTGCTAACACTTTCTCTGCTCCTTCTCACTGCTGGTGATATCTCTCCAAATCCTGGTCCTCCTCACCACATTCCCACAGTCATTTCTACCTCCAATCCATGCTCTATCACAACCTTCCATAACCTCTCTAACCTTATACCCATTCACCCAGCCCCCGCTTCCCCAGTCCCACTAACAGGAGCTCTGTGGAACGCTCGCTCTGTCTCCAACAAGCTTTCCTACATCCATTATCTTTTTGTTACTACCAAACTTTATTTCCTCGCCATCCCCGAAACCTGGCTCACCCCTTCTGACACAGCCTCTCCTGCTGCACTTTCATATGGTGGCTTCCACCTTTCTCACCACAATAGCTGTAGCTTTTGGAATCTGCTGCCACTCTTACACATACCAAAGCTCGCAAAATCAACAGACAGCCCTGGCACACCAGCCTGACCAAAGAACTGAGGTGAGCTTCCAGGGCTGCTGAGCGCAGATGGAAAAGATCCCACTCCAACGAGCACTTCATCGCATTCAAACAGTCCCTCACTACTTTCAAGACCACACTCGCCACAGCTAAACAAACCTACTTCTCATCTCTCATATCCTCCCTGTCTCAAAACCCTAAACAGTTATTCAACACCTTCAATTCTCTCCTCCGTCCCCCAGCACCTCCTCCCTCCCCACTCATCTCAGCTGAAGACTTTGCCTCATTTTTCAAGCAGAAGATTGATAACATCAGAGACAGTTTTGGTCAACAACCCCCAGAGCCCTTCCTCCCGACTTCCCAGCCCTCCACCTCCAAAACCAACTTCTCCACCACTACAGAAGTTCGACTCTCCACTCTACTCTCAAGATCACATCTCACCACCGGTGCACTTGACCCGATCCCATCCCACTTCATCCCAAACCTCACCAGAGTCTTCATCCCACCCTATCCCATCTATTCAACCTATCACTAACAACTGGTGTTTTCCCCTCAAGCTTTAAACATGCCTCCATCACACCTATCCTCAAAAAGCCCTCTCTTGACCCATCCTCTGTATCTAGTTATCGCCCTATATCACTTCTCCCCTATGCCTCCAAGCTACTGGAACAACATGTTTACCTTGAACTGTCCTCCCATCTCTCTTCTTGCTCCCTCTTCGACCGCTTACAATCTGGCTACCGGTCACACCACTCCCCTGAAACTGCCCTAACTAAGGTCACCAATGACCTCTTAACTGCCAAGAGCAAGCGACACTACTCTGTCCTCCTCCTCCTGGACCTGTCGGCTGCCTTTGACACAGTGGACCATTCCCTATTATTACAGACCCTCTCATCCCTTTTCATCACAGACTTGGCCCTATCCTGGATCTCATCATACCTAACAGACCGGACATTCAGTGTCTCCCACTCACACACCACCTCCTCACCTCGCCCCCTATCTGTCGGAGTCCCACAAGGTTCAGTCCTAGGGCCCCTGCTCTTCTCCATTTACACCTTTGGCCTGGAACAGCTCATAGAATCTCATGGCTTTCAGTATCATCTCTATGCTGATGACACACAGATCTACATCTCTGGACCAGATATCACCTCCCTACTAACCAGAATCCCTCAATGTCTGTCCACTATTTCATCCTTCTTCTCCACTAGATTTCTGAAACTTAACATGGACAAAACAGAATTCATCATCTTTCCCCCATGTCATGTGACCCCCCCAATGAACCTATCCTTTACAGTAAATGGCTGCCCACTCTCCCCAGCCCCACAAGCTCGCTGCCTCGGGGTAATCCTTGACGCTGATCTCTCCTTCAAACCACATATCGAAGCCCTTTCCACTTCCTGCCGACTTCAACTCAAAAAAATTTCACGAATCCGTTCATTCCTCAACCAAGAATCTGCAAAAACCCTAGTCCATGCCCTCATCATCTCTCGCCTTGACTACTGCAACCTCCTGCTCTGTGGCCTCCCCTCGAACACTCTCGCACCCCTCCAACCTATTCTAAACTCTGCTGCCCGACTAATCCACCTATCCCCCCGCTATTCCCCAGCTTCTCCCCTCTGTCAATCCCTTCACTGGCTCACCATTGCCAAGAGACTCCAGTACAAAACCCTAACCATGACGTACAAAGCCATCCACAACCTGCCTCCTCCATACATCTGTGACCTCGTCTCCCGGTACTTACCTACACGCAACCTCCAATCCTCACAAGATCTCCTTCTCTACTCCCCTCTTATCTCCTCTTCCCACAATCTCACGTATCACCCCTACTCTGGAACCCTCTACCACAACACATCAGACTCTCGCCTACCATCGAAACCTTCAAAAAGAGCCTGAAGACCTACCTCTTCCGTCAAGCCTATAACCTGCAGTAACCACCGATTGACCAAACCGCTGCATGACCAGCTCTACCCTCGCCTACTGTATTCTCACCCATCCTTTGTAGATTGTGAGCCTTCGCGGGCAGGGTCCTCTCTCCTCCTGTACCAGTTATGACTTGTATTGTTTAAGATTATTGTACTTGTTTTTATTATGTATACCCCTCCTTACATGTAAAGCGCCATGGAATAAATGGCGCTATAACAATTAATAATAATAATCAAAAGCGGTGAGATCTTTTTTAATTATTTATTCATCTTGCACAGATAAGATGACTTTTTTCACATAACTTTGCAATCAAATATACATGGTAGAAATAAAAGCCTCATAAATAACCCAAAGAAAGAATAACTTAGTTCATATATCTCAATATACATTAATAGGATATAAGCCTTAGTTGGTTAGCATATGGTGTTGGTAATCATTGAGTTATAGAGTGTTAAAGCTTTTTCTTTAAACAGACTACGTAGTAACAACTTTATAGGACAACACTGTCATAATGGAGTATGATGCATTTTTCCTTCCCCTAAATTCACATATAATGTAGAGTAAGAATTATTTCCTGCTATGCTGCTTTTTTGCATTGCTTTATTATTAGGGATGAGTATCTGGGTGCTCAGATATGCTTGGCTCTTGGCGAGCATTAACCGGTGCTCAATTTCAAAATTAAATCCTGCCCCACATGTTTGGCACTTGTTACATGACCAATAAGCCTGCGGGTCACTGTAATGCTGTAGCCATCTTTGTAGTGGCATTACTGTGATTGGCTGATCATGTGATATCATCAGGAGTTATAAAAGGACAGGCACTGCCATGCTCGGTACACTGACTCCATTACACAGCTCTGTGGCAGTTGCTATTGGAGGGAGAGGGTGCTTGTCCAGGCATGTGTGTTCACAGTTTAATGGATCAGAGTCATGTAGTGCTGATTCTGGTGCTGAAGCTGAACCATCATACAAACAGTCCTCGTAAAGGCTAAATTTGTGCTTTGCTGTTTGTATCATATACATTTTGTATTTAGTCTAGAGAGAAAGGGAGTTGCAGGAGCAAGGAGAGCAGCTAAATACAGTCTCGAGGTGTCACTATCCCTCCACTCAGAGAGTGATTGTAATGCTGTCCTATGGAAGCTGGGTCATATCAAGTTGTCAGTGTTTTGATTGACAGCTTGGCTGTCCAATATTGTGATGGGCATACTTATCGGTCGGTGCTTTGATTGACAGCTCGACTGTCCAATTTGTGACTGGGAGGTGTGAGACTTTCTCCAGGTGTTCTGCAGATTTCCCAAGCTATTTAACTGGTGTCTGACCCTGATCCCTGTCAGACATAGTTTGGCTTCCTGGTGAGTGTTTGCCAGATTTTGTAGTTCTGACTGAGTTCTGATCTTCTGCTGCCTTACCTATTGAACAGTGTTCTAACTAACCCTTTGTCTAGTCCTTTTGCTTGATTCGCTATATCCTGTATATATATATATATATATACATATGCACACATATATTTGTGTATATATGTGTATAGAACAATAAAACGTGGTACCAGTGCGCTGTGAAACAATGGGTGAGTACTACCCAGCAAGGAGAACAGCCCAAACAACCAGACAATAGATCCACAGAGAAACATCAAACAGGGAATAAATTATAAAATGCCTTTATTATATAAAACTGGCAACAATATTAAACATACGTGCACCTGATAGGACTAGGAGCCGACCTATATGCTCTGAAATACAACGTAATAACAACCCAGTATATGTATGATAAATCCCTCAAAGGTGCAAGTAAAAAAAGTGCAGCTGTGCAAAAAATATAGATCCTAAATCCACAAAAAGTGTGTTTTATATATGGGCCAAAGTGCCTTGTGCCTCAACACATTCAGTGTAACCAAAACAATCATATACCAGGATTCAATTAAAGTGCAAAGTGCTATCAAAAAAGGAGGGTGTAAACAAGGGAATATATCCAGAGTATTACCTTCCAGGGTCGCCACATCCTATTAAACGCACCCCGACGCGGTGTTTCGGACCTTTGTCCTTCGTCAGGGCTATCTGTTACTGGTAGGTGCGGGACTTTCTCCAGGTGTTCTGTGTTCTGAAAATTGCCCAAGATATTTAACTGAGCTGCCTGCCCCTGATCCCTGTCAGACGTAGTTTGTGCTTCATGGTGAGTATTTGCCTGATTCTGTTGTTCTAATTTCTAATCTTCTGCTTTCTGACCCTTTGGACCGTTTTATAACTACCTCTTTGTCTTGACCTTTTGTTTAATCCACAATCTTCTGGTATTCTGGTATTTTGACTCTTGGACTGTGACCTGACTTATGCCTTGGTCTTTTATCTTGGTTATCTATGTGGTCTCTTGGCACTGACTTTTCTGCCTTGTGGTCTGTCTGCGAGTTGTGACTACTGTCAAACTAGGCAAGGATTAGGGCTTTGCAGTCTATTGCTAACTATATATAGCTGCAGTAGTCGACCACATAATTTTTTTAGTTAAAGAATTGAATATATTTTCATCCATAGAGTATTAGATGCTTTGTGGTACATTTCTGTGTTATATAACACTCCAAAAAAGCATTGAAACAATTTTCTGGATTCAATTACTCACCAATTGAGTATTACTGCTTTGGGGTACATTTTGGCGATATGATATTTTTTGACCGGTTTATGCCTATATGATCATGTATTATCTAGATTTATATCTTATTTCATCTTTCCAACATATATTGCATTATATTAATTACTTTGCTCACCTATATCATATTTATCGACAGTTTGCAGGCAACCTCCCATCTGCTTTATATCATCTGTTTTGCATTCTTTGTGGGGTTTTTATTGCCACTAACCCTGTGTTAGGGCTTGCGGAAAGCACAGATTAAATATAGATGTTTTTATTGGGGCGTTCGCAGCCCGGGGTCCACCGTGCAGGAGGAACCTGCTGCTAGCAAATGACAGCACTATATGGCGGTTTAAGCGAACTCTGTTACTTCACAGAGTCGCACGGAAACAAGACACTGTGCCCTGTTAACCCCACAGGAGTTCACAGCTAACTGCTGAGCTGGAGGCAGTCTGTGGTCACACAAACATACAATCTCCTCACCGGAGGAGCCGGTATTCTAGGGGCTTATTTCAGCCAAGTCCCTGAACACACATACATGTGACCACACTGGCGCATGCACATAACAGATTTGATACTAGCGCATGGCCGTGCGGCCATGCGAGCCTTATATAGCTGCAGCAAGTAAAAGACCTTCCTAGAAGGACCAATGAGAGACTGCCATACCTGAGCATGTGACCCTAAATCTCCACTGAGAGATCTTGCCCTGGGCATGCTCAGTGTGTGCAGAGCAGGACTTAGTCCTAGCACCTACAGGACCTTCCTGAAAGGACCAATGGACTTAGCTCGATCCCCACTGAGAGATCTTACTCAGGGCATGCTCAGAACGAGAAAAGCAGGGCTTAGTCCCAGAAGTGTCTGCTCGCCGCTGCCCAGCACTGATTTCAATGGCAGAAGCAGGAAAAGCGGCAGTAACTCTTTGTACAGAGTGGGACTGAGAAAGACGCTGGGACCGACGTCTCCGCTGAGCAGGCTCCACTGCGGCAGGAGAAGAATGGGAGACTGCAGTGGAGATGGCCTGAGATTCCCCCTGTGCAGAGGTGGGAACTCGACCCCTAACATTACTCCCCCTCCTAGGGCCCCCCTCCTTGGGCCTCGCTACGTTCAAAGGGGGCAATGAGCTGCGGAGCCCGAATGTGCTCAACAGACTCCCAGGACCTGTCCTCTGGACCATAACCCATCCAATCCACCAAATAATTTTTTTTGCCACGTACCACCTTGCACCCTAAGATAGCGTTCACCTCGTAATCATCCGAAGATGAACCCGATGTCCCGGCTGATGACTCAGAAAACTGGGACATGTATACAGGCTTTAAGAGGGACACATCACATGAAAGATGTCAGTGATACCCAGGCGTGGAGGAAGGGCCAGACGGTAGACCACAGGGTTAACCTGTTCGAGGACCTTGAAGGGACCCAAGTAGCGAGGTGCAAACTTAGTGGACTCAACTCGCAGCCTGATGTTACGGGCGGAGAGCCACACTAAGTCGCCAGGAGCAAAGATCGGAGCGGGGAGGCGATGTGCATCGGCGGAGGACCTCATTCTCTCCTTGGAGGCCCGGATGGCATCCTGAGTGCGGTCCCAAATGTCCCGTGCCTCCACAGCCCAGTCTGCCACCCTGGAGTCGGCAGAAGACACGGGCATAGGCACAGGAACCCACGGATGCTGACCGTAATTAAGAAGGAATGGAGTCTGACCAGTGGAGTCGGCTATGGCGTTGTTAAGCGCAAACTCCGCCCATGGTAGCAAGGATGCCCAGTCATCCTGCCTAGCAGAAACAAAATGTCACAGATATGTGACCAGAGTCTGGTTGGCCCTCTCTACCAACCCATTCGTCTAGGGATGATATGTGTTATGATCCCAGTGGCTGGGGATCACAGGAAATACTAGCTAAGTAACTAAACATAGACACGAGCTCTAGGGAGATGGTAACTGGACTGACCGCAAAACCTGATCCTATCCAAACACACTAAAGGTAGCCGGTGAACGTGCCTAAAATCCTGGACGTCTCGACGCAGCCTGAGAAACTGACTACCCCTAAAGAGAAAGGAAGACCTCACTTGCCTCAAGAGAAATAACCCCAAAGATATAGGAAGCTCCCAACAAATAATAACGGTGAGGTAAGGAGAAAAGACACACGTAGGAATGAAAACAGATTCAGCAAATGAGGCCCGCTAATACTAGATAGCAGAAGACAGATAGCGAACTGTGCGATCAGCAAAATACCCTACCAAAATATCCACGCTGAGAATTCAAGAACCCCCACACCAACTAACGGTGTGGGGGGAGAAACTCAGCCCCCTAGAGCTACCAGTAAGCTGGGAAATCACATATTAGCAAGCTGGACAAGAAACAAATAGAACACTGATGATCAAAAAATTAACAAAACGGAAACTTAGCTTCTCTTGAAGAGACTGGGAGCAAGGTAGTCAGAAGGAATCAGAATAGCACTGAATACATTGACAGCAGGCATAGACTGAGAGTCCAAGTGAGCTTAAATAGAAAACCAGCCCACAGATAACGAGACAGCTGATGCCAGTCACAAACCTGCAGAAAGACAGCCCTCACACAGTACCACTTGTGACCACAAGAGGGAGCCCAGAAATAGAGTTCACAACAGCACCCCCCCCTTGAGGAGGGGTCACCGAACCCTCATCAAGACCCCCAGGGCGATCAGGATGAGCCGCATGGAAGGCACGAACCAAATCGGCTGCAAGGACATCAGAGGCGACAACCCAGGAATTATCCTCCTGACCATAGCCCTTCCACTTAACTAAATACTGAAGCCTCCGTCTGGAAATACGAGAATCCAAGATCTTCTCCACCACGTACTCCAATTCGCCCTCAACCAGCACCGGAGCAGAAGGCTCAACAGAAGGAACCACAGGCACCACATACCTCCGCAACAAAGACCTATGGAACACATTATGAATGGCAAACGATGCTGGGAGGTCCAAACAAAAAGACACCGGGTTAAGGATTTCCAAAATCTTATAAGGACCAATGAAGCGAGGCTTGAATTTAGGAGAGGAAACCTTCATAGGAACATACCGAGAAGACAGCCATACCAAATCCCCAACACGAAGTCGGGGACCAACACCGCGACGGCGGTTGGCAAAGCGCTGAGCCTTCTCCTGTGACAACTTCAAATTGTCCACCACATGGTTCCAAATCTGCTGCAACCTATCCACCACAGAATCCAACCCCGGACAGTCAGAAGGCTCAACCTGTCCCGAGGAAAAACGAGGATGAAAACCAGAATTGCAGAAAAAAGGCGAAACCAAAGTAGCAGAACTAGCCCGATTATTAAGGGCAAACTCGGCCAATGGCAAAAAAGTCACCCAATCATCCTGATCAGCAGAAACAAAACATCTTAAATAAGTTTCCAATGTCTGATTAGTTCGCTCGGTTTGGCCATTCGTCTGAGGATGGAAGGCCGACGAAAAAGACAAATCAATGCCCATCTTAGCACAAAAAATCCGCCAAAATCTGGACACAAACTGGGATCCTCTGTCAGACACAATATTTTCAGGGATGCCGTGCAAGGGAACCACATTCTGAAAAAATAAAGGAACCAAATCGGAGGAGGAAGGCAACTTAGGCAAGGGCACCAAATGGACCATTTTGGAAAAACGATCACACACCACCCAGATGACAGACATTCTCTGAGATACTGGAAGATCTCAAATAAAATCCATGGAAATGTGCGTCCAAGGCCTCTTCGGGACAGGCAAAGGCAAAAGCAAACCGCTGGCACGAGAACAGCAAGGCTTAGCCCGAGCACAAATCCCACAGGACTGCACAAAGGAACGCACATCCCGCAACAATCAGCATAGAAATCCCAATAGACAACATTCCTGGGGCTGTTCCTGGGGCTGTGGGAGAGGGACCTCTTTATGTCGGACAGGCTGTCATCAATGGACCGCATCCCTTTCTGGGTGCGGTACATTGATGACATCCTTTTGGTCTGGCAGGGTGAGGCCGCCGACCTGGGACAGTTTATCGGCTGTCTCAACAACAATGACGTTAATATCAAGCTTACATGTGCCTGTGATAGGTCCAAAATTAGCTTCCTGGACGTTATGGTTTGTAAGGATGAGACCGGATATATAAATACTGATATATTCCGTAAGGCCACCTCCACCAATATGGTTCTACATGCCTCATCCTGTCATCCCCGTCATATGATATCCTCCATACCTGTTGGTCAGTTCCTCCGTTTACGGAGGATCTGCTCAACAGAACGTGATTTTGAAAAACGTGCTATGGAGTTATCAGCACGGTTTGTCGAACGGGGTTATAGCAGGCGTTACATCAAAAAAGCCTATCACAGGGCCAAGTATTCTACTCGGAATTACCTGCTGTATAAACCTCAGGATGAGGGTAGAGCCAATGGTGGTAATCAACTCCGGTTTATTACAACATTCAATCCCCAGGCTGATAAAGTGAGGTCTGCACTTACTAAAGCCTGGCCCATCCTTCAAACCGACCCTATTATCAATAAGTTTCTGCCTAAGAGACCTCTTCTTACATTCAGACGGGCTAAAAACCTGAGGGACCTTCTAACTAAGAGCCACCATATTGGACAGGGACCGAGGACTTTTTTGGACGATATACCAGCCCCAATGGGCTCGGGACCATGCGGACGTTGTGTCGCTTGCCCCAATATGGATAGATGTGGCAACTTTCATAACTCGAGTGGCTCCAGGGAGTATAGCATTAGGAGGCGCATTACATGCACCTCCAGATTTGTTATCTATTATGCTACCTGCCCGTGTGGCCTAATATACATCGGGATGACCACCAGACTCCTAAAGGTTAGGATTAGGGAGCATGTCTTGGGGATTGAGGCGGCTGCTACCCAGACTGACAAATCTCTTTTAAAAACTATCCCTAGACATTTCTCTACCTTTCATAATTGTGATGCGTCTGTATTGAGAGTTCGGGGTATTGACTTATTAAACGTCAATATTCGTGGCGGTAATACGTTCAAACGTCTCGGTCAATTAGAAACGAGATGGATTTGGTTACTTAATACAGTACACCCTTTTGGTTTAAATGAAAACATAAGTTATGCCCCGTTTCTGTAGTCGTCACGTTGCTGTGCCTAGTTTTGTCCTTCCGCATCATGTTGTTTTTATTGTGATTTTAACTCCTCTTTTTTTATGTTTTGCTGTATAGGACCTACATGTGTTGTATATTGATTGTTGGCCGCCCACTTCTGATTGCCTTATCTGTGAGGGAATGAGAGCTGAAATATGAAGGGGATCGTTTAGTTTTGCAAGAAAATCCAGATGTTGTATATATTTTGGACATAACTGCATACCACACAGCCATTAAATTTGGACTCTATTTTGTATATGATAATTTGTATATCCAATTATTCTCTTTTTCCTTATTTATTTAATATTTAAATGTCTATATGGATTTCTAATATTTATTGCTGATAGTTTTATCAATGTAGTATACTAATATGCTGTACATGGGATTTCCTGTTATTTATTTATATATGCATTGTTTATATTGATGTAATTGTCTAGATCTACCTTAGGTCATTTATCTTTTTGCGGATACTCTACATATCTATATATAGATTGTTATAATCTTTGTAGACTGCTATATGTTAGTTATCTGTGTAGGCATTTTTTTCTTCGGTCACCAGAGGAATCTATGTTTTCACGGGTCTCTTGTTTCCCGTTGCTAGGGCTACTCTTTTGCACGCCCATAGATTCCTTTTTGTATATGCACTTATGTTCTTAATCATACATCTACCTACACTCTCCTTTCTTTTGCTTCTCTGCCCTCACAGTTACCCTTTTTAAATATGGCCGCTGCGTCTTACATGTTCATCTGTGCATGCGCCTGTCCCCTCTGCTCTGTTCCGGCCGCTGATCCCGTACTTCCGGTTGCGCGGGCCTGCGCACTTCCGGTCGTCGGCTGGTCTGCGGCTGGACGGACGAGGATGGCGTTTCACAGCTGATTATATTTTTTTCTTTAATGGATCGCATATATAATTGCTTACTTCACCCATGTACCATCATTCGCCCCCTGAAGAAGGTACACGTGCCGAAACGCGCGTCGGGGTGTTCTGACATCCCCGAGGTTGGACCGGATTCTCTATAGCAGGTGATTATCTTAGTGCTGCTTCTTTACTTTTAGCTGCGGCACTATTGGAAACTTGTGTTCACATTAATGTATTGCTCCTGCATTTATTATATGCCCTTCTACTTGCATGGGCTGGTTCTGGACCACCCTTGGGGAGGTTAGTTCCCGGGTGACTAGTTTTCTCATGTTGCCTTGGGCATTCTTTCCATCGACTGGTCTCACCACATACTGTCTGGCCTTGTATTTGTGTAAATTCTATTATGTACTAATAAAATGGTTTTTTGGATTATATGACTGCATTCTTGTTGGTTTTTTGCTTATCCCGCAACAAGGAAGGCCACCAGAAGGACCTAGCCACCAAATCTCTGGTACCAAAAATCCCAGGATGACCTGCCAACACCGAAGAATGAACCTCGGAAATAACTCTGCTGGTCCATCTATCTGGGACAAACAGTCTCTCTGGTGGGCAACGGTCAGGTCTATCAGCCTGAAATTTCTGCAGCACTCGTCGCAAATCTGGGGAAATGGCAGACAAAGTCACTCCCTCTTTGAGGATACCAGCCGGCTCTGAAACTCCCGGAGAGTCAGGCACAAAACTCCTAGAAAGGGCATCAGCCTTCACGTTCTTCGAACCAGGCAGGTACGAGACCACGAAATCGAAACGGGAGAAAAACAACGACCAACGAGCCTGTCTAGGATTCAGGCGCTTGGCAGACTCGAGATAAATCAGATTTTTGTGATCAGTCAAGACCACCACACGATGCCTAGCTCCCTCGAGCCAATGTCGCCACTCCTCAAATGCCCACTTCATAGCCAACAACTCCCGATTACCAACATCATAATTCCGCTCGGCAGGCGAAAACTTTCTTGAAAAGAAGGCACAAGGCTTCATCACAGAGCCATCAGAGCTTCTCTGCGACAAAACAGCCCCTGCTCCAATCTCAGAAGCATCCACCTCGACGTGGAAAGGAAGAGAGACATCAGGCTGACATAAGACTGGAGCTGAAGAAAACCGGCGCTTCAGCTCCCGAAAGGCTTCCACTGCCGCAGGAGACCAATTAGTCACATCAGAACCTTTCTTGGTCAAATCCGTCAAGGGCTTAACCACGCCAGAAAAATTAGCGATGAAGCGACGGTAAAAATTAGCAAAACCCAAGAACTTCTGAAGACTCTTAACAGATGTAGGCTGAGTCCAGTCATGAATAGCCTGGACCTTGACTGGGTCCATCTCAATAGTAGAAGGAGAAAAAATAAAACCCAAAAAGGAAACCTTCTGTACTCCGAAGAGACATTTTGAGCCCTTCACAAATAAAGCATTAGCACGCAGGACCTGAAACACCATCCTGACCTGCTTCACATGGGACTCCCAATCATTAGAAAAGACCAAAATGTCATCCAGATACACAATCATAAATTTATCCAGATATTCTCGGAAAATGTCATGCATAAAGGACTGAAACACAGAAGGAGCATTAGAGAGTCCAAAAGGCATCACCAAGTACTCAAAATGGCCTTCGGGCATATTAAATGCTGTTTTCCATTCGTCCCCCTGCTTGATACGCACAAGGTTATACGCACCACGAAGATCTATCTTGGTGAACCAACTGGATCCCTTAATCCGAGAAAACAGATCAGACAATAATGGCAAAGGATACTGAAATTTGACCGTGATTTTATTTAGAAGACGATAATCTATACAAGGTCTCAGAGAACCATCCTTCTTGGCCACAAAAAAGAATCCTGCACCAAGAGGGGAGGAGGATGGGCGAATATGTCCCTTCACCAAAGACTCCTTTATATAACTCCGCATCGCGGCATGTTCTGGTATAGACAAATTAAAAAGTCGTCCCTTAGGGAACTTACTGCCAGGAATCAAATTTATAGCACAATCACAATCCCTATGAGGAGGCAGGGCACCGGATCTGGGCTCATCAAATACATCCTGGTAGTCCGACAAAAACTCAGGGACCTCAGAAGGAGTGGAAGAAGCAATTGACACCAAAGGAACATCGCCATGAATCCCCTGACAACCCCAACTTGACACAGACATAGCTTTCCAATCCAGAACTGGATTATGGGCCTGCAGCCATGGCAGACCCAAAACTACAACATCATGCAAATTATGCAGAACAAGAAAGCGAATCACCTCCTGATGTACAGGAGTCATGCACGTGGTCACTTGAGTCCAATACTGAGGCTTATTCTCAGCCAATGGCGTAGCATCTATTCCCCTCAGTGGAATAGGAAATTCCAAAGGCTCCAGAACAAAACCACAGCGCTTGGCAAACGACAAATCCATAAGATTCAGGGCAGCACCTGAATCCACAAAAGCCATAACCGAGTAGGATGACAAAGAACAGATTAAAGTACCAGACAAAATGAACTTAGGCTGTATAGTACCAATGGTGACAGGTTTAGCGATTTGATTTTTTTTAAGCGCTTAGAGCATGCTGAGATAACATGAGTAGAATCACCACAGAAAAAGCACAACCCATTTTGACGTCTATGACTTTGTCTCTCAATTCTAGTCAGAATTCTGTCACATTGCATTGACTCAGGTCTCTGTTCAGAGAACACCGCCAGAGGATGCGCAGATTTGCGCTCCCGCAAACGCCGATCAATCTGAATGGCCAAAGCCATTGAATCACTCAGACTTGCAGGCGTGGGGAACCCCACCATAACATTCTTAATGGCTTCAGAAAGACCCTCTCTGAAATTTGCAGCCAGGGCACACTCATTCCATTGAGTAAGCACTGACCATTTCCGAAATTTTTGACAGTACACCTCAGCTTCATCCTGACCTTGAGAGATAGCCAGCAAAGCCTTTTCTGCCTGGTTCTCAAGATTAGGTTCCTCATAAAGCAGTCCAAGCGCCAGAAAAAACGCATCCACATTCAGCAATGCAGGATCTCCTGGCGCCAGAGAGAAAGCCCAATCTTGAGGGTCGCCGCGTAACAAGGAGATAACAATTTTAACTTGCTGAGCGGAATCACCAGAGGAACGAGGTCTCAAAGATAGAAACAATTTACAATTATTCCTAAAATTCAGAAACCTAGATCTATCTCCAGAAAACAACTCAGGAATAGGTATCTTTGGCTCAGACATAGGGCTATGAACAACAAAATCCTGAATATTTTGCACCTTTGCAGCAAGATGATCCACACTAGAAGTCAGACTCAGAATATCCATGTCTGCAGCTGAGCTCAAAACCACCCAGAGATTAAGGGGATGAGAGAAGCTAGACAGACTGCAGCAAAGGAGGAAAAAAAAAAAATTGTACTCAGGACTTCTTTTATCCCACTTCATGCGATGCATTAAACACTTTTGTGGCCTGCTGTACTGTTATGATCCCAGTGGCTGGGGATCACAGGAAATACTAGCTAAGTAACTAAACATAGACACGAGCTCTAGGGAGATGGTAACTGGACTGACCGCAAAACCTGATCCTATCCAAACACACTAAAGGTAGCCGGTGAACGTGCCTAAAATCCTGGACGTCTCGACGCAGCCTGAGAAACTGACTACCCCTAAAGAGAAAGCAAGACCTCACTTGCCTCAAGAGAAATAACCCCAAAGATATAGGAAGCCCCCAACAAATAATAACGGTGAGGTAAGGAGAAAAGACACACGTAGGAATGAAAACAGATTCAGCAAATGAGGCCCGCTAATACTAGATAGCAGAAGACAGATAGCGAACTGTGCGGTCAGCAAAAAACCCTACCAAAATATCCACGCTGAGAATTCAAGAACCTCCACACCAACTAACGGTGTGGGGGGAGAAACTCAGCCCCCTAGAGCTACCAGCAAGCTGGGAAATCACATATTAGCAAGCTGGACAAGAAACAAATAGAACACTGATGATCAAAAAATTAACAAAATGGAAACTTAGCTTCTCTTGAAGAGACTGGGAGCAAGGTAGTCAGAAGGAATCAGAATAGCACTGAATACATTGACAGCAGGCATAGACTGAGAGTCCAAGTGAGCTTAAATAGAAAACCAGCCCACAGATAACGATACAGCTGATGCCAGTCACAAACCTGCAGAAAGACAGCACTCACACAGTACCACTTGTGACCACAAGAGGGAGCCCAGAAATAGAGTTCACAACAGATATGCTGAAGAGAGATTCAACTCAATGCTGAGTAGATGACAAAGCTCTCTCCAGAACTGAGATGCAAACTGGGGACCCCGGTCACTGACAATTTTTTCCGGCATACCGTGTAGGCGAAAGACATGTTTAATAAACAATGCTGCCAGAGCCCATGCAGAAGGTAGCCGTGGAAGAGGCACCAAATGCACCATTTTGGAAAAATGGTCGGTGATCACCCAAATAATGGTGCAGCCATGGGACTTGGGTAAGCCCACCACAAAGTCCATCCTGACCATCTCCCAGGGCCTGTCTGCCACCAGCATGGGATAAAGTAAGCCAGCTGGCCGTTGTCGAGGAGACTTATTTTTGGCACAGGAGACACATGCCCGAATATAGTCTCCGACGTCACGGGCCATATGCGGCCACCAGTACGTCCTCGCCAGAAGCTCAGATGTCCTTTTGGTCCCAAAGTGTCCACCCACCCTGGACGAGTGAGCCCAAGAGAGAACCTCCGGTCGCAAATTTGCTGGCACAAAAGTCTTACCCGGGGCACAGACTCTAGCGAAACCGGAGCCACGGTCCTCAGACTCTCAGATGGGACAATAAGCCGAGGTTCCTCCTCCTCCGCTGATGACACTACGGAGCGGGAGAGAGCATCGGCACGAATGTTCTTCCCCCCGGAGAGAGAATGGAAGGTGAAATTTAACCAGGAGAAGAACAGGGACCATCTGGCCTGGCGAGAATTTAGCCGCTGGGCAGTCTGAATATAGACCAAGTTCTTGTGGTCGGTGAAAACTTGGAAGGGAAAACGAGCCCCCTCCAAGAGATGTCTCCACTCTGAGAAGGCCAACTTCATAGCTAGCAACTCCCTGTCCCCGATGGAATAATTCCTCTCTGCCGTTGTGAAGGTCTTAGAGAAAAAGAAGCAGGGATGCTTCCGACCTTGAGCATCCTTTTGGAATAGGACTGCTCCAGCACCAACAGACGAGGCATCCACCTCCATTATGAAAAGTTTATCTACATCGGGGCGATGTAGAATGGGAGCACTAGCAAAGTGGGACTTAATAGAGAGGAAGGCCTTGGAGACCTCTTCTGACCACAACTTGCGATTTGCTCCCTTTTTGGTGAGGGCAACCAAAGGAGCTACCAAAGTTGAGAAGTGGGGAATGAACTGGCTATAGTAATTAATGAACCCCATAAAGTGCTGCACCGCTTTGAGAGAATGGGGTTCTTGCCAGTCCATCACAGCCTGTAGCTTGGCAGGATCCATAGCAAATCCTTGGGCCGAGATGATATAGCCCAGGAAAGGCAAAGGCTCCTGCTCAAACACACACTTCTCCAACTTGGCATAAAAGGAATTTGCCCGTAGGAGGTTGAAGACTTTGCACACATCTCTCCGGTGGGAGTCTATATCTGGAGAGTAGATGAGAATATCATCCAGGTAGACTACAACCGAGGTGGAGAGCAAATCCCGGAAGATATCGTTTACAAAGTCTTGGAAAACGGCTGGGGCATTACAGAGCCCAAAGGGCATCACCAGATACTCATAGTGCCCATCCCTGGTGTTAAAAGCCGTCTTCCATTCCTCCCCCTCACGGATGCGAATCAGGTTGTAAGCACCCCGCAGATCTAATTTAGTAAACACTCTTGCTCCCTGAAGCCTGTCAAAAAGCTCAGATATCAGGGGCAGAGGGTACTTGTTCTTAATGGTGATGGCGTTAAGACCCCTGTAATCTATGCATGGACGTAATTCTCCGTTCTTCTTCTGCACGAAGAAGAAACCAGCCCCTGCAGGTGACACAGACCTCCTAATGAATCCCCTTGCCAGATTCTCCTGGATGTACTGAGACATTGCCTCCATCTCTGGGAGAGACAATGGGTAGACTCGACCCCGGGGAGGCTCAGCACCAGGCAAGAGGTCAATAGGACAGTCATAGGGGCAGTGAGGTGGAAGAGTCTCCGCAGCCTTTTTGGAGAACACGTCCGCATAGGGCCAATATTACTTGGGGAGAGAGGAGAGATCTGTGGGTACCTCTGTAGTAGCAACCTGAACGCATTCCCTCTGACATCTACCCCCACAAGATTCACTCCATCCCAAAATCCTGCCTGTGGACCACTCAATATGAGGAGAGTGGTACCGTAGCCAAGGTATCCCTAAGAGGACCTCATCAATTCCCTCAGGAATGACGAGCAGAGATATTATCTCCTGATGAGATGGCGACATGGATAGAGTAAATGGGATGGTCTGGTGTGTAATCTGTGAGGGCAGTGTCGACCCATTCACCACTCATACGGTCACTGGTTGGGCGAGCATCACCAGAGGTATTGCGTGTCGTTGGGCGAAGGCAGAAGACATAAAATTGCCTTCCGCCCTGCAATCCACGCAAAGCTCTACCGAATGAGTGGATGGGCCAATGGTAATTGTCCCCTTAAAGGACAATTTGGAGGCAAACGTCGCCGTGTCTAGTGAACCTCCACCTACTACCACTAGACGCTGACGTTTCCCCGACCGCTGAGGACATCTGGTGGCAAGATGTCCTGACTGCCGGCAAACATGACAGACCCTAAGTGCACGAGCGGTCCGGGACTTAGGTCCCGCTCGTAGAACCTCCATGGCCTCATGTGACTCGGGTGCCTGGACCGGAGATTCCAAAGGCTTGGCGAAGGTGGGAGCCAGCCGAAACCTCTGCCTACACTGGGCTCGCTCTAACCTCCGCTCGTTAAAACGGAGGTCAATACGAGTAGATACAGCTATTAACGCCTCCAGTGTGGCGGGAATCTCCCTAGTGGCCAGAGCGTCCTTAACATGGTCAGCCAGCCCCCTCCAAAATATAGGGATGAGGGCTTTATCCGACCACTCCAGCTCAGATGCTAAGGTGCGGAAGTGGATGGCAAAATGGCTGACCAAGGACGAGCCCTGAGTCAATGCCAACAGTTGGAGCGCCGTATCATGGGTGACTCGAGGTCCTAAAAGACCTGTTTCAGAGTGCTCAGAAACAGTGGAGCACTCTGCACCACATGATCGCCACGTTCCCACAGCGGCGTAGCCCACTCCAACGCCCTGTCCGACAGGAGAGACATAATGAATCCCACCTTTGCCCGCTCTGTAGGGAAACGTGCAGCCAGGAGCTCGAGGTGTATAGAGCACTGGCTCACGAAACCCTTACATGGTTTGCCATCACCAGAGAATTTTTCTGGCAGCGGGAGGCAAGACAGGGTCGGAACAGGAGTGGCAGTGGACAAAGCTGCTGCAGCCACGCTAGCAGCCTGAACAGCTACTGCGGTAACATCCACAGCTGAGGTTGTGCACTCGAGAGCCACCAACCTACCCTCCATCTGCTGGATGTACTGCAAAGATTGCTGTTTGTCCGCCATTGCTAGCCAGACCCTGGCGCTAGTATTATGTTAGGGCTAGCGTAAAGCACTGATTAAATATAGATGTTTTTATTGGTGCGTTCGCAGCCCGGGGTCCACCGTGCAGGAGGAACCTGCTGCTAGCAAATGACGGCACTATATGGCGGTTTAAGCGAACTCTGTTACTTCACAGAGTCGCGCAGAAACAAGACGCTGTGCCCTGTTAACCCCAAAGGAGTTCACAGCTAACTGCCGAGCTGAAGGCAGTTTGTGGTCACGCAAACATACAATCTCCTCACCGGAGGAGCCGGTATTCTGCTCAGAACGAGAAAAGCAGGACTTAGTCCCAGAAGCATCTGCTCGCCTCTGCCCAGTACTGACTTCAATGGCAGAAGCAGGAAAAGCAGCAGTAACTCTTTGTACAGAGTGGGATGGAGCAAAACGCTGGAACCGACGTCTCCGCTGAGCAGGCTCCACTGTGGCAGGAGAAGAATGGGAGACCACAGCGGAGATGGCCCGAGATTCCCCCTGTTCAGAGGTGGGAACTTGACCCCTAACACCCTGTGCATTAAGACAGGGCAAGGAGCAACATTTATTTCTTGCTTTTTATTTGTTTTTATGAATGTCTTTGTTGTGTGTTTTTGGTATCAATAAAATATTCTGATTATTCATATATTTTGTAGTTAGTTTTGTAGTTTTGCATTATATTTCATATTTGGTGCCTTATATACACTACACCTCTTTTTTTCTCATAACATTCCAAAAAAGCATTGAAAAAAATTTGCTCTGTGGTACATTTCGATGGTGTCAGGACTCTGAACATTTTTTTCCTTTTGTGCATTACTGCCCTTTTCCAAGATGGCGTCTTTGGTCTCATGTGCACTGTGTCTTCCTGCTATAAAACTCCACCCCAGCCTTCAGTCTGTGCTAGAGTATTCTGCATTGCATCCAGCTCCTGACCTCTTATTACTCCCTGGCTATATACCTGCTCCTGTGAACCTGTGTGGTGATCCTGCTACTCTGCTCTGAGTTCCTGCTGCATACACCGGTTCCAGTAATCCTCCTTCATCTGCTGCTCGTATTTACTTCCATCTGAATTTGCTGGACATGTAAGCATTTTCTGCTCTGCAAAAACCTGAGACTATTAACCAGGCCTCCCTGGTTGAGCTAAGATATTATTTGAACTGCCTTATAAGCTTATCTATCTGTGTTTGGACTTAGACAAGGATTTATTCGTGTCAAGTATCCTCAAGAATAACTGTGCTTCAAAGACTTTCTACTTGATTGCATTTTCCTCTGAAGTTTCCTATAGACTGCTAAGCTGCATTTGATATTTGCACCAAGTGTTGTGGACTTGAGTTTCTCTCTGCACCTGTTTGAATCACTGTGTGATTATATAGACTTTATCACTTATAAAACTGTGTCCTGTAGTTGTCTTGTTCCACGCAAAGAGTCTCCTGAGTTATCCCCTATAATTATTACAGATGGCATATAACACTCCAAAAAAGCATTGAAACATTTTTCAGTATAAAAATTACTCATTCATAAATTGGTAAGTGCTCTGTGGTACATTTTGGTGGCATATAACACTCCAAAAAAGCATTGAAATTTTTGTCTGTATTCAATTACTCTTCCATAAAGTATTACATGCTCTTTGGGCAAGAAAGATGGCACAATCACTCAAGACTTTCAAGGGAGTGACCGGAGCAGCATTAGACCCAGTAGAAGCTGGCATGACAGTGCAGGTAGCAAGAGCCTGTGGTCTAGAATCATGCGCTTTCCCAGAACCACCAAAGCATGAAACCAGACCGCAGCCTTCACCACTGGGTTCTTGAGTACTGCGGATAGGAGAGCCAGTATCCAGAAACTGTTGAGAGGACTGCTGGGTCTAGGCTTATTTGAAGAGACAAAAAGGTGAGCCAGGACCAGGGCTTGAATAATGCTAGTGGTCCCTCTAGCCGCTAGGTACCGACAGTTGGCATCCCAGGGGTAGGTTGTTATGTACAAGGGCCAGCTGAAATGTGGGTCCATTGAAGAGTTTGGGATCTGTCATCACATCTCTTTCAATCAGCAGGCAGTAGAGATGGAACACTTGCCTTGAAGACTGCAAGAGCTGATGGCTGAAACCAGGATCACATTCTTCAAAGTTGAGGGGCAACATCATTGGTATGCGTTGGGTGTGATCCAAAAAAGAGGTAGCAGGATGAAACCTTCTGATGGAGTGAATGGGCCTTGAAGAGGCTCCTCAAGGTAGCTTGAGATGGGGCTACTAACACCTAGGAGAGATCAGACTGTCCATGGGTTTCCCCACCTCTTATGCTATAGCAAGCAATGGTGCAGGTGACACAGGGGCTGTCACCCATTTGTACTTGTTGGGGGCTTTGGTACTACCCAAAGCAAGGTCACTTACAGACCAGGCATGTGGGAATCAGGCTGCAGGAAGCATGATGGGAGCATTCACTACAAATAAACTAATTAAGTAATTAATTAATTAACTAAAAAAATGGAGAAGGTTCCCCTGTATTTTTGATAACCAGCCAGGCAAAACTGACAGCTGCAGGCTACAATCCTCAGCTGTCAGCTTCTCAGCTGAGGGTTATCAGCTGGTAATCAAGAATAAAGGGACCCCCATGCTGTTTTTTTAAACTGCGGTGAGTTCATCATGGCTTTATCCATGAGGTCACCGCTGCTCACAGATGCTGTGCTTGTAGCAGTTCATTTATCAGTGATTCTCAGAGTGGACAGTCCCATAATGGCACCATCCAGGTTGAAAATTATTTATCCCCAGATATAGATTATGATACAGGACAAAACATGTGAGGGATATTGTTTTTTTATTTTGTTTTATTACGTGAGACGAGGGCTTCAATGGAATTTGTGTTAGGTGAGTATAACTGTGGTTGTTATTTTTAAATAAAAATGGAGTGTATTTTATTTTTATTTCAAATAAAAGACTTTATACTTGCTGTCTGTTTATTTACAGTGTAACTATAGGATTAGTAATGGAGAGGCGTTTTATAGACAAGCGCTTGTTGCCAGGGATGCTACATTTCACTAATAGCACTTTGATTGAACGTTGTAGAGGCTAGGACAAGTCCCTAAAGGGCTTGGCACTTGTGCTTCTGATGCTGAGGATTGATTGCCATGCTTCTATCAGAGTTAACTCCATCTCCTACTTCAGCTCCTGCACCTCCTCCTGCTTCTCCTCATCTTCCATCTCCAATGTGCTATCCGAGAGCACAAATCAGCTGGAAGCTCTGCAGCCCTGCCTCAGTGAAGTAGAAACAGGCTCAGCTGAAGCTAATTTGTTTAGGAGACAAACCACACAACACGGCATAGTTATTGAAAGGAATAACAGACCAGGCAGATCTATGCCTCTCACTGCTGAACCTACAGCCAGGCTTGGTCGTGTGTGAAAATGGCCGTAACCTGTTGGCAGCTGTTAAACCTGACAAGTTCACACACATACCATCCTTGACCCACATGCTCAACTGCACAAGTAGTTCAGCGGTTTATGAAAACCTACCTATATTTGCCAGAGCTTCTGGTCAAGGTACGCTGCAACAGCACACATTCCTGTAAGTTAGCTACAGCTGTCACAGCTTTGGCAGTGCTGCAGCAGTGCATGCAAGTGCCAGCTCACTAACTGGTGTGAGACATCATCACGCACTGGAACTCCACACTCTACATGCTGGCCAATCTTTGTGAACTGCAGAGGCCACTTGTGAAATACCAGCTCCAACACACCTATCAGTATTCTGGTCAACCTCTGCACATAACAACTGAAGTGTGGTAATGGATGTCTGACAGTTGTGCAGTTCTTTAAGAATTTGAGGACTCCACAAAGATGGCAAGCGTCGATGATGCCATCATCAATGCAACAATCCCACTTCTCTGTCTATTTAAATAATTGCTTTTGACAATTAAACCTGAAGCTTTGCATGCGGTCCAGGTGGAGTTGGGGGAAGACATGAGACAGGGAGGTACTACCCAGCCCAGCGTCATGTCATCGGCTCAGCGGAGATTGGGCAACATTGAGAACATTGAGGTTGAGGAGGAGGAGGAACAGGAGCTGGCTGATTGCACTACAGCTTCGTCCCATCTCTCCGACAGGGTTGGGTCAAGGAGGGGAATGAAGAGAAAGAGATGGAGGGGGTGAATGGGGAGGAGATGGAGTGTAGTCATCATGGTGGAGGCAGGGAAGTGTTGGCTGTCGGGACCTTGACACATATAGCAAACTATGTGTACTGCTGCCTTTCACGTTACATTCATCTTGACCAAAAAAGAGTACTGGTTGTTCACTCTGCTAGACCCACGCTACAAGGAGAAATTTGCATTTCTCCTTCCGGAGACATAGAAGTCTAACTAGCTAAAGAAAAGACCATTGTGGAAAATATGTTGGAAAAATTACCATCAGACCACTCTAGCGGCAGGGGGCAAGCTTTGCTGGCCAATCAAGGAGGAGAGGAGAGGCAGACACACACCAGGTACAGCAGAGTAAGGGGTACACTATCAAATGTCTGGGTTATTTTTACAACATCCTCCCAGCTTTCAGGCCCTGATGACCAGGCATTTTTGACAATGAGGGAAAAGTTTTTTAAGAAGGTCAAGCAATACCTTGTCAATAAAACCAGGGTATTCCCTAATTCCTCAGCTAGTGAGTCTCAAAGCTGGATATCTGGCATGAGCTGTCTAAGTCTTGGAGGTGTTGTGCTGCCCTGCTGCCAGCGTCTTTTCCTTGTGGGTTTTTTACTGCCACTGGGGTTTAAAACAAACATGCACTTTTGCCTGTCAACAGAAAGTGCTGACAGGCTCACTTTGATAAAAATGAACAAAACTTGAATTAGACACAACTTTTCCACACCAACATATGACAGCCGCCCATAAAGTGTTTTAAATCTTCAATATTTGATTGAGGCCCGCCAGTTATTCCTTTCTGGGGTCTATGGATGACTGAATGACCCTACTTATATTGCACTTTGTGCAAAGCCTTTATGATGGAGGAGTACTTCAACTACACTTTCTTAATATCCCTCCAGTTGTTGCCTTCAAGAGTCTATGGATGAGCCTGCTTATAATTTTTTCCTGGCTTTTCACTGTGTTCTGAGCCTTTATGATTCTAGGAGTGCCGCAACTTCACTTTGTTCAGAATATCTGAATGAGGTATTACAGTTTATAGCTTTAGGGGTGTATGGATGTCCCTGCTTGTAATTTTTGGCAAACATTGCCCTGTGCAGGACTTTTATGATTATAGGAGTACCACAACTATCTTTTGTTCAGAATATTTGAATGAGGTACTACAAGTTGGTGCCTTCAAGGGTATATGGATGACCCTGCTTGTATTTTTTGTTAGGCTTTATAATTTTTATAATAATATTTATTTTATAGTGCCAATATATTCCTCAACACTTTACAATTTTAAAGGAAGGTGACGTGTGCAGACAATAAAGACTTTACAGAATAAGCATAACTCCGATATCAAAAGGAGTAAGAGCAATGCTTGCAAGCTTACAATCTGTGAGGAAATAGGCATGAAAGTAAATGGTATAGTGTGCTTATATTGTACAATACAGCCATAATATACTAAATAGGGTATGCACATAACGCTGCATGAACTGGTCGCCAGCCAGTATGTAAACAGTACAGACATAGAGGGCTTTTAATTGGATGGAGGGTGTGAACAGATGCTACGGGGGTCATGATTTTGAAGAAAATGTTATATGTACCAAACAGTGATAGTTAGATAGGTGGGGTGATAGGCCAGTGTAAACAAATGCATTTTTTAGGCCATGCTTAAAACTGTGGGTATTGGGAATTAATCAAATTGTCCTGGTAGTGCATTCCAAAGAATTTGCACAGCACACAAGAAGTCTTTGGAAAAGGGAATGGGAGGTTCGCATTAATGAAGATTTAAGTTTTAAGTCATTTGTAGAATGGACGGAATGGGTAGGGTGGTGGATTGAAACGGAGGAGATGTAGGGGGGTGCTGAATCATGGAACGCTTTGTGGATCAGAGTGATAAATTTATATTGAACTCTGTATCAGATGGGCAACCAGTTCAAAGAAAAAGGGTAGAGGCATTGGTGTAGTGGTTGAAAGGGAATATGATCCTGGCTACAGCATTCAGGATGGATTAGAGAGGGGAGAATTTAGTAAAAGGGAGACCGATTAGTAAAGAGTTGCCATAGTCCAGATGAGAATGAATAAGAGCTACAGTAAGAGTTTTTACCGAGTTAAAAATAAGAAAAGGTCTAATTCTAGAGATATTTTTGAGGTTTAGGTGACATGAGCAGGTGAGTGATCGGATGTGTAGAGTGAGGGAAAGATCTGAATCAAAGATGACACCAAGATAGCGGGCATGTTGCTGGGGAGTAATGGCGCCACACGCAGAAAAGGCAATATCGGGCATGGCTAGGTTAGTGGTAGGAGGGAACATGAGGAGTTCATTTTACTACAGATTCAGTTTTAAATAGATTGAGGACTTAATATTAGAGACAGCAGAAAGATAATCACTGGTATTCTACAGTAATGCAGAGTTAATGTCAGGAAACAATGTATACAATTGTGTGTCATCAGCATAGAGATAATACTGAAAACCGAATCTACTGCTTTTTTGTACAATAGGGGCGGTGTACAAGGAAAATAGGATGGGGCCTTGAGGAACCCAAACAGTAAGGGGAAGGGAAGACAAAGAGGAGCCAGAAAAAGATACAGTGAATCAGAGGTCAGAGAGGAAGAAGGAGAACAAGGAGAAAACAGCGTCCTTGAAACAGAGAGGGGTATAGTAAGGAGGAGCTGGTGATGCACAGTGTTGAATGCTGCATAGAGATCCAGGAGAATTATTAGGGAGTAGTGATCATTAGATGTAGCGGTTTGTGGATCATTAGAGACTTTAGTGAAGGCAGTTTCAGTAGTGGTTCAGTGGTTAGCATTACAGCACTGGAGTACTGGGTTCAGATCCCATCAAGTACACAATCTGTAAGGAGTTTGTATGTTTTCCCCGTGTTTGCGTAGGTTTCCTCCGTGTTCTCCAGTTTCCTCCCACATTCCAAAGACATACTGACAGGGAATGTAGATTGTGAGCCCCATCGGGGACAGGGATGATAATGTGTGAAAAAACTGTAAAGTGCTGTGCAATATGTTGGCGCTATATAAATAGATTATTATCTATTATTTAGAATGTATAGAGCAGAAATCAGATTGTAAAGGGTCAAAAAGAGAGTTTTCTGAAAGATAGTGGATTAGACAGGAATTGACCAATAGGGTTGAGCGACTTTCATTTTTTTAAGATTGAGTCGGGTTTTGCGAAACCCGACTTTGTCCAAAGTCGAGTCGAGTGAAGTCGGCCGATTATCGCAAAAAGTCGGGGATCGACCGAAACATGAAACCCAATGCAAGTCAATGGGGAAGTATAGTCGGCAGTGAGTGGAGGCCAGGAAAACACCTACAGTGCCCATTTTCATGCCAAAAACATCCATTCTTGTTTCTGAAGCTTGTCAATCTTAATTAACTTTATAATAATAGTTGGGCATTGGAAATTGGGGGTCATTTGGCAAAAGTTGTGGGGGGTAGGGCTGGTTCAAGGTTTTAGTGGGCCCAGGAAACGTGGACTACGTCACGGCGGTGAAGCAGTGAGAGGTAAGTATTTCAACTTTGCAAGTGCTGTGATCCTGAGCAAGCAGGGAGGCCCACTCGTTCGCATTGGCACTGGCACAGGGCCCCTCAAAGTACGGCGGTGTGTTTGCACAGCGGGGGCGCCTCCCACCGGCAGCGACACTTTTGCGTACTCTGAGGGGCCCTGTGCCTGTGACGTTGCCAACGAGTATGCCCCCATACCTGTTGAAGAAACCTGCACTTTCATCTGCACCTTCCTCTTTGTCCCTGTGTAAGATGGTATAGTATGCGGGAAGGGGAACCTGACTTTCAGCAGGGTCAGATTGTGGCTGTGTAGCGTGCAAGGGGAATGTAGTGGTCTGGGTCAAAGTACCACAAGACTCATCTAGCACCGGCTGGGCAATGGGCAGGATGAGGACGAAACACTGATATAGGCCCAAATAATAAAGTGGGTAAAATGCAGTTCAAAATTGGTAACAGGACTAACCAGGTGGCATTGCTTAGTTCAGTGGAGTAGAAAACCCAGGAGCGGCAGACACCGTTAGTAGGGCCGAACCGCACTAGTAGGCCCTATGCAGTTTAATATTACAAATGAAGGCCGAAAGCCTGAAGATTAAAGGTCAGGAAAATAACACAGGACAACACCAAGGTGCGGCACACACCGTTACTAGGCCCAACCAAAGTAGTAGGCCAACTGCAGTTTAATTATTTAAAATGTAAGCCGAAAGCCTGAACATTGAAGGTCGGGACAACAAAACAGGAGAAAACCCAGTAGCGTCAGACACCGTTTTAAGGACCCAACCACACATTTTAAAAACAACTACTTTACGAGAGCCTTAAGATTGAAGCTCAGCTTTATACAGCGGAGGACAACACCAGGGAGCGGCACACACCGTTAGTAGGCCCCAACCACCAATTTTTACCAACAAATACTTAATGAGAGCCAGAAGGTTGAAGCTCAGACAAGGTAACCTGGAGGAGAACACCAAGGAGGATGAGAACACCAGGGAGCGGCAGACACCGTTACTAGGCCCCAACCCAGGTAGCAGGGCAACTGCAGTGTTACATTTAAAAATACTTAATGAGAGCCTGAAGGTTGAAGCTCAGACAAGGAAACCTGGAGGAGAACACCAAGGAGGAGGAGAACACCAGGGAGCGGCAGACACCGTTACTAGGCCCCAACCCAGGTAGCAGGGCAACTGCAGTGTTACATTTAAAAATACTTTATGAGAGCCTGAAGGTTGAAGCTCAGACAAGGAAACCAGGAGGAGAACACCAAGGAGGAGGAGAACACCCAGGAGGAGGAGAACACCCAGGAGGAGGAGAACACCCAGGAGCGGCAGACATCAACAGTAGGCCCCAAACAAACTAGTAGCCCAAATGCAGTTTCCTATTTTTTAAAAAAGCCCGAAAACCTGAATTGAGGACAATTTGAATTAGGGACTGCAGACAGAGTTAGTAGGCTGTCCCCTGTGGACCATGCATCCACCACATTAACCCATTGCGCCGTAATGGACATGTAACCTTCCGTGGCCATGCCTACCGGTCCATGCGTCTGTTGTCAGGTACACCTTTGTACTCACAGATTGCCAGAGTGCATGGACAATGCGGTCTTTTACATGCTGGTGGAGGGTTGGGATGGCTTTTCTCGCAAAAGAAGTGTCAACTGGGTAGCTCGTAGCGTGGTACAGTGTAGTCCATCATGGCTTTATTAATATTAACCCCTTCATGACCTTGCCGTTTTTTGCAATTCTGACCAGTGTCCCTTTATGAGGTAATAACTCAGGAACGCTTCAACGGATCCTAGCGATTCTGAGATTGTTTTTTCGTGACATATTGGGCTTCATGTTAGTGGTAAATTTAGGTCGATAATTTCTGAGTTTATTTGTGAAAAAAACGGAAATTTGGCAAAAATTTTGAAAATTTCGCAATTTTCACATTTTGAATTTTTATTCTGTTAAACCAGAGAGTTATGTGACACAAAATAGTTAATAAATAACATTTCCGACATGTCTACTTTACATCAGCACAATTTTGGAAACAATTTTTTTTTTTGCTAGGAAGTTATAAGGGTTAAAATTTGACCAGTGATTTCTCATTTTTACAACAAAATTTACAAAACCATTTTTTTAGGGACCACCTCACATTTGAAGTCATTTTGAGGGTTCTATATGGCTGAAAATACCCCAAAGTGACACCATTCTAAAAACTGCACCCCTCAAGGTGCTCAAAACCACATTCAAGAAGTTTATTAACCCTTCAGGTGTTTCACAGCAGCAGAAGCAACATGGAAGTAAAAAATGAACATTTAACTTTTTAGTCACAAAAATGATATTTTAGCGAATTTTTTTTTTATTTTCCCAAGGGTAAAAGGAGAAACTGGACCACGGACGTTGTTGTCCAATTTGTCCTGAGTACGCTGATACCTCATATGTGGGGGTAAACCACTGTTTGGGCGCACGGCAGGGCTCGGAAGGGAAGGAGCGCCATTTGACTTTTTCAATGAAAAATTGGCTCCAATCTTTAGCGGACACCATGTCGCGTTTGGAGAGCCCCCGTGTGCCTAAACATTGGAGCTCCCCCACAAGTGACCCCATTTTGGAAACTAGACCCCCCAAGGAACTTATCTAGAAGCATAGTGAGCACTTTAAACCCCCAGGTGCTTCACAAATTGATCCGTAAAAATGAAAAAGTACTTTTTTTTCACAAAAAAATTATTTTAGCCTCAATTTTTTCATTTTCACATGGGCAACAGGATAAAATGGATCATAAATTTTGTTGGGCAATTTCTCCTGAGTACACCAATACCTCACATGTGGGGGTAAACCACTGTTTGGGCACATGGTAAGGCTCGGAAGGGAAGGAGCGCCATTTGACTTTTTGAATGAAAAATTATCTCCATCGTTAGCGGACACCATGTCGCGTTTGGAAAGCCCCTGTGTGCCTAAACATTGGAGCTCCTCCACAAGTGACCCCATTTTGGAAACTAGACCCCCCAAGGAACTCATCTAGAGGCATAGTGAGCACTTTAAACTCCCAGGTGCTTCACAAATTGATCCGCAAAAATGAAAAAGTACTTTTTTTTCACACAAAATTTCTTTTAGCCTCAATTCTTTCATTTTCACATGGGCAACAGGATAAAATGGATCCTAAAATTTGTTGGGCAATTTCTCCTGAGTATGCCGATACCTCATATGTGGGGGTAAACCACTGTTTGGGCGCACGTCGGGGCTTGGAAGGGCGGGAGCACCATTTGACTTTTTGAACGCAAGATTGGCTGGAATCAATGGTGGCGCCATGTTGCGTTTGGAGACCCCTGATGTGCCTAAACAGTGGAAACCCCTCAATTCTAACTTCAACACTAACCCCAACACACCCCTAATCCTAATCCCAACTGTAGCCATAACCCTAATCACAACCCTAACCCCAACACACCCCTAACCACAACCCTAACCGCAACACAACCGTAACCCTAATTCCAACCCTAATCCTAACCCTAATCCCAACCGTAACCCTAATCCCAACCCTAACCACAACTGTAACCCCAACACACCCCTAACCCTATCCGTAACCCTAACCACAAGCCTAATCTTAACCCTATTTCAAACCCTAGCCCTAATTCCAACCCTAACTCTAATTCCAACCCTAACCCTAAGGCTATGTGCCCACGTTGCGGATTCGTGTGAGATTTTTCCGCACGATTTTTGAAAAATCTGCTGGTAAAAGGCACTGCGTTTTGCCTGCGGATTTACAGCAGATTTCCAGTGTTTTTTTGTGCGGATTTCACCTGCGGATTCCTATTGAGGAACAGGTGTAAAACGCTACGGAATCCGCACAAAGAATTGACATGCTGCGGAAAATACAATGCAGCGTTTCTGCACGGAACTTTCCGCACCATGGGCACAGCGGATTTGGTTTTCCTTAGGTGTACATGGTACTGTAAACCTGATGGAAAACTGCTTCGAATTCGCAGCGGCCAATCCGCTGCGGATCCGCGGCCAATCCGCTGCCAATCCGCTGCGGATCCGCGGCCAATCCGCTGCCAATCCGCTGCAGATCCGCGGCCAATCCGCTGCGGATCCGCTGCGGATCCGCGGCCGATCCGCTGCCCATCCGCTGCGGATCCGCTGCGGATCCGCGGCCGATCCGCGGCCGATCCGCTGCGGATCCGCTGCCGATCCGCTCTGTGTGCACATGCCATAACCCTACCCCTAACCTTAACCCTACCCGTAACCCTAACCCTACCCCTAGTTCTAACCCTAGTTCTAACCCTAACCCTAGTGGAAAAAGAAAAAAAAATATTTTCTTTATTTTATTATTGTCCCTACCTATGGGGGTGATAAGGGGGGGGTTTATTTATTATTTTTTTATTTTGATCGCTGTGGTCGAACCTACCACAGCGATCAAAATGTACTTGTAACGAATCTGCCAGCCTGCAGATTCGGCGGGCGTACTGAGCATGCGCACGCCATCTTGGAAGATGGCGGCGCCCAGGGAGAAGACGGACCGACTTCGGGAGGATCGGTAAGTATGAGGGGGTGGTGGGGGGGGGGTGGATCGGAGCACAGGGGGGGGGATCGGAGGACGGGGGGAGCGGACAGGAGCACGGGGGAGCGGACAGGAGCACGGGGGAGCGAACAGGGGGACGGAGGGGGGTACCGGACAGAACGGAGGACTGGGGAGGAGATCGGGGGCGGTGGGGAGGGCCAGAACATGATTTCCAGCCATGGCAGATGCTATTGCAGCATCGGCCATGGCTGGATTGCAATATTTCACCATTTTCATAGGTGAAATATTGCAAATTGCTCTGATTGGCTGTTGCACTTTCAACAGCCAATCAGAGCGATCGTAGCCACGTGGGGGCAAAGCCACCCCCCCTAGGCTGAAGTACAACTCCCCCTCTCCCTGCAGATCGGGTAAAATAGGAATTAACCCTTTCACCCGATCTGCAGGGATGCGATCATTCCATGACGCCGCATAGGCGTCATGGGTCGGGAAGGGGTTAAATAAAATAAAAAAATAGGCTCTATGCACTTTAAAATAGGTTCCAGGAGTACACGGGCAGCATTGGTGTGGTCAGCGGAGGACGATTGCAAGGAGGGACCGCAGACAGACTTACTAGGCCTAAAATAAATAAAAATAGGCTCTATGCAGTTTTAAATAGGTTACATGGGTACACAGGCAGCATTGGTGTGGTCAGCGGAGGACGATTGCAAGGAGGGACCGCAGACAGACTTACTAGGCCTAAAATAAATAAAAATAGGCTCTATGCAGTTTTAACCCCTTCATGACCCAGCCTATTTTGGCCTTAATGACCTTGCCGTTTTTTGCAATTCTGACCAGTGTCCCTTTATGAGGTAATAACTCAGGAACGCTTCAACGGATCCTTGCGGTTCTGAGATTGTTTTTTCGTGACATATTGGGCTTCATGTTAGTGGTAAATTTAGGTCGATAATTTCTGAGTTTATTTGTGAAAAAAAACGGAAATTTGGCGAAAATTTTGAAAATTTCGCAATTTTCACATTTTGAATTTTTATTCTGTTAAACCAGAGAGTTATGTGACACAAAATAGTTAATAAATAACATTTCCCACATGTCTACTTTACATCAGCACAATTTTGGAAAGAAATTTTTTTTTTGCTAGGAAGTTATAAGGGTTAAAATTTGACCAGTGATTTCTCATTTTTACAACAAAATTTACAAAACCATTTTTTTTAGGGACCACCTCACATTTGAAGTCAGTTTGAGGGTTCTATATGGCTGAAAATACCCAAATGTGACACCATGCTAAAAACTGCACCCCTCAAGGTGCTCAAAACCACATTCAAGAAGTTTATTAACCCTTCAGGTGTTTCACAACAGCAGAAGCAACATGGAAGGAAAAAGTGAACATTTAACTTTTTAGTCACAAAAATGATCTTTTAGCAACAATTTTTTTATTTTCCCAAGGGTAAAAGGAGAAACTGGACCACAAAAGTTGTTGTCCAATTTGTCCTGAGTACGTTGATACCTCATATGTAGGGGTAAACCACTGTTTGGGCGCACGGCAGGGCTCGGAAGCGAAGGAGCGCCATTTGACTTTTTCAATGAAAAATTGGCTCCAATCTTTAGCGGACACCATGTCGCGTTTGGAGAGCCCCCGTGTGCCTAAACATTGGAGCTCCCCCACAAGTGACCCCATTTTGGAAACTAGACGCCCTAAGGAACTTATCTAGATGCATAGTGAGCACTTTAATCCCCCAGGTGCTTCACAAATTGATCCGTAAAAATGAAAAAGTACTTTTTTTTCACAAAAAATTTTTTAGCCTCAATTTTTTCATTTTCACATGGGCAACAGGATAAAATAGATCCTAAAATTTGTTGGGCAATTTCTCCTGAGTACGCCGATACCTCATATGTGGGGGTAAACCACTGTTTGGGCGCACGTCGGGGAGCGGAAGGGAAGTAGTGACGTTTTGAAATGCAGACTTTAATGGAATGCTCTGCGGGCGTCACGTTTCGTTTGCAGAGCCCCTGATGTGCCTAAACAGTAGGAACTCCCCACAATTGACCCCACTTTGGAAACTAGACCCCCAAGGGAACTTATCTAGATGTGTGGTGAGCACTTTGAACCCCCAAGTGCTTCACAGAAGTTTATAATGCAGAGACGTGAAAATAAAAAATGTGTTTTCTTTCCTCAAAAATATTTTTTTAGCCCAGAATTTTTTAACTTTCCCAAGGGTAACAGGAAAAATTTGACCCCAAAAGTTGTTGTCCAGTTTCTCCTGAGTACGCTGATACCCCATATGTGGGGCTAAACCACTGTTTGGGCACATGGCGGGGCTCGGAAGGGAAGTAGTGACGATTTGGAATGCAGACTTTGATGGAATGGTCTGCGGGAATCATGTTATGTTTGCAGAGCCCCTGATGTGCCTAAACAGTAGAAACCCCCCACAAGTGACCCCATTTTGGAAACTAGACCCCCAAAGGAACTTATCTAGATGTGTGGTGAGCACGTTCAACCCCCAAGTGCTTCACAGAAGTTTACAACGCAGAGCCATGAAAATAAAAAATCATTTTTCTTTCCTCAAAAAAGATGTTTTAGCAAGCAATTGTTTATTTTCACAAGAGTAACAGGAGAAATTGGACCCCAATATTTGTTGCCCAGTTTGTTGTGAGTACGATGGTACCCCATATGTGGGGGTAAACCACTGTTTGGGCGCACGTCAGGGCTCGGAAGGGAAGTAGTGACATTTGAAATGCAGACTTTGATGGAATGGTCTGCGGGCGTCACGTTGCATTTGCAGAGCCCCTGATGTGTCTAAACAGTAGAAACACCCCACAAGTGACCCCATTTTGGAAACTAGACCCCAAAAGGATCTTATCTAGATGTGTGGTGAGCACTTTCAACCCCCAAGTGTTTCACATAAGTTTATAACGTAGAGCCGTGAAAATAAAAAATAATTGTTCTTTCCTCAAAATTATGTTTTAGCAAGTAATTTTTTATTTTTGCAAGGGTAACAGGAGAAATTAGACCCCAATAGTTGTTGCCCAGTTTGTCCTGAGTACGCTGGTATCCCATATGTGGGGGTAAACCACTGTTTGGGCACACGTCGGGGCTTGGAAGGGAGGGCGCACCATTTGACTTTTTGAACGCAAGATTGGCTGGAATCAATGGTGGCGCCATGTTGCGTTTGGAGACCCCTGATGTGCCTAAACAGTGGAAACCCCTCAATTCTAACTTCAACACTAACCCCAACACACCCCTAACCCTAATCCCAACTGTAGCCATAACCCTAATCACAACCCTAACCCCAACACACCCCTATCCACAACCCTAACCCCAACACACCCGTAACCCTAAATCCAACCCTAATCCTAACCCTAATCCCAACCCTACCCACAACTGTAACCCCAACACAACCCTAACCCTATCCGTAACCCTAACCACAAGCCTAATCTTAACCCTATTTCCAACCCTAGCCCTAATTCCAACCCTAAGGGTACCGTCTCACATAACGATTTACCAACGATCACGACCAGCGATACAACCTGGCCGTGATTGTTGGAAAGTCATTGTGTGGTCACTGGGGAGCTGTCACACAGACCGCTCTCCAGCGACCAACGATGCCAAAGTCCCGGGTAACCAGGGTAAACATCGGGTTACTAAGCGCAGGGCCGAGCTTAGTAACCCGATGTTTACCGTGGTTACCAGCGTAAAAGTAAAAAAAAAAAACGTACATACTCACATTTTGGTGTCCTTCAGATACCTTGCCGTCTGCTTCCCGCTCTGACTGAGTGCCGCCGTACAGTGAGAGCAGAGCGCAGCGGTGACGTCACTGCTGTGCTGTGCTCTCACTTTCCGGCCGGCAGACAGTCAGAGCGGGAAGCAGACGGCAAGGGACCTGAAGGACACCGAAATGTGAGTATGTACGTTTTTTTTTTTTTTTACTTTTACGCTGGTAACCACGGTAAACATCGGGTTACTAAGCGCGGCCCTGCGCTTAGTAACCCGATGTTTAACCTAGTTACAAGCGAACGCATCGCTGGATCGCTGTCACACACAACGATCCAGCGATGACAGCGGGAGATCCAGCGACGAAAGAAAGTTCCAAACGATCTGCTACGACGTACGATTCTCAGCAGGGTCCCTGATCGCTGCTGCGTGTCAGACACAGCGATATCGTATGGATATCGCTGGAACGTCACGGATCGTACCGTCGTAGCGATCAAAGTGCCACTGTGAGACGGTACCCTAACTCTAATTCCAACCCTAACCCTAAGGCTATGTGCCCACTTTGCGGATTCGTGTGAGATTTTTCCGCACCATTTTTGAAAAAACCGCAGGTAAAAGGCACTGCGTTTTACCTATGGATTTACAGCAGATTTCCAGTGTTTTTTTGTGCGGATTTCATCTGCAGATTCCTATTGAGGAACAGGTGTAAAACGCTGCGGAATCCGCACAAAATTGACATGCTGCGGAAAATACACAGCGTTTCCGCACGGTATTTTCCGCACCATGGGCACAGCGGATTTGGTTTTCCATAGGTGTACATGGTACTGTAAACCTGATGGAAAACTGCTACGAATTCGCAGCGGCCAATCTGCTGCGGATCCGCGGCCAATCCGCTGCGGATCCGCGGCAATCCGCTGCGGATTCGCAGCCAAATCCGCACTGTGTGCACATGCCCTAACCCTACCCCTAACCCTAACCCTAATTCTAACCCTAATTCTAACCCTAGTTCTAACCCTAACCCTAGCAGAAAAAAAAAAAAAATATTTTATTTATTTTTATTATTGTCCCTATGGGGGTGATAAAGGGGGGTCATTTACTTTTTTTTCATTTTGATCACTGTGATAGGCTATATCGCAGTGATCAAAATACATCTGGAACGAATCTGCCAGCAGGCAGACTCTGCGGGCGCAGTGCGCATGCGCCCGCCATATTGGAAGATGGCGGCGCCCATGGAGAAGCCGGACGGACACCGGGAGGCCCGGTAAATATGTAGGGGGGGTGATCGGATCACGGGGGGGGGGACCGGAGCACAGGGAGGGGGCACCGGAGCACGGGGGGAGCGGACAGGAGGACGGAGGAGCGGACAAGACGATTTAGGGGGGGCGGCCACGTAACGGAGCACTGGGGGGGCGATCGGTGGGGTGGGGGCAGATTAGGTTTTCCAGCCATGGCCGATGGTATTGCAGCATCGGCCATGGCTGGATTGTAATATTTCACCGTTTTTTTGGGTGAAATATTACAAATCGCTCTGATTGGCAGTTTCACTTTCAACAGCCAATCAGAGCGATCGTAGCCACGGGGGGGTGAAGCCACCCCCCCTGGGCTGAAGCACCACTCCCCCTGTTCCTGCAGATCGGGTGAAATCGGAGTTAACCCCTTCACCCGATCTGCAGGGACGCGATCATTCCATGACGCCACATAGGCGTCATGGGTCGGGAAGGCACGGGTTTTCATGACGCCTACGTGGCGTCATGGGTCGGGAAGGGGTTAAATAGGTTACATGGGTACACAGGCAGCATTGGTGTGGTCAGCGGAGGACGATTGCAAGGAGGGACCGCAGACAGGCTTGCTAGGCCTAAAATAAATAAAAATAGGCTCAAGGCAGTTAGAGTTATCTCGCAGGGGTACACAGGCAGCATTAGTGTGGTCAGCGGAGGACGATTGCAAGGAGTGTCTGACACAGTTAGTACTCCCAAAAAATAAATAGATGTTAATGTCTCGCAAAACAACAAAACAAAAAAAAAAAGTGTGGCATACTTAGGTACAGGGGTGGGCGCCTCTACTGAGTTTCAGACATAGTAATTTTGCACTACGTATTTACTGGTGTCAATATAGGACACTGACCCTGACTATTTTAACTAGCATCATACATGTCAACAAATTGGTATTGTCAGTGCCAGGCATTGAAGGATGTCAGCGCATAGACTAAACATTGTTGGAGCTGTGAGAGATAATTTTGCACGTGGTAGAGCCCAGTTTGAGCTGGGGGGGGGGAACTCTCTTGTGGCCGGAGGTACAGGCCCAGGGCCCCTCATGTTACAACGGTGTGTCTGACGTTGGTTGCGCGCCACCACCGCCAGAGACACTTTACTGTACTATGAGGGACCCAGTGGCAGTGCCGTCGACCAAAAGCGGGCACACCCACCTCTTCAGACAAACGGCACTCTAACGGGTGCTTGCGCCAAGTGGCGAGACCACGGCCCCGTGGGGGGAGTTTTCCCATTTAGGGAGGTGTAAACATGTCGTATGCTGGAGAAACAGCTGCTGCAAATTAAGAGATTGGAACACTCAGTAAGACCAGTCCACAAGCAAGACCTTTTTATAGGAAAGCTAGGTGTCAGCTGGGAAAGGTGGGGCAAAATAATTTGAAATCCAGGAGTGGTTCATTTTAATGAAGGTTAGATCATCAACATTTTGGGTAGCCAGACGAGTCCTTTTTTCGGTTAATATTGAACCAGCAGCACTGAATACTCTTTCTGATAGCACACTAGCTGCTGGGCAAGCAAGCTCCTGCAATGCATATTCTGCCAACTCAGGCCAGGTGTCTAATTTGGATGCCCAGTAATCAAATGGGAATGACGGTTGAGGGAGAACATCGATAAGGGCTGAAAAATAGTTAGTAACCATACTGGACAAATGTTGTCTCCTGTCACTTTGAATAGATGCTGCAGTACCTGTCCTGTCTGCGGTCATTGCGAAATCACTCCACAACCTGGTCAGAAAACCCCTCTGTCCAACGCCACTTCTGATTTGTGCACCTCTAACACCTCTGCCCTGTAGCCCCCTGCAGCTCGTGTGAGAACCATCACCGGCGCTGTGTGCTGGGAATGCCTGAATCAAACGGTCTACAAGAGTTGCTTGTTTGGTTGCTAATATTTGTTCGAGGTTCTCATGTGGCATAATATTTTGCAATTTGCCTTTATAGCGAGGATCAAGGAGGCAGGCCAACCAGTAATCGTCATCGGTCATCATTTTAATAATGCATGGGTCCCTTTTGAGGATACGTAAGGCATAATCCGCCATGTGGGCCAAAGTTCCAGTAGTCAAATCTGCGGTTGTGCTGGTTTGAGGGGCAGTCACAGGCAAATCTACGTCACTTGTCTCCCTCAAAAAACCTGAACCCGGCCTTGCCACACCAGCAATTTCCATTGGCCCCGGAGAAGCTTCCTCATTTAAAAAATACTCATCCCCATCATCCTCCTCGTCCTCCTCCTCTTCGCCCACTACCTCATCCTGTAGACTGCCCTGACCAGACAATGGCTGACTGTCATCAAGGCTTTCCTCTTCCTCGGCTGCAGACGCCTGCTCCTTTATGTGCGTCAAACTTTGCATCAGCAGACGCATTAGGGGGATGCTCATGCTTATTATGGCGTTGTCTGCACTAACCAGCCGTGTGCATTCCTCAAAACACTGAAGGACTTGACACAGGTCTTGTAGCTTCGACCACTGCACACCTGACAATTCCATGTCTGCCATCCAACTGCCTGCCCGTGTATGTGTATCCTCCCACAAATACATAACAGCACGCCTCTGTTCGCACAGTCTCTGAAGCATGTGCAGGGTTGAGTTCCACCTTGTTGCAACATCGATGATTAAGCGATGCTGGGGAACGTTCAAAGACCGCTGATAGTTCTGCATACGGCTGGAGTGTACGGGCGAACGGTGGATATGAGAGCAAAGTCTGCGCACTTTGAGGAGCAGGTCGGGTAACCCCAGATAACTTTTCAGGAAGCACTGCACAACCAGGTTTAAGGTGTGAGCCAGGCAAGGAATGTGTTTCAGTTGGGAAAGGGCTATGGCAGCCATGAAATTCCTTCCGTTATCACTCACTACCTTGCCTGCCTCAAGATGTACAGTGCCCAGCCATGACTGGGTTTCTTTCTGCAAGAACTCGGACAGAACTTCCGCGGTGTGTCTGTTGTCGCCCAAACACTTCATTGCCAATACAGCCTGCTGACGCTTGCCACTAGCTGTCCCATAATGGCACACCTGGTGTGCAACAGTGGCAGCTGCGGATGGAGTGGATGTGCGACTGCAGTCTGTGGATGAGCTCTCGCTTCTGCAGGAGGACAAGGAGGAGGAGGAGGGGGGTCGAACACCTACAGCCAACTGTTTCCTAGACCATGGGCTAGGCAGAACTGTCCCAATATTGCTGTCCCCTGTGGACCCTGCATCCACCACATTCACCCAGTGTGCCGTGATGGACACATAACGTCCCTGGCCATGCCTACTGGTCCATGCATCTGTTGTCAGGTGCACCTTTGTAGTCACAGATTGCCTGAGTGCATGGACGATGCGCTCTTTAACATGGTGGTAGAGGGCTGGGATGGCTTTTCTCGAAAAGAAGTGTCGACTGGGTAGCTCGTAGCGTGGTACAGCGTAGTCCATCAGCGCTTTGAAAGCTTCACTTTCAACTAACCGGTAGGGCATCATCTCTAATGAGATTAGTCTAGCAATGTGGGCGTTCAAACCCTGTGTACACGGATGCAAGGATGAGTACTTCCTTTTCCTAACGAGAGTCTCATGAAGGGTGAGCTGGACTGGAGAGCTGCATACGGTGGAACTAGCGGGGGTGCCGGTGGACATGGGTGACAGAGAGGGTTGGAGATGGTATTCTTGCCGGTGCCCTACATGCAGTGTTTCCTACTACTAACCTGGTGATTCCCTGACTGCTTTGGCCTGGCGACGAAAGCTGCACAGATACTGCATGTGGTGCGGGAAATGGTGGGCTTACAGGGAGGGAAGGGATGTAGCGTTGCTGACTAGCTTCATTGGCCGAGGGTGCTGCAACCTTTAGGGACATTTGGTAGTTAGTCCAGGCTTGCAAATGCATGGTGGTTAAATGTCTATGCATGCAACTTGTATTTAGACTTTTAAGATTCTGACCTCTGCTTAAGGTAGTTGAACATTTTTGACAGATGACTTTGCGCTGATCATTTGGATGTTGTTTAAAAAAATGCCAGACTGCACTCTTTCTACTATCGGATACCTTTTCAGGCATTGCAGACTGAGCTTCTTTAACCGGATGGCCACGCTGTCCTTCAACTGGTTTTAGTTTTGCCACGCATTTTTGGCCAGATACGGGCCCGGCAGATGGAACCTGTTGTGATGTTGATGCCTGCTGCGGCTCCTCCTCCTCCGCTTCAGAACTACTGCCGCCTGCACCCTTGCACCCTGTTACCCCAATGGCTGCCAATCGGGGTCAACAACTGGGTCATCTATGACCTCCTCTTCTATGTCGTGTGCAACTTCGTCTGTGTCACCGTGTAAGCCGGTGGTATAGCGTTCGTGACGGGGCACCATAGTCTCCGCTGGGTTTGATTCTGGCTCAGTACACTGCGAGGGCAATGTTCTGGTCTGAGTCAAAGGAACAGCATAGTAATCTGGCTGTGGCTGTGCATCTGTGCACTCCATGTCTGATTCAACTTCTAATGGGCATGGCCTGTTAACTGTTTCACTGTCTAACCCAGGAACGGTATGTGTAAAGAGCTCCATGGAGTAACCCGTTGTGTCGCCTGACGCATCCTTCTCTCTTGTTCTGGGTGAAGAAGACAAGGAAGCGACTTGTCCCTGACCGTGAACAACCACTAACGACGCGCTGCTTTTACATTTAGCACTTTCAGAAGAGGAGGCAAATGAGCTAGAGGCTGAGTCAGCAAGGAAAGCCAAAACTTGTTCTTGCTGCTCTGGCTTTAAAAGCGGTTTTCCTACTCCCAGAAAAGAGAGCGTTCGATGCCTTGTGTAGCCAGACGACGAACCTGGCTCAACAACTCGAGACTTAGGTGCTGTACTGCTTTTACCATGACCACCTGATGCTCCACCACCACTACCATCATTACCAGCTGACAATGACCGCCCACGGCCATGACCTCTTCCACCAGACTTCCTCATTGTTTGCAAAACGTAACCAAAGTAACGGTACTTGTTACTGTAAAACAACTTATAAGGTGAACTCAAACTTCTGTTGGATTTATATATACCTTTATAGGTGGCTGACACTGAAAGGAAAATCAGGCCCAATGTTACACACTAGGTTTTCTGTGCCCCAATAATTTGAGACAGATGGCACACACAGGACCGGCACTCAAGCAGAAATGCCAATCTTAATCTCCCACTATTTTTTTTTTCAGGGAGAATTAAAAAAAATGGCCCAGTATTACACACTAGGTTTTCTGTGGCACACAATGAGAGACAGATGCCACACACAGCACTGGCACAGAGGCAGACTTGCCAATCTTTATCTCTCACTATTTTTTTTTTTTTCAGGGAGAATTAAAAAAAAAAGGCCCAGTATTACACACTAGGTTTTCTCTGGCACACAATGAGAGACAGATGCCACACACAGCACTGGCACAGAGGCAGACTTGCCAATCTTTATCTCCCACTATTTTTTTTTTTTTTCAGGGAGAATTTAAAAAAAAAGGCCCAGTATTACACACTAGGTTTTCTGTGGCACACAATGAGACAGATGCCACACACAGCACTGGCACAGAGGCAGACTTGCCAATCTTTATCTCCCTGCAGTAATCTCAGAAAAGTATGGTAGGCAGCTATAAAAAGGACAGCTGCACACAAAAGTGTGGACAAACAAACAAGATAGCTGTGCAGAAAGGAAGGAACAACAGGATTTGTGCTTTGAAAAAAGCAATTGGTTTGCACAGCGGCGTACACACACAGCAACGCAGCTATCAGGGAGCCTTCTAGGGCAGCCCAATGAGCTACAGCGCTGAGGAAAAAAAATGTAGCTTCCACTGTCCCTGCAAACAAAAGGTGGTGTTGGACAGTGGAAATCGCTACAGCACAAGCGGTTTGGGGGTGAATGTACCCTGCCTAACACTATCCCTGCTTCTGACGAAGCGGCAGCAACCTCTCCCTACGCTCAGATCAGCAGCAGTAAGATGGCGGTCGGCGGGAATGCCCCTTTATAGCCCCTGTGACGCCGCAGAAAGCAAGCCAATCACTGCAATGCCCTTCTCTAAGATGGTGGGGACTGAGATCTATGTCATCACGCTGCCCACACTCTGCGTCCACCTTCATTGGCTGAGAAATGGCTCTTTTAGCGTCATTGAAATGCGACTTTGGCGCGAAAGTCGCGTACCGCATGGCCGACCCCACACAGGGATCGGGTCGGGTTTCATGAAACCCGACTTTGCCAAAAGTCGGCGACTTATGAAAATGACCGATCCGTTTTGCTCAACCCTATTGACCAAGCATTGTAGGAGTTTAGAGATGAAGGGAAGCTTGTAGACAGGTTTGTAGTTAGCAGCGCAGTTCTGGTCGAAGAATGTTTTTAAAATGATGGATGTATGCTGGCGTGTTTAAATGAGGAGGGAAAAATACCAGGTGAGAGAGAGAGATTAAATATTTTAGTAAGTTGAGTGGTGACAGCAGTGGAAAGGGACTGGACTGGATGAGATGTGAGGGAATAGGGTCACTGGTGCAGGTACTAGGGTAAGAAGATGCAAAGGGCCTGGTCACTTATTCTTGTGTGACTGGTTCAAAGACAGAAAGTGAGCAAGATGCAGTGCAGGAGAGAGGAGAATGCATAACATTAGGGAATTGGGAGAATATTTCCTGTCTGATATGGTCATTGTTTTTCTTTGAAATAATTGACCAGACCATCAGCATTGAGGTTGGTGGTGGGATCCTGTACTGTTTGAGGAGAGTGTGAAAAGTGTCAATGAGTCATATAGGATTACTGGATAGTGAGGTGATGAGGGTGTTGAAGTAGGCAGGGCTGGTTTTAGACAAATTGGAGCCCTGGGCAAAATTCAAAGTGGGGCCCCCAATCCTGAAATATTCCACCAACAACACTGTTAGGCCCCCTTCACATGTCCATATAAAACACATATGTGTTACACCGATATCGGTGTCACCAGTGTTTTCAATCAGTGTGCCATCCGTGTGCCATCCATGTTTTTTTGGCATGGATGCGGGAAATGAAATTAAAAAAGCTTTCCATGTTAAACATGGTCAGCACACTTACGGCAAATGTACAGCACACGTATGACTCACATATGGCACACGGATGGCACAGGTATGGCACATGGACGGCACTGGTATGGCACACGGACGGCATGTTTACACGGACTCATAGACTTGTATTGGACCTTTAATCAAAAAATTCCGAACCAACATTACACCCCCACCACAAGGTTATTGGGGTGCCAAGATATGTAAAGGTTCAGTGCATGCATAATGGGGAAACCAAAAAGGACCAAAGAAGCACCAAAAGAACCAAAATAATCATGGGAAAATTTTATTGATTAAAAGAGTAACAAAAAGGCATAAAACCACACAGAAAATGACAGGGAACACACCACAAACAGGTGGCAGGGTGGTCACTAGCAGGCAAGCAGGTACCAGTAAGCTGATAAGCGCTAGAGATGGAAGGTACATAGAATCATAGGCCACAATAGACCAGGCAGTATATCTATGGGTCAATACACCGTGTACTAAATACCACATGCACCGGTCACAGGCCGATATATAAGAACAGACAGTGCGCATACAAATAGTAAACATCAATAACAATATTTACCTGCAGGACCACGATGCCACCCACCCCAACGCACGTTTCGGTGCTGTGCCTTCTTCTGGGGGTATAGCATCATGGGAAATGTACACTTTTTGTAGGAGTAGGCGGCCAATCAAAAAGAAAACCAGCACCGTATGTCGGCGCATGCGCAGTCGGATCGTAGCAAAAGCGGCGCCGAGGGCGTCAGGCGAGGCGATGGAGGCGTCAGCAAGCACCGCCCACATAAGGCACGTGAGCGGTCAAGATGGCGCGACCCAGCACCAAGCTCCAGAGACACCACCAGAGCCACCCAGCAACGAAGTACCGGCGCGCATGCGCACCGGGTCTGGTGAATGGCTACCACATGAAATAAGCAGTCAGTTCCAACCGGATATCAACAAGGTATAGGCTATATACAGTACAAGGCTCGAATACATGCAGCACCACGGACATATAATATACAGTGAAAGTGCATAAGTGCATATGAATCACATATATATAATAACGATAAAAGCACAGAGCAGAAAGATAAAAGTACAACATTGTACAATAAAATGTGTATTATACACTGGATGAGCTACACAAATAGCACATGCAGCACAGAAAGTTAGATGTGTATCAGTATACAAGAAAAAGTGTATTATATGTGCAAAATGCATAGTGCAACAATTGTAATGGACCTTGCCATCTGTGCTGCTGGGAAAACACGGACATGAGTGCAGCACCGTAGGCTAAATAGGGTACACGTGGCATGTGTGAAAACATGATACACGGTTGTGTGAAGGGGCCGTACAGTCACAAAATAGAAAACATTAGCAGAATTGCCATCTTTTTCTACATTCCACCTCACAAACGGCAGAATAAAATGCGACTAAAAAAGTCCTATTTGTCCCCAAAACTACTCTGCTAAGTCCCCTCTGGCTCCGTGGCTGATGGTTTGGGGTCGCTGATTGTTATTATTCTTTACTTTGCAGCTGTACTATGAGGTGCAGCCACAAGACCACTGCAGCCCAGTGCTAAGACTGGCGGAGACCCGCAGAGCATCGGTGCTGAAGCCGCAGGGGATTTATAATTTCATGCTAATTATTTTTACATTCTCAGAAAACTCCTGTAGAGACTGTTCACGCTCACCAATTTTGCTATGGATTGATCTACAATGTTGGCAGGAAATATTCTGCTTTTTTGCAGCCTTTTCACTTGCATTTTTGTGTCCCATTCATTTGAAAAGGGAGAAAAAAATGCTGCAGAAATGCTGAAAGACGACGGCAACAGATTTATATAAAAAAGTGTCCATGTCTGGCTGCTGTACTGGGACAGTGCAGAATAGTATAGTAGACTGCACTATTTCATACAATAATATACTAAGCCCTGTTCACACTGCGCTTCTGCAGTGCGTCGGGGACTCTGCCTGAATCCCCCTAAAATAAATCCCCAACGGGGCCACAGACTGCACTGATACAAGCAGAGTTCAAATTAATTTGTTTTTATTTCTGAAATTGACCGTCTGATTTATTTTCTTAGAGTATGTGCAGATGTTCAGCAATTAGCAGCACTTTGGATGTAGCACATGTCCGCAGCGTCCAAAGTGCTGCTGGTTATTGAACGCAGGTGAATCCTCTGTTATCACTGAACCGTGCTCATTCACTGCGTCCAATACATTGTACGGGTGAAATTTATCACGTCTCCGCAAGAGAAATTGACATGCTGCCGTCTGGAAAGATGTGCCACATGTGATCCGCGGGCATCTGTGCATGCATAGTGGGCATGGGATTTCTTGAAATCCTATCCCCTATACTGTAACATCTGGACACTGCACAAGAACGCAGTGTCCAACCCCCCAGCGATTACTGATCATGTCAATATGCCCCCAGAGTCTATTTGTGTTTTTTCCATCTAAAAATGTCCACTTCTGTGTGGCTGTTGGAACAGACGGACAAGTTCAGAAAAAAAAACCCATCACATTTGAACTCCATTCCTGTCATTGCAATCTACGATTCTCTAGGGCATTCAGGCAGAACCCACTGGGCGCAGTAAAGAAAGACAATGTGAATAGACCCTAATGTAAGACAGAGGCATTAGACATTAACTGCTGATCCCTATTATGTTGACATTACAATTACAGAACTGCATATGCAGCACATATACACACATATACATTATACATGTAAACACTAGTGTTGAGCATTCCGATACCGCAAGTATCGGGTATCGGCCGATATTTGCTGTATCGGAATTCCGATACCGAGTTCCAATATTTTTGTGATATCGGAAATCGGAATTGGAAGTTCCCAGTGTATGGTTCCCAGGGTCTGGAGGAGAGGAGACTCTCCTTCAGACCCTGGGATCCATATTCATGTAAAAAATTAAGAATTAAAATAAAAAATATGGATATACTCACCCCTCCGGCGGCCCCTGGACCTTACCGAATGTAACCGGCAGCCTCCGTTCCTAAGAATGAGGAGTTTAGGACCTGCGATGACGTCGCGGCTTGTGATTGGTTGCGTGAGTGGTCACATGAGCGGTCACGCTACCAATCACAAGCCGCAACGTCATCGAAGGTCCTAAACTCCTCATTCTTAGGAACGGAGGCTGCCGGTTACATTCGGTAAGGTCCAGGGGCCGCCGGAGGGGTGAGTATATCCATATTTTTTATTTTAATTCCTTATTTTTTACATGAATATGGATCCCAGGGCCTGAAGGAGAGTTTCCTCTCCATCAGACCCTGGGAACCATCCAGGATAGCTTCCGATACTTGTGTCCCATTGACTTGCATTGGTATCGGGTATCGGTATCGGCGATATCCGATATTTTTCGGATATCGGCCGATACCATCTGATACCGATACCTTTGAGTATCGGAAGGTATCGCTCAACACTAGTAAACACATTATATATACTTATAAATAGAGAAACATACACTATGTACTGTATGTACAGTATACAGACACATGCAGTGTATACAAGCATATATACAGTATAAAGTATATACACACAGAAACATTCAGTGTATATGCAGTGTGCTCACATACATATACAGTTTATATATATTTACACAATATACTGTGTTATGACCCCAATGGCAGAGGGTCTCAGAAATAATTACTAAGTCTGCAAACACTAAAAACCAGCTCATAGGGCAGTGGTAACTGAGCTGACCATATATCTAATCCTAGCACCACAAATAGCAGCAGCCGGGGAACGTGCCTACGTTGGTTCTAGACGTCTCGCGCCAGTCGGAGAACTAACTAACCCTAGAAGGGAAAAGAAAGACCTTTCTTGCCTCCAGAGAAAAGACCCCAAAAGTTGGATACAAGCCCCCAAAAAATAATAACGGTGAGGTAAGAGGAAAAGACAAACGTAAGAATGAGCTAGGTATTTTAGCAAAGAGAGGCCCACTAGCTAATAGCAGAATATAGTAAGATGACTTATATGGTCAGCAAAAACCCTATCAAAATATCCACGCTGGATATTCAAGAACCCCCGAACCGTCTAACGGCCCGGGGGGAGAACACCAGCCCCCTAGAGCTTCCAGCAAAGTCAGGAATCACATTTAGTACAAGCTGGAAAAATATAAGAGCAAAGCAAATAACCAAAAAACAAAGAAGCAGGACTTAGCTTAATTTTGCATGAACTGGACCAGCAGACAGGAGCAAACAGAAAGGATCTGATTACAACGATGCCAGGCACTGGACTAAGGATCCAGGAAGTTTATATAGCAACACCCCTGGGCTAACGACCCAGGTGAGTGCCAAACTGAGGAAAGACAATCCCAGAGTCATATCACAAGTAACCACAAGAGGGAGCCAAAAAGTCTAATTCACAACAATACTGCACACATGCAATGTACATACATAATATGCACAGACACACATACTATATACTAAATGTTCATGCATATATGTAAATAATAATATGTAAAAAATAATGCACCATAGATATACACAATCATACTAAATATTGTATATGTACACACATACTATATACGCAGACACACACACACTGTATGCTCCACAAGTACACACACACACAGATACACATATACTAGTTGGCCCCTGCGAAATTTTCTCACATTGGTTGTCAGGGGCGCAGGCAATTGCAGGAAAATCAAGCTGGTCAAATGTTAATGTATTTAATGAGATGATAAACACAGAGAGGTATTGATATATGTAGATTGGTAATACAATAAATTGGTTTGATAAGTAGAGGCAAAAAAAAATGTCTTGAGGTTGTGGTACCACCTGCAGGTTGTTTTTTTCTGCAAGTTTCTGAAAATGAATGTTTAGACTGTATTTAATGATCAAATCGTGAATGTGTGGTTTGTTTGTGTCTTTTCTTGCTGAAGGGGGCAAGTTTACCTTTCAAATGGTGTATTATTTGTGTGTGTGGGATAAAGTAATCACCGAAAAAGCAGTGCATGTTTACAAATGTGTTTGCATATGTGACTCACCATTTGTGTGTGTGGGGCGAAGTAATCACTGAAAAAGCAGTACATGCTTGCAAATGTGTTTGCATATGTGACTCAACTGCAGTGAAGTGTGCAATCCTCGAATTTGCCTGAAATAGGCTGGGCAAGCACTTCAGCAAGCTGGAAAGACCCCAAGGCAAATGCCACCTGCAGGTAATTTGACCTTGGAAATGGTGTATCATTTGTGTGTGTTGGTGGAGTATAAATGGAGTAAGTGTGCAATTGAATACGCAGTGCATGTTTACAAATGTATTTGCATATGTGACTCACCTGCAGTGAAGTGTGCAATCCAATCCAATGTGCCTGAATTTGGCTGGGCAAGGAGTTCAGCAAGCTGGAAAGTCCCCAAGGCAAATGTTAGGATTTGTTTGTGATGTCTGTAAGCAGCTTTGTGGTAGTGTGCTTTGGGGTAGTGTGGTGCCACCTGCTGGTCATTTTTCCTTACTGCCAGTTTATGAAAATTAATCATAAAACTGATTTTGTGATCATGGATGTGTGTTTTTTTTGGCTATTTTCTTGCTGAAGGGGACAAGTTTACCTTTCAAATGGTGTATCATTTGTGTGTGTGGGTGCAGTATTAACGGAGATACAAAGTAATAACCAAAAAAGAGTGTTTAGAAATAATATATAAGGATATGTATACTTACCAGGTCCTGCTGCTTCACTTGTGCAGATCCCAGGACAGAGGTTTAGGAGCAGCCATGATGAGGAGGAGGGTACACAGAAACAGACAGGGCTGCAGGCATCCTCCTGCCCCAGTGTCTGACCTCTGCGGTGCTGTGAGACAGCCCATCCCCCTCACTCTTACCTTCTAACCTGATACTGCAGGGAGAAGGGGAGAGGGGTAGGGGGTGGAGGGAGTTTGGGAGAGACGTTCCAGGACTACAGAGGATGCACTGCATTATTCACTCTAAGTAATACTGTACACCCTCTCTGCACTTCATAAAGGGGCTGTTTGCCTGCCTCAAACGCCGACCCTGGATGTAGGTTGTGTGGAGAGGTGAAGGGCGGAATTGTATGTTTTCAGCATAAATTTATGATGGATGAAATCTTCAGCCAGATTGGATTTGCTCCACAGACATTTGGTGCTCCTTGAGCACCACTGGGGAAAATGTGTTTACAGCGTGTGCCAGGGCTGACGCCATCTGTGTCGAGTTGTTCTGTGAAGGGTACATTGCAGTGTTTCATTATAAAGTTTCAGTGCAAAGTCAGGACATGAGAGGAAGGAGATTAGGGCTAGTGATGACTGCAAATTTATCACTGTGCAGAACTTTATTAGTGCAGGAGTACCACAACTATGCTTTGTTCACAATATTTGAATGAGGCACTACAGTTGGTGTTTTCAAGGGTGTATGGATGACCCTGCTTTTTGGCAGGTTTTGCGCTGTGCAGAACTTTTATGAGTGAAACAGTACCACATTGTTCAGAATATTTGAATGAGATACTACAATTTTAAGTCTCTAATGGTATATGGATGAGTAACGAGCATCCGAGCAGTTTAGTGCTCGCTCATGTCTATTTACTATCAGTTGATATTTTTATCATTCATTGTTTTTTTGAAACATCACTGTTCAGTTAGTTGACACTTTATTAGTAGTTCATATTGTATTGATCCATTCATTTAGATATAAGATAACAATATTTTCGTTTTGAATTAAACGTTAACTACTGTAAAAGAAAATCCAGAAATGTAATCAAATCTTACCCTTCCAACCCCAGTACAAAAATATTAAAGTTTTTCCATTTAGTCTTGTAATTTGACCTTTAAATTAGATATGTTCAGCTAAATAATATCTGGCGATTGGACGATGTGCAGATCATTACACCCTAGAGCTATGTATAGTTCTGCCAGAACTATGAAAAGTTCAGTAAACTCAATTAACAACCTTATTAACTGAGAGATTGTTAAGACAGAGATGAACAATACATTGCATTCACTTAGAAGGTTATAGGATATGTGCCAGAAGATTGTCTAATAAGAGTAAAGTTCTTGTGTTAGATTCGAAAGAGCATTTTGCGAATTAAACAATTTAAAAGATGCATAATGAATACATTGTGGTATATGCTGACAATTCTGCACGACTGCTTTAATCCACTCAGTTAGTTACTTACTCCAATTATTCTTAAATGCTAATTCCATCCTGTGAAAAGATGCAGTTTGGAATTCTTAATTACAATGTCTATTCCAAGTTCTATTTTCAAATGCCAAGCTGGAACAAGATCACAATGCACAGTCCGGTGTTGATAGTAATAATTTAGAAAGTATCACCTCGCATGATTTTTAAAGCCATCAAATCAAATTCCAGACATCAACAAAAATTATTGGATAATTAACCATGTAAAAACTGGAAGAAAAAAAAAATGTGATATGATATCACAAAATGCTCCCAATTTACTCATTTTCATGTTCAACAAAAAGTTCATGCACTTATAGCAAGTCTTAAATGTGCTTTATAGCAAAACAATAACTGTAGTAGGGAACACCTTCACACTTGTTTTTCGTTCTTTGACATAACTAACCAAAAAGCACTCCAAACATATGTCATTTTGAGTAAGTTTTGGAGACTTTTCTCTAGTTCCTCCAGAATAGCATTTTGAGGTCAGAAACTAATGCTGCCTGAGTTGCCCTGTTGTTTCTAGTTCATGCCAAATGTATTTGATGGGGTGAAGTTCAGGGCTCTGTGTGAGGAAACCAAGTTCTTTGTCACCAATCTCAGTCAACCATGTATTTATGCTTTGTGCAATGTGGCAGAGAGAAAAAAAGGGCCTTTCCACGAAGATGGAAAAATAAATTAATCAAATATGTCTTGGTATGCTGAAGCATTCAGATATCCATTCCCGATAATTAAGGGGGTCTTCTCCAACCTCTGAAAACATCCCCATAGCATTATTTATCCTCCACCAAATGTTACAGATTGCACATTTTACTCATGTAGGTAACATTGTTGTGGCATTGAGCAAACCAAGTATGGTCAATTAGACTGCCAGATAGAGAAGCATGATTTGATTCTCCATTGAAAATGCTTCCAATCCATCCAATGCTTGGTATTCTGATTGTTGATGATTGTATGCAGCACAGCCATGAAAACCCAACAAATGAAGCTCCTGGTACACAGTTCTTGTGCTGATATTAATGCCAAATGAGGTTTGGACTCGGCAGTTATTGAGTCAGCAAACCATTGGAGACTTTTGTGCACTCAACACTCTGCAACCCCACTCAGTAATTGTCCTTGGTATGCCACTTTGTGTCTGATTTGTTGTGGTACCTAAATGCACTCATTTTTCAATTATATCAATGTTAATTATGGAATATTAGGAGGGAAGAAATTCCACAAACTGATTTGTTGAAACTGTGGTATCCTATCAGAGAACCATGTTTGAAATCAGGCAATTCAGTAAAATTAGCCATTCTTTCACAAATATTTATAATGTACAATAACAAATTGTGGTACCGTGTGTATGTGAATACTTTCCTGCCCAATGATGACAAAAGAATTCTAGGAGTGATACCTTTATTGGCTAGCCAGAAAATAATGTGTGCAAGCTTTCAGAGCACAGTGGCTCCTTCTTCAGGCCAGATTACAAATAGATTAATAAGAAAAAAGCTCAACATTTAAGGAATACTACAGTGGGACATTTGTTCAGGGGGTGGTAGGTGTGATGCCTCATAAAGATAAGCCAAGGAAATCAAATTAGTCATTTTTTTACAAATGGAAAGGCAGTGGGAATTATGTTTTTAGTTATCTGGAGTCTGTCTGGTGGAGATGTGAATTGTATCCATGTAGTGAGTCATAAATCCAGGTATTAAATTGAGTCCTAGTGTCAAAGAATTGAACATCTTCATTAGTTTTAATTCCCAAATTTTTCTTTCTCTGTCATCCTTTAGTATTAAGACTTTTAAATCTGTCATACTGTGTCCAGGTCCAGAGAAATGTTTATAAAATTTTGAATGCGTTGTTGGATGGTCTATTTCTATACCTGTAAGTGGGACTGAAAAAAGTACCTGAATTTATCGACTAAGATATGTCCAAATATGTTTGCACATATAGTGTATATAGGTAAAAATCCTAAAGAAAATATCCTAGAAAAGCAATAATTGACATATTATGGCACATGGACATCAAGCCAAGGGGTTACCTCCTTGTAGGTGCAGCAATCTTTCTAGATGACCCTACAGTTGGCAGGGCAAATTTGTGGCCAGTCATGGCTTATCATTAGAGATTAACAAATTGTTCAGAAGGCGTTTGCCAATTTTAAACTCAGCACAAATTTAGCACATTTGGATTCATATTTGGGCACCTTAGCATTTTTGCTAAAAATAGGCAAAATTTGGCCAAAGATTGTTACATGATCACTTTTCCACTAATGCTTTTATTAAGACTTTGGCTAGGACGGTGGTGCTATATGATGAACGGGGGGAAGATGTGTTTGATGAGGTAAGGAGGCGGGGAGAGGTTAGAGGAATGGTGGACAGTTTTTATTTTCTTAACTTTATGTGTGGAGATTCAGGCAGCCAATCAGGGTACAGAAACCATTAACAATGTCCAGACACAAGGGCTTTTGTCATTGGCTGTCAAAGTCACATATCCCTCTCCATATAAAGAGTGGACATGTTGTTTTGGCACCATTTTGTCAGAGTAACAGTGCAGAGAGTTCCCTCCTGCTGCTGCAACTGGATTGTCAGGTACATAGGTAGGCGGTTGATTGTCAGTTAGCTAGTTCTGATAGATCGGATCCTGTGTGACTGTGAAATTGACCTTCCAGCAGATCAATTATTTCACTAATTGTGTGGTCCGGAGACACCAGGGCACATTTCAGCATATATCTCTTTTGTGCTGCTAATATTGTGATTGCACCAAGAATCCACATTTAAGAATCTAATTTGTTTGTTCTAATACTGTGTTCCAGAAAGCAGGGTACATTTCAGTAGCTAATAATTTTGTGCTGATAATTTTACTCCATCCAGGAGTCCACATTTGAGAATATAAATTGTTTGTTTTATTAGCATGCTCCAGAAAGCATTCAACATTTCTGCAGAAAAATATTGTGGGCTGGTAATATTTTGGGCTAGACATCAGGGGGTCTCGACATGCAACATGGTGCCCTCCATTGATTCCAGCCAATTTTGCATTCAAAAAGTCAAACAGTGCTCCCGTCCTTCTGGGCCCTGCCATGCACACAAACAGTAGCTTTCCCCTACATATGAGGTATTGCCGTGCTGAGGAGAAATCCCACAACAAATTTTGTGGTCAATTTTCTCCTGATACCTGTGTGGAAATAAAAAAGTTTGGGTCCAAAGTAAATTTTTGTGAAAAAAGTAAAATGTTCATTTTTTCCTTCCACATTCCAAAAACTCCTGTGAAGCACTTGAAGGGTTAACTTTGAGGGGTGCAGTTTTTAGAATGATGTCATTTTTATGTATTTTCTACCATACAGGCCCCTCAAAGTCACTTCAAAAGTGATGTGGTCCCTTAAAAAAATTGTTTTCTAAATTTTGTTGGAAAAATTGGAAATCACTGGCCAACTTTTAACCCTTATAACATCCTAGCAAAAAAAATATACATGTTTTCCAAAATTGTTCTGATGTAAAGTAGACATGTGGGAAATGTTAGTTATTAACTATTTTGTGTGACACGACTCTCTGATTTAAGGGCACAAAAATTAAAAGTTTGAAAATTGCCAAATTTTTAAAATGTTTGCCAAATTTTCATTTTTTTCATAAATAAATGTAAGTCATATCAAAGAAATTCTACCACTCGCATGAAGTACAATATGTCACAAAAAAACATTCTGAGAATCAGTGGGATCCGTTAAAGTGTTCCAGAGTTATAACCTCATAAATTGACAGTGGTCAGAATTATAAAAATTGGCTTGGTCATATTGGCTCTGTCACTGAGGGGGTAAAAATTCCAGGAGTAAAACATGTATTTTTGTCATATCTACATTTCTAACTTTTAAAAAAGTAATAAAAATCAAAAAGAACAAAAAAGCAATAGGGCAAAAATCTACACTAATATGGACAAGAGAACAATTTAAAAAAAAAGAGCTGCAGTTCTGTGAAGGAAGATAAATGTGAAGTGAAATGTATTTTTGAGATAAGCAATACAACAAGATGTCACAATATATTTGTCTAAAACAATAGCAATCAAACCACTTTTCAGCTTCAAGGTCTCTTTTTGTTGGAGATATTTTGCTTGTAAACTTTCTTCAGTTTGTTCCCTGAAGTCATGAAATTCAGCATAGATTCATATATGAATGAGATGGTGACGGAAGGGCAGATCGCACAGAGAGCTCATTCTCTCTAGGATTAGGTTTAATTGGGAGCCAAGCATCGGAAAGGATTTTTGCTTTGGGACAATGGTAGATTAGTACTGCAGTGTCCTCCAGGGCCTGTTAGCCAACCTCTCAGAAATGCTAGTGGGTTGTATGGGGATACAATCGTTGAGCTTAGATCAGCTGTACTTAGGGAATGTGCCTGGAGAGTAGCTGGCGGCTGTGTGCCAGCTGGGCAGAGAACCAAACCTGATGATCCCAGCAGCCTTCACGGATCAAGCTATGTAACCATGTAACCTGTTTCCGTGCAGCGAGGCATTTATCAATTGGCTCCTTTGTTTCTGCAATGCAAAAAAATACTTTTGAGGTGAAAATATCCTGAGAAACTGAGCAGTAAAAAAAAATAATACCTTTAATTTCTAAATAAATATAAAATCATAGGAAATGTTAATGCAGGTAAGACCAGTGTTAAATATATGTCTGTATTAAGTGAATTGTAAAGGCTACAATGCTTTTTCTCAGGAGACTGATGTGATTAAAGATACATTAGGACCAAATGGGGATTAATTTTTCTTCCACTTTCCACTTCTCACCCACCACATATCAGCTGATGTGTTTCTTATACTGTACTTTATGATACAATGACACTTTACTCCAAATATTAATTGGAACCATGTATACAAGATATATTTCTTACATAAAATTCAAACTTATAGACTGTACAACCCTAAATGCTCCCATACATCCATACACATTGGACTAAAATAGTCGAACCTGTTAGTATTGGTGGGACTGGCTAAAAGTCTAATGTGTATAGGGGCCTTTATAATAATGTAAGTGAAGGCAAAGATACGGAACATTTGATTTTCAATGGCTGATCCTTTTATTATTGGGGAGATGAGCCTCTGCCAGAGAAATCTGGTAGTAGCTGTCTCAAAGAGAACGCTAGAATCCTTGGTTGAGCTGAGTATTTCTGTGTATGGAGAAGTCAGGGAAAGCAGATGTTGGCCCCACAATCGTTTGGCTTGCAACTGTTTAATATGTATGGAGATGGGGCTTAACGCCTTCTTAAAGCTAAATTCCTTAGGCAGGATTTATTTATAATAATCTTTAAATGAGAAAAAGATTCTGAACTTCAGTATATGACTTTGCTGAAGTAATGTCACATGTCACCATGAGATCCTTGTTCCAGCGTTTCATCTGCTGTTTGTAGTTTCAATAAAATCAGAATTATAAAGGGAGATTATGCCATGTAGTCCTAATGCTTTGTGCTTTCTGTCAATGTACAGTATAAACAGAAAGCTGCCAATCAGTGCTGTGAGAAAGGTTATATAGAGCTCAGCATTAGAGAACTGCTATATGTGCAGAAGAGAAAACCGTGATTTTACCAAAACTCTATATTATGTTGTTCTCAGGCTATGTGACAAAAGCTAGAGATAGCTACTCTTTCACACTATGTACAATATATTTTCGCTAGGCCGAGACTTCTGTCAGTAATTATATCCGGCGCTTCTCTATGCATTCTGCATTGTAAGGTCACAGCGATGTTGAGATGTCATGACTCATGACGTGCGCAGTGACCTTACAACTTGCACCAGAGGACTGGACTTCTTAGCATGAATATATAGCACACAACAGCAGTAAAAACATGCACTGAAGACCATGTGGGGTTGAAAGATTAGTGGAGGTGGCTGGAGTAGTGAGGTTTTTTTAACTTTTTGCATTCCCTCTAAAATTCAACAAAATAATGTCTGCCTGGCCACCATTTTGCGAAATTTGCACAGATCAAAGCACAAAAAGAAAAACACTTTCTGGAGAATACTGATTTTGTAGAATTCAAGTAGAATCAAATTCCACTCAAATAAATGCTCCCAACTCTAATTACAACTTTATCAGAAGAATTTAATTTGACTATTCCTATCAGGAGTACAGCTATCACCTTTACTGTAGCCATAAGGTAATGTTTATCGACAGAGCACTACAAAAGGTTGCACGACCAAAGACCTGTAATAGTGTCTCATTGACCGCTTCCATCGAATAGTTTTTGAAGTCTGGGGCATGGACAAAGAAGCTGTAGGACTGCATATTGTTTTTGCAATATGTTTAAAGTGGCTTTTCTTTGGGCATTGGCCAGGACTACCCGCAGTTTCCTATGTGCATTAATGAGCTTTGGGTGCCTATGATAATGTCATGGTCCACTAGTTGTCATTCCTTGGTTAACTTTTCGTAATTACTAACTCCTGCGTATCAGAAATCTGCTATTTTGAAGATGCTTTATCCCAGTTGTCCAATTTTGCTCCTTGTCAAAGTCGTGTATTTTTCTTATTTACAACACAGGAAGCATTTTGCATGGCCTCCACAAAAACTGAATGTTCACTTGCTGCTTCATGTATTCCACCCACTCCTATCCAGGGACGGACTGGGCATTTGAAAACCCTCAGGCCCATGCAGGCTCTGTCTCCTTCCCCAGATTGGGGTCTACATTTTCTTATACAATGAATAACATGTAATAATAATAATAATAATAATAATAATATTGCAATATAATATAGTAATATTGCAACGTAGACAACTAACACCAGCTTAAACAGTAGTGATAATTAGAGATGAGCTAACCTCTTAAGGTTCGGTTCAGCTATGTTTGCTGAACTTCCCGATGTTTACCAAATAGTTCACCGAACATAACCAAACACCATTAAATTCAATGAAAATCAAAACCAAACACATAGAAAACACCTTCAGGGGACCCAAAAGCTGCCAAAAAAGCTCAAATTAGGGGCAGACACCAGTGGCATCAATTGACCAATCAATTGTGCTATAAATAAGTGACAAAGAAAAAAATTACATATGTTTCCTTGTATATTTGATAACCAGCAAGACAAAACTAACAGCTACAGGTTGCAACCCTCAGCTGTCAAGTTTAACAAGGCTGATTATCAAAAATAGAGGGGTCCCCATGCCATTTTTTAAAAAATTATTTAAATAAACAATTTAAAAAAAAAGACGGCGTGGGGTCCCCCTAATTTTTGACCAGCCAAGCTAAAGCTGACAGCTGGGGACTGGTATTCTCAGGCTGATAAGGGGCCATGGATATTATAAAAAGATCAGGGTTGTCTGCACACTATAGAAAAATTGGTGCTTTTAGAGGAAAACCAAAGTCAATATAATAGAACAACCACAAAGGGCATTCTGTGTCTTTTAGACTACCAACATCTCAATTCCATCGTGTATCCCGTATTGTACCTAATGATGAGAAAAGAAAAGCCCGACAACAGGAAATGTCAGATAGGTTTCTACAATGGGGATATCCCACAGCGACACTTTAAAGGGCGATTACTAATGCCGGTAATAGAAGGACTAGCACTAGAAGACACAGAATGCCCTTTGTCAGTACATATCACCCATATTTACAAATGATCAAAAGTTGTGTTTTGCGCCATTGGGACTTACTGGGTAAGGCTTATCCAGACATACCTGGAGTTTAATGACATTCCTATTATGTGCTATAAGAAACCCCCTAACCTTAGAAATCTTTTAGTTAGGGCAGACATTGGGTCAAACAAACCCCAAAGTACACAAAGGACATTTCTGACACAGAAACGGGGCACATTCCCTTGCCTACATTGTTTGCAGTGTTCCAATATTACAAGAGGGGAAACTTTTTCACACCCTAGATCTGGTAAAATATTTAAAGTCGATGGTTTTGTTACATGTGAGTCATCTTGTGTAATATATTTGATCAATTGCCCCTGCGGTTTCGGATATGTTGGGGAAACTACCCAGCATATCCGGGACCGTATATCACAACATAAGTCTACAATCAGGTGTAATAAACTTATGTTACCTATTCCGGCACATTTTGCTGCTGCAGGACATAATGTGTCCCAATTGAAATACCAAATAATAGAAGGGGTAACATTACCCAGGAGGGGTGGAGATAGGATTAAAAGATTAAAATCCAGGGAATCCTATTGGATTTTCACATTGCAAACGCTGGAACCGTGGGGTCTTAACAGGGAGTATGAGATTACCTATTGATTTTACAGTTATATCGGTTAATATGCATGTATTGTATACAAAATAATACAGCTATAATAATCCTTCTCTCTTTACTCTTACAGGTTACATAACGAACCTGGTAATATATCCCATTTTTGAGCTCTATCATCATATTATTCTTTTTCTTTTTCCTTTTCCCTTTTTAGTTTCTGCCATGTGTGTTTCTTTCTATTGCTTTATTTCATTTGCTTTATTTCTCTTTTTATTTGCATTGCATTCTGTAATTAGTATCGCACCTGCTTGGTAATTCCTTCTTTTCCATTCTCTTGGCTTTATTTATTAGTATGGAGGTCAGCAAACTAGCGCATGCGCAGTGCATCCTTCTTTTTGGTTTCCTCTTCATTGTTACTTAGTTCGTCTCTGTAGATACAGCGCATGAGCAACTCTTACCTTCTTTCAGCTCTTTCCGGGATCGCTCGGGCTTCTTACACAAGTGGTTTGCAGAATGTGACATCACCGCTCTATAAAAGGTCCTCCTATATCGACTACACAGCACCTTTCTGGGACTTACTGCATAGAAAGCCATTCACCGTTATAGGTAATTGTAATCTTCATGTTGCACGTTTCTCCATGGCTGTTTTGCGGTTCACTCTGCATTTCTATTTACTTCCTTCTGAGCTCTTTTTATTATACATGGGATATATTTCTTTCTGGTATAGCCTGAGCTAAGTATTTTCATGTGCCATAATAGATATGGCGGACATCAAGTTGTTACAAGGTTATCTGATCTCATATGAGGTGATTATAGATTTCCATATTATGAAATTAATGTTAGTATACGTATTTTTAACCTTTTGGTTTTGGCTATTACCTAATGGAGGCCAATGTTATGTAATAAATAGTCTGATAGGCATATGAATTAATAAGATGCGTTTTTTTCCTTCTTTGTAAGAGGATTCACAAGATATTTCATTTGTATGGTCATGTATTTGCTTTGGTTTTTTGTATATATATATTATATAGCAGCTTATTTATTTTTGATCATCTATGTTTAATGTATTTTCATTATTTCATGTTATATTTTGTTTTTATAGAATGAACCCATGAAAAAGACCTGTTTGTGGTCGAAACGTTGGGGATAAAAAATTCTTCTGTTTCGTTTATTCTTCATGGCTGTGAACTCCCAGAATAAAATTTCATTATAGATTCAAGACTTGGATGTAATTTTTACTTTGAGAGTGCTTGAGGTTGTTCTATTATATGGGCCATGGATATTGTCCCCCCAGACTAAAAAAAGCAGCCTGCAGCCGCCCCAGAAAAGGCTAGACTATTAAATTAGCTAATTCTGGCACTGTCTGGCTCTTACCACTTTCCATGTGGTGGTGGCGTTCATATTTGTGGGGTTGATGTCACCTCTGTATTATCAGGTGACATCAAGCCCAGAGGTTAATAACACTGGTCAACGCAATTTTTCTGGCAAAAGGTTTTGAAACATATTTTAAGTCAATTTTGACGGCTGATTACGAATATGAACTCCGTTTTTGGCTATCACATCAGGATTTCGAGATATTTTCAATTTTTCATGAAAATTCCTCCTGTTTTATGATAAAAACACATGATTTTCGGTACTACATTTTGTATATTTTTAATCAAGGAATGACAAAGATTACAAAGTCTATGTACAGCAAATCAAATATACTTACAGAATTAAACAACAAAATATAAATACACATATATATGGCACACAGATGAATGACAAATGGCAGTTATTTGAACTTTCTTTTGTTGGCTGATCTGTGATGTACAGCTTCTGGGTTGCCTCTCATCAAGCTCCACCAATAGTCAGCCATCATATGTGAGTCCCACAGGCCTTGATACCGTTCTTCCATTGTTTTAATGTGCTGATGAAAACGCTCCCCTTGTTCCTTGCTCACATCCCCAAGGTTCTCTGGAAAAAAGTCCAAATGGCTGTGTGAATAGTGAATCTTGATACTCATTCTACATCCAAGATTTTGCAGACTCATTAGTAGCTCTTCTACAATCTCTTCATAGTTGTCTGCTTTCTTATTCCCTAGAAAATTCTGCACCACATTACAAAATGCATTCCAAGCTCTTTCTTCTGTCTCATTCATTGATGTGATAAAATTTGGGTCTCTCATAAGTGTTCTTATTTGAGGTCCATCAAATATTCCAGCCTTTTTCTTCTCTTCACTAAGACCAGGAAAAGTTGAACATATATAGTTAAAGCATTCTCCACTGTGAATGAGAGCTTTGACGAACTGCTTCATCAATCCAAGCTTTATGTGTAAGGGAGGAAAGACAATGTCCTTCCTATCCACTAGAGGATCATGGATGACATTCTTATCACTAGATGCCAAACTCTGTTGCTGAGGCCATTTCGTTTTCACCCAATGCTCTGCTGTAGCTCTACTGTCCCAGTAGCACAGTAAACAAGGGTGTTATCATAACAAATGGGAATTATGCATGTTCAAAGAAAACAAAGATATTCTCACATTTATTGGGAGACTAAATGAAAACTAAATTTACCTAAGTGAACCGTATAAACCGGCACTTTTCATACACTACTTATATTTATCATGGAATTCATGAAAATGGGCTACATACCAATAGCGCAAAAACGTGATGTGATAGAGAAATTATAAGATCAGATTTGAATTCAGAACCCTCAAATTAGTCTAAAACTGTTCTTAAAGTCTATCCCAGAAATTTTTATTTTTTTTGTAGACCAGTGTAATTGAGAGGCATCTGTATGATGACCCCATTACTAACCCCATAGTGATATTATATTAAAAACACACACATAGAATACAGTCCTTTTTTTCAAATAATGACACAGACTCCTTTATTGACTCTAAATTAAACCATACTCACATTGCCCAGTCCACTGAAACCAATGTCCCCTGCAAATGAATTCTAATAATAAACAACCATATTTATCACCTGTCCGAAGTAAAGAGATAATCCATAATGTCCCACGGTGATACTGATAACTTTGTGAGCAGACACTAATGTGACTGCTCTACTCAGCAGCCAGTGATGCACTGACAGGAGTGTGTAATTACTTCTGCAGTGTGTAACGCTGAGCTGCGGTGATAAAGTTCACCAGAGTTCATCAGTCTCGGTGATCTCACTTATGACACATCTGTTGCATGAGTATTTTCAGCTGATGAGCTCTGGTTAACTTTATCACCGCAGCTCAGTGCTATATACTGCAGAAGTGAATACACATTCCTGTCAGTGTGTAGCCGACTGCTGGGTAATGCAGTCACATCAGCTGATGTGACTGCTCCACAAGTGATCCAAATTGTCGCGAGACAGTGTGTATTAAGGCAGATAGGTGAGGGATATGGTGGTTTATTGTTTTTTTCACTTTTCCAGGTTATATTAGCATCAGGTAACAGGTGTTAAGATTAGTATATGATTTTTTTTATTTTTTATTTTTTACAGAAGAAAAAGGCTTCAGGGATTAGGTGTGAGGTGAGTATGTACTGTGTTTTTTATCTTTATTTCAATATTTACTTCTCTATTTTAATTTTTTTTCTTTTACTTACAGCTAGTGTTGAGCATTCCGATACCGCAAGTATTGGGTATCGGCCGATACTTGCGGGTATCGGAATTCCGATACCGAGATCCGATACTTTTGTGGTATCGGGTATCGGTATCGAAACAACATTAATGTGTAAAATAAAGAATTAAAATAAAAAATATTGCTATACTCACCTCTCCGACGCAGCCTGGACCTCACCGAGGGAACCGGCAGCGTTCTTTGCTTAAAATGCGCGCGTTTACTTCCTTCCGTGACGTCACGGCTTCTGATTGGTCGTGTGCCTCCCATGTGGCCGCGACGCGACCAATCACAGCAAGCCGTGACGTAATTTTCAGGTCCTCAATGCCTAATTCTAGGCATTGATGATTTTAAAATTACGTTCCGGCTTGTGATTGGTCGCATCGCGGTCACATGGGCGACGCGACCAATCACAAGCCGTGACGTCACGGGAGGCAGGAAACGCGCGCATTTTAAAAATACGTCATGGCTTGCGATTGGTTGCGTGCCGCCCATGTGACCGCGACGCGACCAATCACAGCAAGCCGTGACTTAATTTCAGGTCCTGAATGCCTAATTCTGCATTCAGGACCTGAAAATTACGTCACGGCTTGCTGTGATTGGTCGCGTCGCGGTCACATGGGCGGCACGCAACCAATCACAAGCCGTGACGTAATTTTAAAATGCGCGCGTTTCCTGCCTCCCGTGACGTCACGGCTTGTGATTGGTCGCGTCGCCCATGTGACCGCGACGCGACCAATCACAAGCCGGAACGTAATTTTAAAATCATCAATGCCTAGAATTAGGCATTGAGGACCTGAAAATTACGTCACGGCTTGCTGTGATTGGTCGCGTCGCGGCCACATGGGCGGCACGCGACCAATCAGAAGCCGTGACGTCACGGAAGGAAGTAAACGCGCGCATTTTAAGCAAAGAACGCTGCTGGTTCCCTCGGTGAGGTCCAGACTGCGTCGGAGAGGTGAGTATAGCAATATTTTTTATTTTAATTCTTTATTTTACACATTGATATGGATCCCAGGGCCTGAAGGAGAGTTTCCTCTTCTTCAGACCCTGGGAACCATCAGGGATACCGTCCGATACTTGAGTCACATTGACTTGTATTGGTATCGGGTATCGGTATCGGATTAGATCCGATACTTTGCCGGTATCGGCCGATACTTTCCGATACCGATACTTTCAAGTATCGGACGGTATCGCTCAACACTACTTACAGCACATCAGCCACTGCCTGCTCCTGATGTTATCAGCAACAGCAGGCATAGGATGATAGGAGTAGTAGTCTCACGTCAGCTGACACCTGTGACCTGTGGTAAGCTTTCCAATCCCAGTCAAAGCTGCAGGGACCTTACAGCACACTGACCGGTGGTAATGTTATAAGCCGCAGCTGAATTTTGCTGATTTTGAGGAAAATGCTCAGGAATCCAAGCACAAATTTGAATACGCAACATTCCTTCTGAAATTAAGATTGGTGAACATTTTCCAAATAAGTTCGATCATCTCTAGTTATAATACCGTCATATTGATTACCAACCCCTTTCCAACATCGGGCTTAATAGTAAGCCGATGTTGGACACCTTCACTTTGATGTGGGCTCTGGCGCTGATCCCACATCTTTATGGCACATCAGCTTTTTTGAGCAGCTGACATGTGCTTCCACCAGTGGCTATTAACTAGTTAAATGTCGCTGTCAAACTATCAGTAGCATTTAAAACGTGATTCTGACAACCACCCCGGAAAACCCACCCATCAGCACCCGTGTCACATGAATGCGGGTCGCAGATGGGTTGGCATGACAACCAGAGGTGTCCAGCAGACCTCTATGGCTTTCACTGCTGGATTATTAACATAGTAACATAGCTAGCAAGGCTGAAAAAAGATATCAGTCCATCCATTTCAGCCTATATTACGTCAAAATAAATCCCCAGATCTACGTCCTTCTAAAAAACCTAATAACTGAAAGGTACAATATTTTTAGGCTCCAGGAAGACATCCAGGCCTCTCTTGAACCCCTCGACTGAGTTTGCCATCACCACCTCCTCAGGCAAGGAATTCCAGATTCTCACTGCCCTAACAATAAAGACTCCTATTCTATGTTGGTGAAAAACTTATCTCCTCCAGACGCAGAGAATGCCCCCTTGTGACCATCACCTTCCTTGGTAGAAACAGATCCTCGGAGAGATATTTGTATTATCCCCTTATATGCTTATGCATGGTTATTGGATCGCTCCTCAGTGATCTTTTTTCTAGACTAAATAATCCTAATTTTGCTAATCTCTCTGGGTATTGTAGTTCCCCATCCCTTTTATTAATTTTGTTGCCCTCCTTTGTACTTGCTCTAGTTCCATTATATCCTTCCTAACACCTGGTGCCCAAAACTGGACACAGTACTCCATGTGCGGTCTAACCAGAGATTTGTACAGATGCCGTATAATGATCTCATCATGTGTATCCAGACTTTTTTTAATGCACCCCATGATCCTGTTTGCCTTGGCAGCTACTGCCTGGCTCTGGTTGCTACAAGTAAGTTTATCATTAACTAGGATCCCCAAGTCCTTCTCCCTGTCAGATTTACCCAGTGGTTTCCAGTTCAGTGTGTAATGGTGATATTGATTCCTTCTTCTCATGTGTATAACCTTACATTTATCATTGTTAAACCACATCTGTCACCTTTTGGCCCAAGTTTCCAATTTATCCAGATCTATCTGTAGCACAATACCATCTTCTCTTATACTGACTGCTTTACATCGTTTTGTATCATCTGCAAATATAAATGTTTTCTGTGCGAATCTTCTACCAGATTGTTAATAAATATGTTGAAGAGAACAGGTCCCAACATCGAACCCTGAAGTACCCCACTGGTCACAGCAACTTAGTAAGAGAATATACCATTTATAAGAACCCTCTGCTTTCTATCACTAAGTCAGTTACTTACCCATTTACACACATTTTCACCCAGACCCAGCATTCTCATTTTGTGTACCAACCTCTTGTGTGGCACGGTATCAAACGCTTTGCAAAAATCAAGATATACCACGTCCAATGATTCACCTTGGTCCAGTCTATTGCTTACCTCTGATTAGATTGGTTTGACAGGAGCGATTCCTCATAAACCCATGCTGATATGGAGTTAAACAATTCTTCTCATTGAGATAATCCATAACAACATCCCTCAGAAACCCTTCAAATATTTTACCAACAATAAAGGTTAGACTTACTGGCTTATAATTTCCAGGTTCACTTTTAGAGCCCTTTTTGAATATTGGTACCATATTTGCTATGCACCAGTCCTGTGGAACAGACCCCGTCGCTATAGAGTCCCTAAATATAAGAAATAATGGTTTGTCTATTACATTACTTAGTTCTCTTAGTACTCATGGGTGTATGTCATCCGGACACGGAGATGTATCTATTTTAATCTTATTTGGCCGGTTTTACACCTCTTCTTGGGTTAGCTTAATATAAGGTTTTCTTTGTCTCTCAGCATTTCACCTAGCATTTAATTTTCCACCGTGAATACCATGGATAAGAAGGTGTTTAATATATTAGCTTTTTCCTAGTCATCGACCACCATTCTTTCCTCACAATTTTTTAAGGGGTCACACTTTCACTTATGATTATTTTACTATTGATATAGTTGAAGAACAGTTTGGGATTAGTTTAACTCTCCTTAGCAATGTGCTTCTCTGTTTCCTTTTTGACAGCTTTAATTAGTTTTTTATATAAAGTATTTTTTTCCCTATAGTTTTTGTAGAGCTTCAGCGGTGCCATCCTGCTTTAGTAGCTTAAATGCTTTCTTTTTACTGTTAATTGCCCCTCTTACTTCTTTGTTTAGCCATATTGAGTTTTTTCTATTTCTTGTCCTTTTATTCCCACAAGGTATAAACCGCTTACAGTGCCTATTTAGGATGTTCTTAAACATTTCCCATTTACTATCTGTATTCTTATTTCTGAGGACATTGTCCCAGTCAATCAGATTAATAGCATCACTAAGCTGATCAAACTTTGCCTTCCTAAAGTATAGACTTTTTGTGATTCCCTGACAAGTCCCCCTAGCGAAAGCCAAGTGAAACTGTACAATACTGTGGTCGCTATTTCGCTATGCCCGACGACCTGCAGGTCTATTACAACCACTGGCAAAAATTATGGAATCACCGGCCTTAGAGGATGTTCATTCAGTTGTTTAATTTTGTAGAAAAAAAGCAGATCACAGACATGGCACAAAACTAAAGTCATTTCAAAAGGCAACTTTCTTGCTTTAAGAAACACTATAAGAAATCAAGAACAAAAAATGTGGTAGTCAGTAATGGTTACTTTTTTTAACCAAGCATAGGGAAAAAGTTATGGAGTCACTGAATTCTGAGGAAAAAAATATGGAATCATGAAAACAAGCAAACAAAAAAACACTCCAAAACATCACTAGTATTTTGTTGCACCTCTGGCTTTTATAACAGCTTGCAGTCTCTGAGGCATGGACTTAATGAGTGTCAAACAGTACTCTTCATCCATCTGGCTCCAACTTTCTCTGATTGCTGTTGCCAGATCAGCTTTGCAGGTTGGAGCCTTGTCATGGACCATTTTCTTCAACTTCCACCAAAAATTTTCAATTGGATTGAGATCCGGACTATTTGCAGGCCATGGCATTGGCCTTATGTGTCTTTTTTTCAAGGAATGTTTTCACAGCTTTTGCTCTATTGCAGGATGCATTATCATCTTGAAAAATGATTTCATCATCCTCAAACATCCTTTCAATTGATGGGATAAGAAAAGTGTCCAAAATGTCAACATAAACTTGTGCATTTATTGAAGATGTAATGACAGTCATCTCCCCAGTGCCTTTACCTGACATGCAGCCCCATATCATCAATGACTGTGGAAATTTGCATGTTCTCTTCAGGCAGTCATCTTTATAAATCTCATTGGAACAGCAACAAACAAAAGTTCCAGCATCATCACCTTGCTCAATGCAGATTCGCGCTTCATCACTGAATATGACTTTCATCCAGTCATCCACAGTCCAAGATTGCTTTTCCTTAGTCCATTGTAACCTTGTTTTTTTTCTGTTTAGGTGTTAATGATGGCTTTCATTTAGCTTTTCTGTATGTAAATCCCATTTCCTTTAGGTGGTTTCTTACAGTTCGGTTACAGACATTGACTCCAGTTTCCACCCATTCGTTCCTCATTTGTTATGTTGTGCATTTCCTGTTTTGGAGACATATTGCTTTATGTTTTTGGTCTTGACGTCTTCCAGTATGTTTGCAATTATTATTTAACAAAGTTTGGAATTTTTTTTCACCACTTAGATAAAAAAGAACCTATACATGTTTGTAGTCTATGAACTATGAATAATGACCTGGAGAATCATAATGACAGGTCAGTTTTAGCATTTAGTAAACATAGTAAAAAAAAGCAAAACAAAAAACAAGTGTGGGTTTGCACTTTTTTTGCAATTTCACTGCATTTTTTTTCCCTGTTTTCTAGTACACAATAGATTAAAACCAATGGCTTCATTCGAAATTACAACTCGTATGGCTATTTTGACCAAAAAATAAAAAAGTTATGGCTCTGGGAATAAGGGGAGCAAAAAATGAAAACGCAAATACAAAAATACCTCCAGTCATGAAGGGGTTAAAAAAACACTGCCATCTGTATTTTTTTAGTTAAATGTGTGTATATGTGCATATAATGTAGTGTGAGTATATGAATATACTCACCTACTGCTGCTCTCTCTGCTATCCAGTGCCGCTCTCAGTAGTGTCACTGTATGATGGATGCACATAACCAGAGTCGTATCTAGGTTTTCCAGCACCTGGGACAAAAATTCAGTTTGTTGTCCCCTCCTGTACGCAGCTTTAGCAGTTTGAGCGGTAGTCATGTGACTGCTCATATGTGATTTGAACACTTAGGCCGGGGTCAGACTTGCGCATGCAATGCGAGTTTCTCGCATCAGTACCCGGCACTGCCGCCGACACATGGGACCGGAGTGTGCGGCTGCATGTATTTCTATTCAGCTGAAGGCTCCGGTCCGAACCACCAGCGGCAGTGCTGGGTATTGATGCGAGAGACTTGTGCGAGTTTCTCGCATTGAACACGCAAGTGTGATCCCGGCCTTACAGACACATGCGGACAAGCTGCTCTTCCTAATTCTCTCAATGTTCGGTGAAATACTACAGTCTCTGCTTTATTGAGAAGCAGGAAGAGAAGCTAGTTGTCACATGACAGTATTGTTTTGCTCACACAACCATATAATTCCGACGAGTGTTATTTGATCAAAAAGGGATTGCAATCGGATTAATGTTATTGCATGAGGCAATGTAGATCTGCGTTTTTTTTCTCAGCTATATTCAGCTTGAGGAAAAAATTACAGCATGCTGCAAATTAATTGGGAATCAGATGGGTGCAAGAAAAAAATCGAATGCCATATGGACCATCAGAGGGAACCCAATTTTTGCTGACAGTGCCCATTTTATAATATAGGAAATAATAAATGCTCCTGTGAAAGATTAATAGCTGATAAGTAAAAAAATGGATTGCACATGGATGACAAGTGAGAAACAATCGCCCCACTCAGCAATTTGCTGTAAAAAATAAATGCAAAAGTTTTATTAGCAATACAAAAAAGTTATTCCATACCTACGGAGCAGAGGAGCACATGCCCAACTTCTGTTGCATTCAAAATGTATGGTACTGATGAAAATAGCCACAAACAGTGCTCGGCTTTCTGTGACAGTCTTATAGACAATCAGTGTAGCGGAGGCGGAGTGTGTGCACCTTCTGCTCCAGTCAAGATGAGGTTGCAGAGCATCAATCTTGGGAACACTGGGGATCTCAGCAGTTGGACAATCTGAGATCATAATGTTATCCCATATCCTGTCTTTTTCTTTTTTGGGGGGAGGGGTGGTAGGGAGATAGAAGAGTTTGAGGGGTAAAGAAGGGGGTGAGATAACCCTTTAATGCATTTATTGTGAGTTTATTAAAAAAAAATGGTCCTGCAAGAATGTAGTCTTATGTAGGGAGTGAAGATCACATGTCACAGATTTTCCTCCTTCTCCTGCAGTCAGACTGCTCCCCACTGCCCCACGGGATCAAGAGAACTAGGTCACTCTGGACAGATTAGTAATTTCATGTAAACAATAAATATATTTGCCTTTATATAATGCACCAGAATTGTAATACTACACACACGTTAATCATATTGCCTAAACACGTCAATCCCCCAGGACTATTACCACAGCAGTCAGTGACCACTAATACACTGCACATGATGCACACATATGCCTCTAAAATAGAACACACTTCACATTACAGTGCTATATTAACCTACAGTACCTTCTTTTCCAAAACTGTTGTCCTTGGCAACTACCAGACTTCCTTCCTTCACTAAGCGGTGGGGTCCCTGTGAAGCCACGCCCCTTTGCAGCAAGCCTCACCTATCACATGATCTTCCTTACATCCTCTGTGCTTTATCTGACCCCTGTGCACCTGACAGCAATGCAGCCATCAGGTCCTTGTAGCCGCCATTCTAAAGAAAGTAAGCCGACACTGATTGGCCGAGCATCAGCCAATCAGAGCTAGGCTGCATTCTCACACACAGGCAGGGCAGTGAGCGCTCCTGCTCGGCGGTGCAGAAGTGATAGCTGTGCACTTATCGGCTGACAGATCATCATTGCACAGGGCAGTAATGTGGAGCTTCTCTTTGCTGACTCCCCCGGTGAAGGAGCTGCACAGATTAGTCAGAAGGGGGGAGCACGTACTTATACTTATACAGTGTAGGCACTACACTGAGAGGGGACTGGCCCTAAGGTGCTGAGGATGATACCGCACATTCTCTATGGACAAGCTAAGTAGTCCCACATGTTGTATCTGTGTACTCCTGATGAACCTCATTAATAGAGGGGAAACGCGTCGAGTTATGGTGGACATACTTTTGGAGTCAGTACTGACAGACTCCTAAGAAAAATTGTGGCTTTGTTGAAACTGTTATTGCTATTGGATCTTGTATAGTGATCAAGTATCTGGGCTTTGTTGAATCAGTTATTGGTATTGGATCTTCTATAGTGATCAATAGTGTTGAGCATTCCGATACTGCAAGTATCGGGTATCGGCCGATACTTGCTGTATCGGAATTTCCGATACCGAGATCCGATACTTTTGTGGTATCGGGTATCGGGTATCGCAACAACATTAATGTAATAATGTGTAAAAAAGAGAATTAAAATAAAAAATATCGCTATACTCACCTGTCCGACGCAGCCGGGACCTCAGCGAGGGAACCGGCAGCGTTGTTTGTTTAAATTTCGCGCTTTTACTTGGTTACGTGAAGTCCCGGCTTGTGATTGGTCAGGGCGGCCATGTTGCCGGGACGCGGACCAATCACAGCAAGCCGTGACGAAATTACGTCACGGCTTGCTGTGATTGGTTAATGGCGGCCATGTTGCCGGGACGCGGACCAATCACAAGCCGTGACGTCACGGGAGGCTGGACATGCGCGTATTTTGAAAAGCGCGCGTGTCCAGCCTCCAGTGACGTCCCGGCAACATGGCCGCCATTAACCAATCACAAGCCGGGACGTCACGGGAGGCTGGACATGCGCGTATTTTGAAAAGCGCGCGTGTCCAGCCTCCAGTGACGTCCCGGCAACATGGCCGCCATTAACCAATCACAAGCCGGGACGTCACGGGAGGCTGGACATGCGCGTATTTTGAAAAGCGCGCGTGTCCAGCCTCCAGTGACGTCATGGCTTGTGATTGGTTAATGGCGGCCATGTTGCCGGGACGCGGACCAATCACAGCAAGCCGTGACGTAATTTCGTCACGGCTTGCTGTGATTGGTCCGCGTCCCGGCAACATGGCGCAGTGACCAATCATAAGCCGGGACGTCACTGGAGGCTGGACACGCGCGCTTTTCAAAATACGCGCATGTCCAGCCTCCCGTGACGTCACGGCTTGTGATTGGTTAATGGCGGCCATGTTGCCGGGACTCGGACCAATCACAGCAAGCCGTGACGTAATTTCGTCACGGCTTGCTGTGATTGGTCCGCGTCCCGGCAACATGGCCGCCCTGACCAATCACAAGCCGGGACCTCACGTAACCAAGTAAAAGCGCGAATTTTAAACAAACAACGCTGCCGGTTCCCTCGCTGAGGTCCCGGCTGCGTCGGACAGGTGAGTATAGCGATATTTTTTATTTTAATTCTTTCTTTTACACATTAATATGGTTCCCAGGGCCTGAAGGAGAGTTTCCTCTCCTTCAGACCCTGGGAACCATCAGGAATACCGTCCGATACCTGAGTCCCATTGACTTGTATTGGTATCGGGTATCGGTATCGGATTGGATCCGATACTTTGCCGGTATCGGCCGATACTTTCCGATACCGATACTTTCAAGTATCGGACGGTATCGCTCAACACTAGTGATCAACTATCTGCCTTATTATATCTAATTGCATGAGTGTACACTTGGGAGACCCATCCAATAGCATATTTGGAAAACTCCGGTAGTATTATAATTATCGTCGTTCATTGAAACACTGAAGCACTTTACATTGAATGAAGAGCAGTAGAGATGGTTGTAAAGTTTATGTGGACTTTTGAGATTTGTGATATTTTTTGTACCTGCTACTGGTATGGGACATGGGCATAATAATTGTGTATCTGTTGTACTGTATTGAATAGAAGAGACATTTACTGTGGGGGTGTGACGTGTGAGTGTACACTTGATAGATCCATCTAACTGGCTCTTTGAGGCCCGGTAGTGGTATAACATTGATGCACTTTGAAGCACTAAAGCACCTTACATTGAGAGGAGTCCTCACATCCATTAGAGTAGGGACTCTGTGGGACAGCCAACGAGGAGCGGGGGCGCCATTGACGTAAAACAATAGGGTGCCAACCTCCGCTGTTAGGTAGGATCTTAATAGTGACAGTTCATCATTAGTCCCAAACCAGAGAAGATTGTACCTTTCATGCTATATACTTTGTATGCTTGGTATTGTTTTTTTCTACCCCACCCTATAGGGTCATCTAGGGATAGAAGGGACAGACGACGGTGAGCGGGGCACCACTTGCGTAGGTATAGGGTGCCAACCTCCGCTGGTAGGTAGGGTGCATGGAATATAGTGCAGTATAGGACCAGGCACTACCTTTGCCTTTCCTGTAGTATGTGTTTTTTATGGTGATGGTTTTGTATAAAGCACTGGTTAAGAGATATATTTTAGGTATTATTTAATAAAAGAGATATTTTTAATGGTTATTTGTTCATTAAGGGCCCATTCTGCACACAAGCACACAAGATACACTCCAGGCCCTTTCTTGTCAGTAAGAGTAACTGTGTGGCCTACTCCTAATTCATTCATATCCTTACAGGAATATATTCACTACCCCCTAGACTATTTTTTGCTATTATTTTTTCATTAGCAAAAAATGTTCCCTCCTCTGAATACAAGTGCATTGTACAGCAGGTAACTCACTTCTCGAATATCCTTCACAAATGCAGTTCTGCCCAAAGCCGTAACTCCACAGTGCACAAATAATCTGCTTAATGGGAAAATGATGAATGTACAAAAAACGGCCAACTCTACAGAAGGAAAAGAAAACGTAAAACATTTAATTTGCTAAAAGATCTCTCAAGCTGCCCATTAAAAAAGTATCAGTACTCACAAAATAATGCATGGAGTAGGCCATAATTAAAAAGTGTGATTTCGAAGCCTTGCTTATTTTGCGATTTTGCTCAGAATATCAGTCCCACTCCCTAGAGTACATTCTGTTAGTGTTACATGAAAGCTTTATACAAATTTGTTCATCCACATCCAAGCCGACATGCCTTGAAAAGACAGGTGTGAATGCACATATTATCAATGAGAGCAAATATCACGCTTGATCGGATTACTCTGTTAATTTCAAAGCCAATGCCCTCCTTACAGTTCTTACACCTGAATGCACACTGAAATTATCAGCACTTACCCCAGCCTTAGTCATACTTTTTTTTTGTAGCAAAAAGGTAAACTAATCTTCCAGGTGCCGCAGCTATCTCCCATCAGTTCTTTTTTTTTCATATCCAATGAATAAGAAGTCAAATGTGATACATGACCCGCAGACTAAGCCAGTCCGTAGATGTATCTTACTTAACGTCTCTCAGATCCCAGTCATCCATTATGATGATAAACAATGCCCAATAAACATGATTAGGGAATAAAGAAGCCATTAAAAGCGAATAGATTAATATAAACACTTAAATTATAATTTCTCAAAAATGACTTTAAAGACTTTATTTTAATACAATATGAGATCCCACTGGTAAGTGCTGACAAAAAATATATAGCACATGCAGCCCTAATTATCCGCTACAGTTAATGTGCTTTACAAAGCTCATAGATGAATAGATTAGAGGCAAAGAACAGTTCAAGAATAGAAAGAATGTGAAATGAGGCGGGAACGGCAGCCATTGTATTTGCAAGAAAAAGTATTAATAGTATACTATCCAAGCTGAAGGTAAAATCAAAGAACTCATTTCAAAGGTATTCCAGCATCTCCAACAGAGAACGGATTAAAGAAGTAGTTAACATCTGTGAGGTGGCTTCTTTGTGTGTTAAAAAAAAGTACACCTGTGGAACTTTCTAATTCCAGAGATTAGCGCCATTAAAAATAAAATCCCCTTGTGTCTGTTGACAGAAGTTTAAGGAACTTGGAAGCAGAAAAAGTATCAGTTGTCAAAAAGGCATTTATGAGCAAAATGAACAAGGGGACAGATCAAAAGTGACAGAAAGGCTCAGATCCATTTTATCAAAGCGGCAGCCTAATATCCTCTCAAACAGTCTGATGGAATGCCAACTTTCTGTCTTACAAAAAAATGTTCCAATAATGGACCATTTTTGCATGAAATGGTTTACGGCATTTTTTTTTCTTTACTTTTATTTACAATGTTGCTAATTATAAATTGTCTGCCCCAATACCAGCATGGAAATAATATATAACAGACAAGTGTTTTTTTTAAATCATACCTCAGACAATTGCCCCCCCAAAAAATCCTCAAACCACCCATCTAAAAATTGAATTTATTCAATGTAATTAAATATTATTAGATAAGAAAAAAAAACATCAGCGAGTGATATAAAATCCATTAGTGAAACATCATTCACCTTTTCAATCTCCTGTCAATACAGAACCTGTCATCCTTTGGTTTTTGTCCTCGACATCTGAGTGATCCTGTGCCATACCACTAACATCATGGCTTAGCACTGACTAGCAGGGGCTGTCTGGCACTTTTCAGCCTGGGGGGCAATCACAAGGCAGTGGCCCTTCAGTTGCGGTGGCCCTCCCTTTCCTTGCTTACCTCTGGCCATTGCATTAAAGCAGCAGACATAACAGGCTTTAAAAACATGCTGGTACAGAGATATGGGAACAGAACTAAGCTTGCTGCATAGATATGGGAGCAGAACCGAGCTTACTATAGAGATATGGGAGCAGAACCGAGCTTACAACAGAGATATGGGAGCAGAACTGAGCTTACTACAGAGGTATGGGAGCAGAACCGAGCTTACTACAGAGATATGGGAGCAGAGCCAAGCTTACTACAGAGATATGGGAGCAGAACCGAGCTTACTACAGAGATATGGGAGCAAAACCGAGCTTACTATAGAGACATGGGAGCAGAACCGAGCTTACTACAGAGATAAGGGAGCAGAACCGAGCTTACTACATAGATAAAGGAGCAGAACAGAGCTTACTCCAGAGATATAGGAGCAGAACAGAGCATACTGCAGAGATATGGGAGCAGAAGGGAGCTTACTACAGACATATGGGAGCAGAACGGAGCTTACTACAGAGCAGTGGCGTAACTACTAAAGTTATGGGCCCCGCTGCGAACTTTCAAATGGGGTCCCCCATGCCAAAATATATAGATGAATTAGAAATGGCGACACACGCAAATGTCATCTGCATTAGCAATACATGCACCATTACATAATTAGTTGTAGGCTGGGTTCACAAGAGTGAAGTTTACTTTCTGTATACACACCACAACCTCCAGCCTCGTGGAGGGTATCCCTCCTGTAAACCCAGCCTGACGGGGACAACCCCTTATAAATGGAAGTGTGCTCCTCTAAACCATGCAATCACTGCCAATCCTCCAACCATAAGTGGTGAATTTCCAGAGCTGGGAAATGGGAGCTCAATATTAGAACATGTCAACTTGGGTTCCTGTCCCGCCTCAAGGAAGTATGGCAGACAGGTGTGATAAGACTACTAGAAAAACTACTGCCACACACGGCAGTACATACTGGCAGAAGTGTGAGGGCATTAGTGCCTGTGTATAGACATTAGTGCCTCTTAGCTTCTGGCAATGTTTTACCTCAGCTCACATTTGGTCCATACCATTGTAAAACAGGTAGACACATTTACCCACTGACCCTACTATTCATAAGGAACTGCTGTCTACCCCTTAGTTGCCCACTGTATATAGTCAGGGTGGGAATGTGGGCTACAGAACAACACAGGGCGATGACACTGCTACTTGAACCCTTCAGCTGCCCTACAATGTGCAGGGAGTAAAACCAGTACAAAGTATGGCAGCCTCCCTGCAGGGCCGTACTGGGACAAAAAAGGAGCAATGCCACACAAACCCCACTATAACACTCCCCCCACACCCGAACAGTGGATTTTCCTATACTGTGTTGTGCCCTTCAACGCTCCTCTTAAAGGCGTTATTTGAAGAGCTATGTGTGAATGCCGTTGCAGTGCGCACAATTGATCGCTTCTTTAGAGCGCCGGTTCTCGAGATCATGGGGGTCCCAGCGGTCGGACCCCAGCAACTACAAAGTTCTAGGGAAAGGGGATTACTTAGTATAATACATTTAAATGTGTTTTCCAATATATATATATATATATATATATATATATATATATATATATATATATATATATATATATATATATATATATATATATATATATATATATATATATATACACAGTGCCTACAAGTAGTATTCAACCCCCTGCAGATTTAGCAGGTTTACACATTTGGAATTAACTTGGCATTGTGACATTTGGACTGTAGATCATCCTGGTAGTGTGAAATGCACTGCAGCAAAAAAGAATGTTATTTCTTTGTTTATTTTTTTTTTTAATTGTGAAAAGTCTTTTCAGAGGGTCATTTATTATTCAACCCCTCAACCCACCAGAATTCTGTTTGGTTCCCCTAAAGTATTAAGAAGTAGTTCAGGCACAAAGAACAATGAGCTTCACATGTTTGGATTAATTATCTCTTTTTCCAGCCTTTTCTGACTATTTAAGACCCTCCCCAAACTTGTGAACAGCACTCAAACATGGTCAACATGGGAAAGACAAAGGAGCATTCCAAGGCCATCAGAGACAAGATCGTGGAGGGTCACAAGGCTGGCAAGGGGTACAAAACCCTTTCCAAGGAGTTGGGCCTACCTGTCTCCACTGTTGGGAGCATCATCCGGAAGTGGAAGGCTTATGGAACTACTGTTAGCCTTCCACGGCCTGGACAGCCTTTGAAAGTTTACTCCCGTGCCGAGGCCAGGCTTGTCCGAAGAGTCAAGGCTAACCCAAGGACAACAAGGAAGGAGCTCCGGGAAGATCTCATGGCAGTGGGGACATTGGTTTCAGTCAATACCATAAGTAACGTACTCCACCGCAATGGTCTCCGTTCCAGACGAGCCCGTAAGGTACCTTTACTTTCAAAGCGTCATGTCAAGGCTCGTCTACAGTTTGCTCATGATCACTTGGAGGACTCTGAGACTGACTGGTTCAAGGTTCTCTGGTCTGATGAGACCAAGATCGAGATGTTTGGTGCCAACCACACACGTGACGTTTGGAGACTGGATGGCACTGCATACGACCCCAAGAATACCATCCCTACAGTCAAGCATGGTGGTGGCAGCATCATGCTGTGGGGCTGTTTCTCAGCCAAGGGGCCTGGCCATCTGGTCCGCATCCATGGGAAGATGGATAGCACGGCCTACCTGGAGATTTTGGCCAAGAACCACCGCTCCTCCATCAGGGATCTTAAGATGGGTCATCATTTCATCTTCCAACAAGACAACGACCCAAAGCACACAGCCAAGAAAACCAAGGCCTGGTTCAAGAGGCAAAAAATCAAGGTGTTGCAGTGGCCTAGTCAGTCTCCTGACCTTAACACAATTGAAAACTTGTGGAAGGAGCTCAAGATTAAAGTCCACATGAGACACCCAAAGAACCTAGATAACTTGGAGAAGATCTGCATGGAGGAGTGGGCCAAGATAACTCCAGAGACCTGTGCCGGCCTGATCAGGTCTTATAAAAGACGATTATTAGCTGTAATTGCAAACAAAGGTTATTCCACAAAATATTAAACCTAGGGGTTGAATATTAATTGACCCACACTTTTATGTTTAAAATTTATAAAAATTTAACTGAGCAACAAAACTTTTTGGTTTGTAAGATTTATGCATCTGTTAATAAATCCTGCTCTTGTTTGAAGTTTGAAGGCTCTAACTTATTTCCATCTTATTAAACCTGCTAAATCTGCAGGGGGTTGAATACTACTTGTAGGCACTGTATGTATATATATATATATATATATATATATATATATATATATATATATATATATATATATATATATATATATATATATATATATATTTTATTTTCCCATAGTATTCCTGAAAATAATAAACCAATATTAACCCTCCCAAAGACCAATGTCGCCTATCCGAGAACAGGACAGGAGGAGTCGTACTGTGCAGTGTATATATACAGGACAGGAGGAGTGGTACTGTGCAGTGTATATATACAGGTCAGGAGAAATGGTACTGTGCAGTGTATATATACAGGACAGGAGAAATGGTACTGTGCAGTGTATATATACAGGACAGGAGGAATGGTGCTGTGCAGTGTATATATACAGGACAGGAGGAGTGGTGCTGTGCAGTGTATACATACAGGACAGGAGGAGTGGTGCTGTGCAGTGTATATATACATGACAGGCAGGAGGAGTGGTGCGGTGCAGTGTGTATATATACAGGACAGGAGGAGTGGTACTGTGCAGTGTATATATACAGGACAGGAGGAGTGGTACTGTGCAGTGTATATATACAGGACAGGAGAAGTGGTACTGTGCAGTGTATATATACAGGACAGGAGGAGTGGTACTGTGCAGTGTGTATATATACAGGACAGGAGGAGTGGTACTGTGCAGTGTATATATACAGGACAGGAGGAGTGGTACTGTGCAGTGTATATATACAGGACAGGAGAAGTGGTACTGTGCAGTGTATATATACAGGACAGGAGGAGTGGTACTGTGCAGTGTATATACAGGACAGGAGGAATGGTGCTGTGCAGTGTATATATACAGGAGGAGTGGTACTGTGCAGTGTATATATACAGGACAGGAAGAGCGGTACTGTGGAGTGTATATATACAGGACAGGAGGAGTGATACTGTGCAGTGTATATATATACAGGACAGGAGAAGTGGTACTGTGCAGTGTATATATACAGGACAGGAGGAGTGATACTGTGCAGTGTATATATAAAGGACAGGAGGAGCGGTACTGTGCAGTGTGTATATAAAGGACAGGAGGAGTGGTACTGTGCAGTGTATATATACAGGACAGGAGGAGTGATACTGTGCAGTGTATATATATACACAGGGCAGGAGGAGTGGTACTGTGCAGTTTATATATACAGGACAGGAGGAGTGGCACTGTGCAGTGTATGTATACAGGACAGGAGGAGTGGTACTGTGCAGTGTATATATATACAGGACAGGAGGAGTGGTACTGTGCAGTGTATGTGTACAGGACAGGAGGAGTGGTACTGTGCAGTGTAAATACACAGATACTTAGATTTACACCACGCAGGCAATATATATATATATATCATAACTGAGCAGCACCAAATATTTTAGGGCTTGCCTACTACTAGGACAACCCCTAAATGTTCGGCCCCGATAAATTAATAAAGCCTATACTCACCTCCTGTGCCAGCGCCGTTCCCACAGTGGCTGTGATGTGTTATGACACGTGATGCCCGGAACCAATCAGTGCTGGTGTCACTGTCTCAATCTTCGGACAAACTGAACATGAGGAGGACGTCCGGGATCAAGCAGCTCATCCTGCACTTCCTCTTCATGTTCAGTTTGTCTGAAGACAGAGACAGTGACACCAGCACTGATTGTTTCCGGGCATCACGTGTCATAACACATCACAGCCACTGTGGGAACGGCGTTGGCACGGCAGGTGAGTATAGGTTTTATTAATTTATTGGGGCCGAACATCTAGTTTAAGACGAGGTTGTCCTAGTGGGAGACAAGCCATATTCTCGGAGTCCACCGCATACACACAGGGAACCGTGGAATTACCGGGGCTCTGGCCTGTCGCAAAATAGCAGCGCAGGACACCCACACAGCACTGCTGGGCACCGGAGACACCCGCAGCACCGGCCAGCAACCGCCAGGCACCCAGAGATACCCGGCAGCAGCACCGGACATGCACCAGCACAAGACCCCCGCACCATCACGCCGCACATCAGAGCCCCCCTCATCCTGGCCTGCAGCATCACCCCACTCCTGCCTCCTCCAGCAACGACCCTGAGACCCCCCTTCACTGCACCCACTACTCCCGGTAAGCAATAAGACGCATGGATTATAAGAAGCACCACCATTTTATTAAAAAATATTTTTGTCTTATTTTTCTCCTCACAATTTGGGGTGCGTCTTATAATCCCTAAAATACGTGTGTGTGTGTGTGTGTGTGTGTGTGTGTGTGTGTGTGTGTGTGTGTGTGTGTGTGTGTGTGTGTGTGTGTGTGTGTGTGTGTGTGTGTGTGTATGTATATATATATTAACAACCACAGGTGGATAAACCACACTACAACCGAGTATAATCCTCAATATAATGATTTTTATTAAAGAACAATTTAAAATAGACATAAAGTACACATAAAATGAGAAGAACTGGATACCAATGAACAGGACACAACGAGAGATCGGCAAATGAAGCATATAGCAGCAGAGTAGAAATTCAATGCCCAATAAGGTGCTAGCAATAATATGAACACGCAGCAATGTCAAATATCAAAGTGTGAAAACTACAGCGATCACAACATCCAAAAAAATGTCTGGTGTCAAAGACATCCAAATGGTATTTAGTATGTGCAATGGCTAAGCTTAACACAAGGATCGACATGCTGCTGTGTAGTAAATAGGGCAACCCATGTATGCAGCTCAATACTATTAACCCACATTAAAACAAGTGTATAATGAGGAAAAGCAAAAAAACAGGTGAAAGCCCAAGATATAAATATGAAAATAAAGCTGAAAAGGGCATGATATACTCACTAAATATAATGAAAGCAGAGTGCCGATACCACGTTGGCAGGGCGGCGGCAGGGACCAACGTGGTATCGGCACTCTGCTTTCATTATATTTAGTGAGTATATCATGCCCTTTTCAGCTTTATTTTCATATTTATATCTTGGGCTTTCACCAGTTTTTTGGCTTTTCCTCATTATACACTTGTTTTAATGTGGGTTAATAGTATTGAGCTGCATACATGGGTTGCCCTATTTACTACACAGCAGCATGTCGATCCTTGTGTTAAGCTTAGCCATTGCACATACTAAATACCATTTGGATGTCTTTGACACCAGACATTTTTTTGGATGTTGTGATCGCTGTAGTTTTCACACTTTGATATTTGACATTGCTGCGTGTTCATATTATTGCTAGCACCTTATTGGGCATTGAATTTCTACTCTGCTGCTATATGCTTCATTTGCCGATCTCTCGTTGTGTCCTGTTCATTGGTATCCAGTTCTTCTAATTTTATGTGTACTTTATGTCTATTTTAAATTGTTCTTTAATAAAAATCATTATATTGAGGATTATACTCGGTTGTAGTGTGGTTTATCCACCTTTGGTTGTTAATATTCCTAGAGTTTTGTGTCCTTCTACACGTTTCTGGGCATTTGTTTGTTTTTGATGTATATATATATATATATATATATATATATATATATATATATATATATATACACACACACACACACACACACACACACATACATATATATACATATATATTGTAGGGATTGGCTCCGGTGAGCAATGGTAGGGCCGCAATAATGAGGCAACACACGGGCTTCCAGTCCAAACTTCAGTGGTTTATTGTCACTTTAAACAGTCCATGACAGAAAGTAAGAGAAAAAAACAAACATACTCCAGCTTGGAGAACCACTGGTCTCAGACTCACCCTTACACGGGACGGGCTTAACTAAGCGGCTGCAAAGTCAGCGGCTTCCACCAGGTGCCATTCCCAGGGTTGCTAACAGTCATATCACGAACCTTTGTGACATGTGTGGGAGAGAAAAACAGTTCAGGCTCCTTCCAGCCTAATTTCATCCCCAGAATAACATGTGCCAAACAAAAGAGACTCCATTACATAGTCTATAGCCACACCCACAGGTGAGGTACCCATCACATGGGCTGATCACATGATCGTGACATCACTGCAGGTCCTCAACCTTAGGAAAATAACAGGCCAAAACTTATCCTGCTGGGAGAAATATATCTTCCATCCAGCACTACACCTTTTACTGCACCACATACCTCCCCCCTTTGGGGGTGGACACATGACATACAGTGAACTCTGGACAGGGCATCTGCATTCCCCTGTAGTCTGCCTGCCCGATGTTCTACTGAAAATTTAAAATTTTGCAGGGACAGAAACCATCTGGTGACTTGTGCATTTCTCTCCTTAGCTTGACTCATCCATGTAAGAGGGGAATGATCTGTCACCAAGCGAAATTTTCTCCCCAGCAAATAATAGCGAAGAGACTCAAGTGCCCACTTAATGGCCAGGCACTCTCTCTCCACAATACTGTACCTGCTTTCGGCTGGGGTAAGCTTCCGGCTCAGAAAACTAACGGGATGCTCTTCTCCGTTAATTTCTTGAGACAACACAGCACCAAGACCTACCTCAGAGGCATCGGTTTGCACGATGAACTCTCTTTTGAAATCAGGTGTAATCAGAACAGGTGTACCACACAGTACTGATTTTAACTTTACAAAGGCCTCTTCTAACTGATCATTCCATTGGACCATCACAGACTTCCTCCCTTTCAAGCAGTCTGTTAAAGGTGCAGAGTGCGGACAACGTTGCAAAGTAGGGAACAAACCGCCTGTAATATCCCACTAAGCCTAAAAAGGCTTTTACCTGTTTTGTTGCGAAGGGACGGGGCCAGTTCTGTATTGCCTCCACTTTGTTTATTTGAGGCTTAAGGACCCCTCTCCCAATGACATAACCCAAGTACCGAGCTTCCTCCAACCCTATGGAACACTTCTTGGGATTGGCTGTTAGCCCTGCTTGTCGGAGTGAATCAATCACTGCCTGTACCTTGGGTAAGTGACTTTCCCAGTCTGCACTGTACACAACAATATCATCCAGATAGGCTGAGGCATAACGGTGATGGGGCGGAGGACAATATCCATTAACCGTTGAAACGTCGCCGGCGCACCATGCAAACCAAAAGGTAACACCTTATACTGAAACAGCCCTTCGGGCGTTACAAAGGCCATTTTTTCCTTAGCTGCCTTTGTTAGGGGCACCTGCCAATACCATTTTGTAAGGTCAAGGGTTGTAAAATACCATGCCTGCCCAAACCGTTCTATCAATTCATCCACCCGGGGCATGGGGTAAGCATCACATTTTGAAACTTCATTAAGTTTTCTGAAGTCATTACAGAATCTTAGGGTCCCATCAGGCTTAGGTATTAGGACTATTGGACTGGCCCAGTCACTTTGCGACTCTTCTATGACCCCTAATTGTAACATATTTTCCACCTCCCGGAATATGGCTTGTCGCCGAGCCTCAGGCACCCGATATGGCTTTAATCGGACTTTGGCCTGTGGCTCCGTAACAATGTCATGTTGGATTATGGAGGTACGTCCAGGCAGTTCAGAAAAGACGTCCGTATTTCGGCTAACAAACTCCCGGACCTCCTGAACCTGTTTAGGAGACAACGTATCTGGTATTTTGACTGCAGACCAGGCTTCTTCTGACTCACTCAGAGGTAACGGAGCCTTCTCTACAGAAAATGCAGGCAGCGGACTATCCCCCCCAAGGTGGTCTCTGTCTTTCCACAATTTAAGCAAATTAACATGATAAACCTGCTCTGGCTTCCTACGGCCAGGTTGGTGTACCTTATAGTCTACCGGTCCCACCTTCTCCATAATCTCATAGGGCCCCTGCCACCTTGCTAGAAATTTGCTATCCACTGTGGGCACAAGTACCAACACGCGGTCCCCAGGACTAAAGGTTCTTACCCGAGCCTCCCGGTTATAGACCCGACTCTGAGACTGTTGGGCTGCTTCCATATGTTCCCGTTCCAATGGTAGGACTGTCTCCATCCTTTCCTGCATTTTTGCAACATGCTCTATTACACTCTTGTGGGGGGTTGGTTGGTTCTCCCAAGCCTCCTTGGCTATATCAAGTAAGCCCCGGGGATGTCGGCCATACAATAATTCAAAGGGCGAGAACCCTGTAGATGCCTGTGGCACCTCCCGTACTGCAAACAACAAATATGGGAGTAAAAGATCCCAATCCTTCCCATCTTAAGAAACGTTTTTTTTATAGCATGCTCTTTAGCGTTTTGTTGAATCTTTCAACCAGCCCATCTGTTTGGGGGTGATAAACTGAGGTGCGCAACTGTTTGACATTTAACAAGCGGCAGAGCTCTTTCATTATTTTTGACATAAAGGGAGTTCCTTGGTCTGTTAAAATCTCTTGCGGAATCCCCACCCTAGAAAACATTCCCATGAGTTCTTTTGCTATGAGCTTAGCTGACGTGTGGCGCAGCGGAACAGCCTCAGGATATTGGATGGCATAATCTAGTACTACTAGGATGTGTTTGTGCCCCCTTGCTGATTTATTGACAGGACCGACCAGATCCATTGCCACTCTTTCGAAAGGCACCTCTATAATAGGTAAAGGCACTAAAGGACTCCGAAAGTGTGGCTGGGGACTGGTTACCTGGCACACAGGACAGGAATTACAATACCGTTTAACTTCTTCATGGACCCCCAGCCAGTAAAACCGCTGCAAAATTCGGTCTAGGGTTTTCTTTTGGCCCAAATGCCCCCCGAGTACATGCGCATGCGCTAGGTCCATTACCAGCCTACGATAGGCCTGAGGTACCAATAACTGTTCTACCATTTCCCCACGTACTTTCTCAACTCGATACAACAGGTCTCAGTTTAGTTCAAAGCGTGGCAATTCGGTGGCTGCCCCAGGTTGTTGGGGTTCCCCGTTAATAAACAGTACATTTTCCCTGGCCCGAGTCAAAGTAGGGTCTCGGAGTTGCGCTGTACCAAAATTATCGCTTGATACATTTAAGTCTACCAATTCAGGTCCTGGCGGCAAGTCTTCCACAACCCCGGCCAACACTTCTATGGGAGAATTTTCCCCCTCCTCCACCGAAGGGGAGGTCACCCCTACCGCCAACTTTTCTTCCTCTGGGCTACCAGGTTCATGCCCCACTTCTGGAGAATGTAGCCTGGTTGTCACCGGTGTTGGCAGTTGTCCACTGGGTGAGAAAACTGTGGGCCAAAGTACAAAAAACAAAGTAAAATCTCTTCCAAGTATCAATTCATAATGTAAACTAACCACAACCCCCACCTCGTGGTACCGCCTCCCCGCTGGCATGTTTATCACCATTAGTGCGGTAGGATAGTCTTTTAAGTCCCCATGTATACACAACACCCCAATTTTCCAACCAGTGTACTCGCTGGACTGAACCAGACTGGCTCATACTAGGGTCACAAGACTCCCTGAGTCCAGCAGGGCCACGGCTGGGGTACCCTCCACATCCACCTTACACAAATGTCCCATATTGGATCCCTCCTGGATATCCGTAGCGCAAATCAGTTCGGCATAATGGGATTGGCGATACCCAAAGTTTGTCTCCATGGGCTCAGTCAGGTGGGGGCATTCAGCTCTCATATGGCCAGGCTCCTGGCACCGCCAGCAGACTATGGGGCCTCTTTCTCCTCCAGATAAGTCTTGAGTGGCCTTCCTGGGCTCTGCTTGCCGAGCTAGGGGTGGAGATTTAGGGAACCTTCCGGACACCTTCCGGGGAGTCCCTCCCTGGAGCTCTTTGGTGGCCCCATATCGCTGTATCAGATTCATCATCTGGAGCGCATTAGTAGGGGACGCCTGCCCGACCCATGATTGGAGGGAGCGGGGCAAACCCCTCCAAAATTTATCAGTCACTATGCGGTCCAGTATGGCCACGGGAGACAGAACCTCAGGCTGCAACCATTTCTGAAATAAGTGCAACAGGTCATAATATTGGGAGCGAGCTGGCTTGGAGGGGTTAAACTCCCACTGATGCACCCGCTGGGCCCGGACCAACACATTTACCCTAAGACGTGCCAGTATCTCACCCTTGACGACTGTGTAGTCCTCCCTCTGCTCAGGGGATAGATCTTGATAGGCCTTCAAAGGTCCTGGAGCCAGAAATGGAGCAATGACTTCTGCCCACTGGTCCCGGGGTAGTCTCTCCCACTCAGCTACTCCCTCAAACATCTCCAAATACGTCTCGACGTCATCAGATTTCTCTATTTTGGGGATCGCTGTACGAAAAGCTTTCCGGACATCATGGATTCCCCGTGAAGTTCCTCTTGTCTGCGACGCCGTGATATGCTGAATCAACAGCTGGTTGGTTTCCTGCTGCTGCTGTGTAGCCTGCTGCTGTTGTCGCATAGTGTCCACAAGCACTTTTATTGTGGCCTCCATTTCTGCAGAGTTCCCCGACTGGGTCTGCGCCACTCCTTTCACCCAGGACATAAGCTGGAGTAAAAATAAGCAAAAATAGCCTGGCCTCACTGCGTATGCCCGCATTCGAACACCAACTGTAGGGATTGGCTCAGGTGAGCAATGGTAGGGCCGCAGTAATGAGGCAACACACAGGCTTCCAGTCCAAACTTCAGTGGTTTATTGTCACTTTAAACAGTCCATGACAGAAAGTAAGAGAAAAAACCAAACATACTCTGGCTTGGAGAACCACTGGTCTCAGACTCACCCTTACACGGGACGGGCTTAACTAAGCGGCTGCCAAGTCAGCGGCTTCCGCCAGGTGCCATTCCCAGGGTTGCTAACAGTCATATCACGAACCTTTGTGACATGTGTGGGAGAGAAAAACAGTTCAGGCTCCTTCCAGCCTAGTTCCATCCCCAGAATAACATGTGCCAAACAAAAGAGACTCCATTACATAGTCTATAGCCACACCCACAGGTGAGGTACCCATCACATGGGCTGATCACATGATCGTGACATCACTGCAGGTCCTCAACCTTAGGAAAATAACAGGCCAAAACTTATCCTGCTGGGAGAAATATATCTTCCGTCTGGCACTACACCTTTTACTGCACCACAATATATATATATATACACACACACACATACATACATACATAGACACACATACATACATGCACACACACATACATAGACACACACACACATATATATATATATATATACACACATACATAGACACACATACATACATGCACGCACACACACACATACATAGACACACACACATATATATATATATATATATATATACATACATATATACACACATACATACATGCACGCGCGCACACTCACACACATACATAGACACACACACACTCACTCACACATACATTATATAGGTGAAACCACTGTGTGTAATATACTGCGACCGCTATGTATAGCCCATATAGGTCTGGCGCTGTGTGTGTCCAAATGTGTGTGTGTAATATATATACACACGCACATAAACACTGTGGCTGACCTATATGGGCTATACACAGCGGTCGCAGTATATTACACACAGTGGTATCACCTATATAATGTACGTACCGCAGTTTCACCTATATAATGTATATAGACTGCTGTACATACATTATATAGGTGATACTGCTACTGCAGTATATAATCACAGTATCACTTATATATTGTATATACAACAGTCAATATACATTAGACAGGTCAAACTGCAAATGCTGCATATACTTAAAAAAGTTTTCATCTTGGTTCTCACCTGAGATAGGTAAGGATGAGGAGGGTCCACTGTCCAGCCAGCATCGGAGGTGCTGAGGACGTGGAGCGGATGCCGGCCGGGGATTGGTGAGGAGAGCGCTGTTCTCTGCTGCTGGTTCTGGCCAGGGTGAGACACAGTGAGGCTCAGGTATCTCTGCGTGCGGTGGCGACCTTTTCAAACTTCTGCACAGGCCCTGGTGCGTGCGCTCTCCTGTTTGCCTTCACTGACAAAGGCTGCAGCCGTGTACGCAAGCACGAACGAGGGCCGTGCTCATGTGGGCCGCCACGGCCTTGGTCAGCGCGTTCACCAAGAGAGCACGCACCAGGGCCTGCGCAGAGGATTTAGAGGGCTGGCGGCCCATTTTGTAGCTCAGCGTGCTTAGGGGCCCCTTAGCATTCCGGGCCCCGCTGCAACCTCTGTAGTTACGCCCCTGATAGTGGTATACTATAGGCACAGATATACAATGTTATATACACTGGATGGATCAATCCTGCACCTGGCCCTGGACATACATGCACTGTATATATACAGGGCCATGTATATAGCATGCGATGTCCAGTCACCAGGTTCAGGCTTGATCACTCCAGTGCTAGATTCTGTAGACAGTCTCTATATTGATGTATTAAAACATTTTCTTTTGTTAAGAAGTTAGAGGAGTTTGCAAATGCTGCTCCAAGAGTTGTAAATGCTGCTCCAAAGCTGGCCAGATGAACAGATCTGACCAGCTTGCGTCCCAATGGGAGCCTCAGGGAGTCAGAGAGTGCATAGTTCGGGCCGGCAGTTTAAGCATTCTGCAAGTCCAAAATGTTAAGTGTACCGCTACCTAAGTAAGCAGACAGCTGTAAGGTAGAACAGCTGCGTGCTCCTGTAGATGAAAGATGAGACAATCACTTTAAACCTCTTCCGAAATCTGTGTTAATCTATATATATATATATATATATATATATATATATATATATATATATATATATATATATATATACACAGTGGGGCAAAAAAGTATTTAGTCAATCAGCAATAGTGCAAGTTCCACCACTTAAAAAGATGAGAGGCGTCTGTAATTTACATCATAGGTAGACCTCAACTATGGGAGACAAACTGAGAAAAAAAATTCCAGAAAATCACATTGTCTGTTTTTTTATCATTTTATTTGCATATTATGGTGGAAAATAAGTATTTGGTCAGAAACAAAATTTCATCTCAATACTTTGTAATACATCCTTTGTTGGCAATGACAGAGGTCAAACGTTTTCTGTAAGTCTTCACAAGGTTGCCACACACTGTTGTTGGTATGTTGGCCCATTCCTCCATGCAGATCTCCTCTAGAGCAGTGATGTTTTTGGCTTTTCGCTTGGCAACACGGACTTTCAACTCCCTCCAAAGGTTTTCTATAGGGTTGAGATCTGGAGACTGGCTAGGCCACTCCAGGACCTTGAAATGCTTCTTACGAAGCCACTCCTTCGTTGCCCTGGCGGTGTGCTTTGGATCATTGTCATGTTGAAAGACCCAGCCACGTTTCATCTTCAATGCCCTTGCTGATGGAAGGAGGTTTGCACTCAAAATCTCACGATACATGGCCCCATTCATTCTTTCATGTACCCGGATCAGTCGTCCTGGCCCCTTTGCAGAGAAACAGCCCCAAAGCATGATGTTTCCACCACCATGCTTTACAGTAGGTATGGTGTTTGATGGATGCAACTCAGTATTCTTTTTCCTCCAAACACGACAAGTTGTGTTTCTACCAAACAGTTCCAGTTTGGTTTCATCAGACCATAGGACATTCTCCCAAAACTCCTCTGGATCATCCAAATGCTCTCTAGCAAACTTCAGACGGGCCTGGACATGTACTGGCTTAAGCAGTGGGACACGTCTGGCACTGCAGGATCTGAGTCCATGGTGGCGTAGTGTGTTACTTATGGTAGGCCTTGTTACATTGGTCCCAGCTCTCTGCAGTTCATTCACTAGGTCCCCCCGCGTGGTTCTGGGATTTTTTCTCACCGTTCTTTTGATCATTCTGACCCCACGGGGTGGGATTTTGCGTGGAGCCCCAGATCGAGGGAGATTATCAGTGGTCTTGAATGTCTTCCATTTTCTAATTATTGCTCCCACTGTTGATTTCTTCACTCCAAGCTGGTTGGCTATTGCAGATTCAGTCTTACCAGCCTGGTGCAGGGCTACAATTTTGTTTCTGGTGTCCTTTGACAGCTCTTTGGTCTTCACCATAGTGGAGTTTGGAGTCAGACTGTTTGAGGGTGTGCACAGGTGTCTTTTTATACTGATTACAAGTTTAAACAGGTGCCATTACTACAGGTAATGAGTGGAGGAAAGAGGAGACTCTTAAAGAAGAAGTTACAGGTCTGTGAGAGCCAGAAATCTTGATTGTTTGTTTCTGACCAAATACTTATTTTCCACCATAATATGCAAATAAAATGATAAAAAAACAGACAATGTGATTTTCTGGAATTTTTTTTCTCAGTTTGTCTCCCATAGTTGAGGTCTACCTATGATGTAAATTACAGACGCCTCTCATCTTTTTAAGTGGTGGAACTTGCACTATTGCTGACTGACTAAATACTTTTTTGCCCCACTGTATATATACTAGATTGTGGCCCGATTCTAACGCATTGGGTATTCTAGAATATGCATGTCCCCGTAGTATATGGACAATGATGATTCCAGAATTTGCGGCAGACTGTGCCCGTCGCTGATTGGTCAAGGCAACCTTTATGAGATCATCGTCGCCATGGCAACCATTATGACATCTACGTCGATACTGTGCCCGTCGCTGATTGGTCGAGGCGAATTCGCGGCAGACTGTGCCCGTCGCTGATTGGTCGGCGCAACCTTTATGACATCATCATCGCCATGCTGTGCCCATCGCTGATTGGTCGAGGCCTGGTGGCCTCGACCAATCAGAGACGCGGGATTTCCCGGACAGACAGACAGACAGACAGACAGAAAAACCCTTAGACAATTATATATATAGATATACTGCTCAAAAAAATAAAGGGAAAACTTAAGCAACACAACATAATTCCAAGTCAATCACACTTCTATGAGATCAACCTTTCCAGTTATGAAGCAACACCAATTGTGAATCAATTTATCCTGCTGTTGGGCAAATGAAACAGACAACAGGTAAAATGATAGGCAATTAGCAAGACAATCCATATAAAGGAGTGGTTCTGCTGGGGATGTCCACAGACCATTTCTCTGTTCTCATCCTTTTTAGCTGTTGTTTTGGCCACTTTTGCATTTTGTCATTGCTCTTGCCCCTAGAGGTGCTGTACAGTAGTATGAGGTGGTTTCTACAACCCACAGGTAGTGCAGCTCATCCAGTATGGCATATCAATGCGAGCTGTGTCAAAAGGGGAAGCTGTGTCTGTGAGCACAATGTCCAGAGCATGAAGCAGATACCAGGATACTGTCTAGTATACCAGGAGATGTGGAGGGGGTCGTAGAAGGGCAAAAACCCAGCAGCAGTACCACTACCATCTCCTTTGTGCAAGGAAGAAGAGGTGGAGCAGTGCCAGAGCCCTGCAAAAGGACCTCCAGCAGACCTGTCATGTCGGACGCTGTTCAGACCAGGTTGTTCGACAGACAGCGGTAATTCTGCTTTTGACCACTATTTGCTCATTGGCGTCCGCTAGGTTTTGTCCAGCTGTTCCAGGGTTAATTTACCTGATCCTCGGATTGGAAGCTGGGCCATGCCCATGGCCTTTAAATAGTTCTCCGGATCATTGGGCATCGCCGATTATAGCTTCTGTCTTGCGTTGTTATCTCAGTCAGGAGTGGAGAGCTGGTTGTTGGAGAATCGTTGCTGGTGGTGTATTTTCCTTTGTCTTATTTACTCCTTCCTATATTTGTGTTTATTTTGCCCTGCACATTTATAGTGTATTCCTGAGTGACTGCGGTGTGGTGTATATTTTCCTTTATCCTTGTCTGTGCTAACTGTGGGTATTGGTGTATTACAGTCACTGGGTGGAGGGCGAAGGTTTTCAGCTTAGGGTTGTAACAGGAGGCAGGGTGAGGTTCGAGGCCTGGACATGCACACCATCAGTGTAAACTTCATGTAGAGGGTCAGTCAGCATTTCCCTAGTCTGCGGGAAATTGCAGGGGCCCGGGTTATTAGCTCTCACCCACCTAGTCTCCCCGTGACATTATAATCGGCCCAACAAAAAAAAAAAAAAAGGGGGGTTCTTTTTTTTTTGTGTTTTGTCATGGATCCCATGACTTCCATAACCCGCCAGTTGGAGGCGCTGTCCCTACAGATCACGGAGTTGAGGGGGGCAGTACAGCAACAGTGACTAGCAGTATCTAATGTGCAAGCTAGAGCGACAGAAAGAGTTGCTGAGCCTAAATTTCCTTTGCCTGAAAAATTTGCTGGGGAACGCAGTAAATTTGTTTCTTTTCATGAAGCTTGCAAACTATATTTCCGCATGCGCCCGATCTCCTCGGGTAATGAGGCTCAGCGTGTGGGCCTGGTGTTGTCATTGTTAAGCGGGGATCCCGAAGCATGGGCGTTTTCTTTGCCATCTGATTCTGCTGCATTTGACTCTGTGGAGAGTTTTCTTTCATCTCTTGGGAAAATCTATGATGAGCCTGACAGAATGGCTCTGGCAGAATCTAAGATACGCTCCATTCGCCAGGGGGAGCGAGTAGCAGAGGATTACTGTTCTGAATTCCTCCACTGGGCAATCAATACCCAATGGAATGATCCAGCATTGCGGAGTCAGTTTATTCATGGGGTTTCTGGAAGGGTTAAAAAAGCCCTTCTGATGTACGAGACTCCTGCTTCTCTAGATTCCACTATGAGTCTGGTTGTCCGCATTGATCGCCGTCTGCATCAGGGGGAGCATGAGACACCGCCTGTGGGTGAAGGTTTAGGTTCACGTGAGGTTGCTGCAGGTGAGCCCACGGAGCCTATGCAAATCACAGGGGTGTCACATGTAAAGCATCGAGCCCCAGAGATCAGGAAGCGGGGAGCCTGTTTTTACTGTGGTAAAATTGGTCATTTAATTAACATCTGTCCTCTGCTGTCTAAGAAAAACACAACGGCGGAAAACTTCTAAGCTCAGATGGTATGTAGGAGACCAATCTGAGCTTATGTATATCCTCCATGGTGGTTTCTCAATGCATGCTCCCTGCTAAGGTTTTTATCGCTGGCAGTGAGCTGCCAATTACTGTTTTTGTGGATAGTGGTTCAGCCACAAATCTCATTGATGAGGAGTTTTGCCCGCACAGCAGGTTTTAGGATTGAAAAACTGTCTCATCCTATCCGTGTGGTCACCATCAATGCTGCTCCTCTCTCTCAGGGGGAGATTACTGAATTTGTGGCTGAGGTGAAACTCCACATTGGGGTTCTACATTCTGAGCGGGTTACATGTAAGGTGCTCAGGAATCTTCCTGCTCAGGTGGTTTTGGGTTTTCCTTGGTTGTCCATGCACAACCCGGTAATTGACTAGAAAACTCAGGACATAATTCAGTGGAGCGAGTTCTGCCAGGAAAATTTGCCTGGCTACATGTGTGGCTGCGGTGACTTCAAGCGTTCCGGAGTCACTTCTGGATTTTGTGGATGTGTTCTCTGAAAAGGGTTGCTCAGTGTTGCCGCCACATCGTCCCTATGACTGTTCTATCAGGTTTAAACCAGGGGTCAAGTTGCCTAAAGCAAGGATGTTTAACATCTCTGGTCCGGAGAGACAAGCGTTAAAAGATTATATTGCTGAAAGCTTGAGCAAAGGGCACATCAGGCCGTCATCCTCACCGGTGTCAGCAGGGTTCTTCTTCGTGAAGAAGAAAGATGGCAGATTACGCCCATGTTTGGATTTCAGGGAGTTGAACCAGATTACGGTTCGTGATCCATACCCGATGCCACTGATACCAGATTTGTTCAACCAGGTGGCGGGTGCTAAGTGGTTTACCAAGCTTGACCTCAGGGGGGTGTACAACCTCATAAGAGTCCGTCAAGGTGATGAGTGGAAGACGGCTTTTAATACCCCTGAGGGTCATTTTGAAAATTTGGTGATGCCTTTTGGGTTGACTAACGCACCTGCAGTGTTCCAACATTTCATCAATGATGTGTTCTCGCATGTTTTGGGGAAATTCGTTATCGTGTACCTAGATGACATCCTCATATATTCTTGCGACCGTGATGCTCATTTAGATCATGTCAGGCAGGTGTTACAGCTTCTCAGAGAGAATAAGCTGTATGCTAAACTTGAGAAATGTGTATTTTCTGTTCAAGAGTTGCCTTTCTTGGGTTATATTGTGTCTGCTTCTGGTTTTAAAATGGACGCCGCTAAGGTGCAAGCGGTGCTGCATTGGGAACGTCCTGATAACCTGAAAGCACTTCAGCGGTTCCTTGGGTTTTCTAACTGCTATAGGAAATTTATCAAGGATTTTTCCATCATTGCTAAACCGCTAACTGACATGACTAAAAAGGGTACCAATTTCTCCGTTTGGCCTGAAGCTGCTGTGCGCGCATTTAAATTTCTTAAGAACAGTTTTGTTTCAGCCCCCATTCTTGTGCAGCCAGACGTATCAAAACCCTTTGTTGTGGAAGTCGATGCGTCTGAGGTTGGTGTGGGGGCGGTACTATCTCAAGGCTCATCTTTGGGTGGTTTGCGTCCGTGCGCCTATTTCTCCAAGAAACTGTCGTCCGCCGAACGTAACTACGATATCGGCAACAGGGAGTTGATGGCAATCAAGTTGGCCTTTGAGGAATGGCGACACTTCTTGGAGGGGTCGGTACATCAGGTTACTGTTATTACCGATCATAAGAATCTGCTGTATTTGGAGTCAGCCAAGCATCTGTGCCCCAGGCAGGCTCGCTGGGCATTGTTTTTCACGCGGTTCAATTTTGTTGTCACTTACAGACCGGGGTCTAAAAACACTAAGGCGGATCCTCCTCGGGAGGATCCAGTACCCATCCTCCAAAAGGGTGTTGTGGTTTCGGCTCTCACTACCGAGGTTGAGGCTGAGATTGCCGAGGCTCAGGAGGAGGTACCATCTGAGCTTCCCATCAACAAATCTTTTGTACCGCTTCATCTCCGCCTAAAGGTTTTGGTGGAGCATCATGATGCTGTTCAGGCTGGCCACCCAGGGGTTAGAGGTACCTTGGAGTTGGTGTCACGTCGGTTTTGGTGGCCCAAGATCTGACAAGATGTGGTCTCATACGAGTCAGCTTGTACCACGTGCGCTAGGTCTAAGACGCCCCGCTCTCGTCCTGTTGGCACACTACTTCCTCTTGAAGTACCTAGTAAGCCATGGATGGAAATCTCCATGGATTTCATCACTGATTTGCCCTCATCAGCTGGGAACACGGTCATCTTGGTGATTGTTGATCGGTTTTCTAAAATGTCGCACTTTGTGTCTTTGCCTTCGTTGCCTAACGCTAAGACTCTGGCTCAGGTATTTGTGCAGGAGGTGTTCAGACTTCATGGGGTTCCATCTGACATCGTGTCTGATAGGGGGTCTCAGTTTGTGGCAAAATTTTGGAGAGCATTTTGCTCACAGCTGGGGATCAAGTTGTCTCATTCTTCGGCGTTCCATCCTCAGTCAAATGGTCAGACTGAGCGTATGAACCAAAATTTGGAACAGTACTTACGCTGCTTTGTCTCTGATAACCAGGAGGAGTGGTCTACCTTTCTTCCTTTGGCTGAGTTTGCCATCAATAATCACCGCCAGGAGTCATCTGGGGAGTCTCCGTTTTTTGTGTTTATGGGCTACATCCTCAGTTTTGTACCTTGAGTCAGAGGGGCTCTTCTGGCGTTCCGGAGGAGGATCAGTTAGGAGCACAATTATCATCAGTCTGCAGGAGAGTAAAACAGCGCCTGTTGAGTGTGGGTGCTAGGTACAAATGTGTGGCTGACAGTAGGCGTGTGCCAGGTCCGGACCTGAGTGTGGATGACTGGGTGTGGTTATCCACAAAAAACATAAGACTCAAAATACCATCCCTTAAATTGGGTCCACGGTTTATTGGTCCATTTAGGGTCACCGCCGTCATTAACCCAGTAGCATACCGATTGGAGCTCCCTACAGTGTATAAGATACACAACGTGTTCCACAGGTCTCTTCTAAAGAAGGTGGTGGGTTCTGTGGACATGGCGCCTATGCCACCTCCAGTCTTGGTGGATGGTAATTTGGAGTTTGAAGTCTCCAAGGTGGTTGACTGTCGTGTAGTGCGTCGTACTTTACAGTACTTGGTACACTGGCATGGTTATGGGCCTGAGGAGAGGTCCTGGGTACCAGCCTCGGATATTCATGCGGATTGGCTGGTCAGGTTTTTTCATCGTCGCCATCCAGACAAGCCAGGTCCTATAAGCCGTGAAGGCCCTGGGGTCCCTCGTAGAAGGCAGGGTACTGTCATGTCAGACGCTGTTCAGACCAGGTCGTTCGACAGACAGCGGTAATTCCGCTTTTGACCACTATTTGCTCATTGGCGTTGGCTAGGTTTTGTCTAGCTGTTCCAGGGTTAATTTACCTGATCCTCGGATTGGAAGCTGGGCCATGCCCATGGCCTTTAAATAGTTCTCCGGATCATTGGGCGTTGCCGATTATAGCTTCTGTCTTGCGTTGTTATCTCGGTCTGGAGTGGAGAGCTGGTTGTTGGAGAATCGTTGCTGGTGGTGTATTTTCCTTTGTCTTATTTACTCCTTCCTATATTTGTGTTTATTTTGCCCTGCACATTTATAGTGTATTCCTGAGTGACTGAGGCGTGGTGTATATTTTCCTTTATCCTTGTCTGTGCTAACTGTGGGTATTGGTGTATTACATTCACTGGGTGGAGGGCGGAGGTTTTCAGCTTAGGGTTGTAACAGGAGGCAGGGTGAGGTTCGAGGCCTGGACATGCACACCATCAGTGTAAACTTCAGGTAGAGGGTCAGTCAGCATTTCCCTAGTCTGAGGGAAATTGCAGGGGCCTGGGTTATTAGCTCTCACCCACCTAGTCTCCCCGTGACAAGACCACTAACATCTGCGTGTCTGCTCAAACTGTCAGAAACAGACTGCATGAGGGCAGCATGAGAGCCTGACATCCACAAGTGGGTGTTGTGCTTACAGCCCAACACCATGCAGGGCAATTGGCATTTGCCAGTGAACACCAAGATTGGAAGATTCAAAATTGATGCCCTGTGCTCTTCACAGATGAATGCAGGTGCACACTGAGCACATGTGACAGAGTCTGAAGATGCTGTAGAGAATGTTCTGCTGCCTGCAACTTCTTCCAGCATGACCGGTTTGGCAGTGAGTCAGTAATGGTGTGAGGAGGCATTTCTTTGGAGGCCGCACACTCTGTTTGAAAGCCAGAGGTACTCTGATTGCTGTTAGGTACTGGGATGAGATCCTCAAACCCATTGTGAGACCATATGCAGGTACAGTGAGCCCTGGGTTCTTTCTGATGAATGACAATGTGAGGCCTCATGTGACTGAAGTGTGTCAGCAGTTCCTGCATGGTGAAGGCATTGAAGCTATCGACTGACCTGTCCATTCCTCAGACCTGAATCCAATTGAGCACATTTGGGACAACCTGTCTCATTCCATTCACCAATACCACATTGCACCACAGACTGTCCAGGAGTTGACTGCTGCTTTAACCCCTTTCCGACATCGGGCGTAATAGTATGCCAATGTTGGACACTCTCGCTTTGATGTGGGCTCTGGTGCTAAGCAAACATCTTTTCCGGCACATGTCAGCTGTTTTGAACAGCTGACATGTGCCTCTAACAGCAGCGGGTGGAATCGCTTAACCCGTTAAATGGCGCTGTCTAACTCTGACAGCAGCATTTAACACGTGCTTCTGGCAAGCATGTCACATGACCGTGGGTCGCTGTTGGGTTGGCATGACAACCAGAGGTCTCCAGATGTTATCTATGGTTGTCACTGCTGGATTGCTATGAGCATCGCCCGGTGGTTGGAGGTCATAGCAAGTCAGCAATTTTGCTACATACAGGCAATCTGATCATCACCTGTATGTAGCAGAGACAATAGTGATTTGGGAGCTTCAAGTCTCCCATGGAGACTATAGTAGCATGCCAAAAGTAAAAAAAAATATTTTTAAAAATATTAAAAAAATATAAAAGTTCAAGTCAATCCCCTTTTGCCCCATTAAAAATAAAACAATAAAAAAATCAAACACACACATATTTGGCATCGCCACGTTCAGAATCGACCAATCTATTAATCTAAAAAAATAACTCAATTGCTAAACGGCGTAACAAGAAAAAAAAAAATCAAGTGCCAGAATTATGTTTCATTGGTAGCAGCAATATTGCATTAAAATAAAAAAATCGTATCTGCACCAAAATTGTATATTTTAAAATGTCAGCTCAGGATGCAAAAAATAAGCCTTCACCCAACCCAAGATCACGAAAAAAGTAGACGTTACAGATCTCGGAAAATGGTGCCATTTTTTTTTTTAACAAACTTTGGAATTTTTTTCACCACTTAGATAAAAAAGAACCTAGACATTTTTGGTATCTATGAACTCGTAATGACCTGGAGAACCATATTGGCAGGCCAGTTTTAGAAAAAAATCAATACAGAAAACAATTGTGGAACAGCACTTTATGTTAAAACTAATGGTGTTGTTCAAAAGTACAACTTGTCCCGCAAAAAACAAGCCCCCAAATGGCCATTTTGACCAAAAAATAAAAAAAGTTATGGCTCTGGGAAGAAGGGGAGCAAAAAGTGAAAATGCAAAACCAAAAATACCTCTGGTCTTTAAGGGGTTAATCCAGATCTTGGAGGAGATCCCTCAGGAGAATATCCACTGCCTGATCAGGACCATGCCCAGGTATTATAGGGAAGTCATACAAGCACGTGTAGGCCACACATACTACTCAGCATTAGTGATGAGCGTGTGTAGTCATAGCTCGGGTTTTCCCAAGCATGCTGGGGTGATCTCCGAATATTTGTAACTGCTCGGAGATTTAGTTTTTGTTGATGCAGCTGCATGATTTATGGCTGCTAGCCAGCCTGAGTACATGTGGGGGTTGCCTGATTGCTAGGGAATCCCCACATGTATTCAAGCTGTCTATCAGCTGTAAATCATTCAGCTGAGGCACCGAAAACTAAATCTCCAAGCAGTTACAAATACCCAGAGACCTCCCGAGCGTGGTCGGGAAAACCCAAGCAACGAGTTTACTCGCTCATCACTACTCAGCATAATTTCTTTGTCTTGAGGCAATCCCACTGAAGTTGGATCAGCCTGTAATTTGATTTTTTCACTTTGATTTTGAGTATCCATCCAAATCCAAACCTTAGTTGGATATTAATTTTGATTTACATTGATCATTTTTATGTTTTATTGTTCTCAACGCATTCCAGCATGTAACAAATAAAGATTTGCAACGGTAATGTTCAATTCAGTGATACCTAGGATGCGGTATTTATATGTATGCTTTATTTTTTTGGAGCAGTGTATATATGGTTGGGCATGCTTAGAAAAGAGAGGATAGAGCAAGGAAAGAAAGCAGTTGTGTATCGTTAATACTTCTGTGGCTTACAATTTGTTAAAAACTAGATCGAGGCCTGATGCTATCACATCAGGATTGCGGTAATGTCACAATGGGGGCACTCATGCGGCACTGTTGTTGCCTAATGGCATCCTGTGATAATCTAATGACTTTTGCATCAGAGGACTCATGTGTTATGATCCCAATGGCAAGGATCTCAGAGATTACAGCAAAAGTCTGCAAACATAAATACCAGCTCATAGGGACGTGGTAACTAGGCTGACCATATACCTGATCCTAGCACAAACACTAACAGTAGCCGGGGAACGTGCCTACATTGATCCTAGACGTCTCGCGCCAGCCGGAGAACTAACTAACCCTATCAGGGAAAATAAGACCTCTCTTGCCTCCAGAGAAAAGACCCCAAAGTAATACAAGCCCCCAACAAATAATAACGGTGAGGTAAGAAGAAAAGACAAACGTAAGAATGAACTAGATTTTAGCAAAGAGAGGCCCACTGACTAATAGCAGAAAATAGTAAGAAGACTTATATGGTCAGCAAAAAAACCCTGCAAAATATCCACGCTGAATATCCAAGAACCCCCAAACCGACTAACAGTGAGGGGGGAAGAATATCAGCCCCCTAGAGCTTCCAGCAATATCAGGAATCACATTTTGTACAAGCTGGACAAAAATATGAACAAAGTACAATAACAAAAAATAAGGAAGCAGGACTTAGCTTATCTTGCAAAGAACCAGGACCTGAAGACAGGAGCAAACAGAAATGAACTGATTACAAGGATGCCAGGCACTGGACTGAGAATCCAGGAAGTCTAAATAGCAACACCCCAGGCCTAACAAAGCAGGTGAGCACCAACCTGGTAAAAGACAATCCAAGTGCCAAATCACTAGTGACCACAAGAGGGAGCCAAGAAGTATAGTTCACAACAGTACCCCCCCTTTAAGGAGGGGTCACCGAACCCTCACCAAGACCACCAGGGCGACCAGGATGAGCAGCGTGGAAGGCACGAACCAAATCGGCCGCATGAACATCAGAGGAATTATCCTCCTGACCATAGCCCTTCCATTTGACCAAATACTGAAGCCTCCGTCTAGAGAGACGAGAATCCAAGATCTTCTCTACCACGTACTCTAACTCGCCCTCAACCAACACCGGAGCAGGAGGCTCAACAGCAGGAACCACAGGCACAACGTACAGCCGCAACAAAGACCTATGGAACATATTGTGAATGGCAAACGACACCGGAAGATCCAAACGAAAAGAAACCGGGTTAAGAACTTCCAAAATTTTATAAGGACCAATAAAGCGAGGCTTAAACTTAGGAGAGGAAACCTTCAGAGGGACATACCGAGAAGACAACCAAACCAAATCCCCAACACGAAGTCGGGGGCCCACACCGCGGCGGCGGTTGGCAAAACGCTGAGCCTTCTCCTGTGACAACTTCAAGTTGTCCACCACATGATTCCAAATCCGCTGCAACCTATCCACCACGGAATCCACCCCAGGACAGTCAGAAGACTCAACATGACCCGAGGAGAAACGAGGATGAAAACCAGAGTTGCAGAAGAATGGCGAAACCAAAGTAGCGGAACTAGCCTGATTATTAAGGGCAAACTCCGCCAATGGCAAGAAGGTCACCCAATCATCCTGGTCCGCAGAAACAAAACATCTCAAATAAGCCTCCAGTGTCTGATTAGTTCGCTCCGTTTGACCATTAGTCTGAGGATGGAAGGCAGATGAAAACGACAAATCAATGCCCATTTTAGCACAAAAAGATCGCCAGAATCTGGACACAAACTGGGATCCTCTGTCGGACACGATATTCTCCGGAATGCCGTGTAAACGAACCACATTCTGAAAAAACAAAGGAACCAGATCAGAAGAGGAAGGCAACTTAGGCAAGGGTACCAAATGGACCATCTTGGAAAAACGATCACACACCACCCAGATGACAGACATTCCTTGAGACACCGGAAGATCAGAAATGAAATCCATGGAAATGTGTGTCCAAGGCCTCTTCGGGATGGGCAAGGGCAGAAGCAACCCGCTAGCACGAGAAGAACAAGGCTTAGCCCGAGCACAAGTCCCACAGGACTGCACAAATGACCGCACATCCCGTGACAAGGAAGGCCACCAAAAGGACCTAGCCACCAAATCTCGGGTACCAAAAATTCCCGGATGCCCTGCCAACACCGAGGAATGAACCTCGGAAATTACTCTGCTGGTCCATTTATCAGGAACAAACAGTCTTTCGGGTGGACAAGAGTCAGGTCTACCAGCCTGAAATCTCTGCAACACACGTCGCAAATCAGGAGATATGGCCGACACGATTACTCCCTCTTTAAGAATACCAGCTGGCTCCGAGACTCCAGGAGAGTCAGGCACAAAGCTCCTAGAAAGAGCATCAGCCTTAACATTCTTCGAACCAGGCAAGTACGAGACCACAAAGTCAAAACGAGAGAAAAACAATGACCAACGAGCCTGTCTAGGATTCAGGCGCTTAGCAGACTCGAGATACATCAGATTTTTGTGATCAGTCAAGACCACCACACGATGCTTAGCACCCTCGAGCCAAAGACGCCACTCCTCAAATGCCCACTTCATGGCCAACAACTCCCGATTACCAACATCATAGTTCCGCTCAGCAGGCAAAAACTTCCTAGAGAAAAAGGCACATGGTCTCATCACAGAGCAACCAGAGCCTCTCTGTGACAAAACAGCCCCAGCACCGATCTCAGAAGCATCCACTTCAACCTGAAAGGGAAGTGAGACATCAGGCTGGCACAAAACAGGCGCCGAAGTAAACCGGCGCTTAAGCTCCTGGAAGGCCTCCACGGCTGCAGGGG